>NC_087208.1:72935140-72957321 GCF_015104395.2 Macrobrachium nipponense | reverse complement strand
AACATACACTTGTAAAGTGGCAATATGATGAAGAAACTATATTATATATATATATATATATATATATATATATATATATATATATATATATATATGTATGTATGTATGCTGTGTAGACATACATGTATGTATGTATGTATGCGTGTATATGTATGTGTTTTTGTTGAAGTTAATGATACTAGTGCTTTGCTCGTAACTGCCGGCCCAACCCATCCTGTGAGTAGGCTTGTATCGATATTTTGTCAAAGGAAATATTCCACTGTCTTCCGGAAATATAAGAATCATTGTTCATATATATACAATTGTCAAAACTGGAAAAAAAAATTGTCTCCAGTCACATGTTAAGATTTCTCTTACGAAACAGTATCTGGATATAACTAACAAGCGTTGCGTTTATCACTGGATTTTCCGACCGCCTAAATTAATTTTCTTAATACTTTAACTGAATAAACTACGTGATTTCTTTTATTTGTTATATATATATATATTATATAATTATATATATATATATTGTAATTTATATATTTCCTAACGAAAACCTAGATTTTGATATATTTTATATTTTTTTGGCGCATTGAAAAACATTCTTTGTATTCGCTGGGTAGGACAGTTACATCTTCAGTTATTACTGTTGAGGTGAAAATGTTTTGGGTCATGGGAAACACTTTTAGAGTGATACTTCTCTTTCATTTTCAGTTCTTATTAAAAGAAACTATTCGAGGTTTTTGGATTCGTCTGGTCGTCCCACACAGTTAAATCTTCAGCCCTCCGATTTTACTACAGAGCCTAAGAGGGCGGAAATTGGATATTTGGGTCGAGCAGCTTCCGTTTATCAAACATAACACCTTGCAGCCCTCTAGGCCTCAGGTTATTTTATTTTGTTCAAGGTTAAAGTTATGAAATTCGTAAACGTCTGACACCGTTTCAATGAGGTGCCAACAACACCTCCACCACTCTGCATTTGCTGAGTTCATTACTGCCTATGACCCTGTCTGACTCGATTGTGCCGAAAGAAAATAGGTTTTCTTCCGGCGCATTTTTTATTTTTGTTTATATTACTGACTGTTTGTAAAGGAGAATTTTTTGGAAATTCTAGGCAAGCTTTGCAAAGCGTGACTAGGCTTTGTATTATAAATATTATACCTGTTAATCGATTTGGTAAGTTCCTTTTGCATTTGCAACAACGAAGTACTAACAGGGCATGTTGTTGAGGTCCAGTTGAAGATTGAGCACTTGTAGACTATGCACTGCTAACTAGAATCAGATGACTTCATAGTTAGATATCTTTCTTTCAGGCCTCATAGTCGTGCATTATATCTAATTTTAATGAAAGAAAATATGCCGATATTTTCTACAGACGTGTTAATGCCAAGGCGATTGAAAGAAAATTTCCTTATTTATTTGCTTATTTTTTTAAATGAAATTTTTGTTCCATTTTGATTGCGAAATAACTTTCGATAAGGTAATGTTATGGTACAAGTGGTGTGTAATCTGAAAGAGAAGAGACCCAGAGGGGAGAGCGACAAGAAAGAGAGAGAGAGAGAGAGAGAGGATGGGTTAATAAAAAATGCACTTGTATACACATGTTTGAATTTATTCCGTACCCACATGGAGGTGGGGAGCGCAAGAAAGACGAGAGACAGAGCAGCAAGAATGAATCTCATTCTGAGCGATGCATGTTTTTATAACAAAAGCGTTGACCTGAATATCTCTGTCTGAGAATATAACAAATTCGCCGTTGTCAGAAGGTTTGGCTTTCCTCCCTGTCTCTTCCATTACCTTCCCATGTCATCTCTTCTCTTCAGATATATTCCTCTTTTTGCTCTTCGCTTCTCTGCGCTACGTAATTGGACTAGGAGGCTTTTGTACCGATTTTTTTTATTTTTAAGTTAAATCTGCAAGAAATTTTGCCGGATTCTTTTTCCTATTTTTTTATTTTTTTGGAGCTTTTGCTTTTCTTCATTATACTTGCAAGCTTGGCTATTATTTTTATTATTATTATCATTATTACTATTAGTATTAGTTGTAGTATTACTACTACTACTACTACTATTATTATTTTGTTTACCGTTATTTTTCTAATATTCTTTTAAAGTATTTATATATATATTTGTTTGGCGCGCGCGCGACGAGCGAACTCGTGCGTTCGTTCTGGAAGCAATCAGCCAGGCATTATTAGTACTATAACGGGATTCCTGCCAGAAACAGACAGACGGACAGTTATCGTGGTCTTTCATTCGACGCTCCAGTCGCTTGCCCGTAGGTGGGATTGTAAATTATAGCCAATATATCTGCTAAGTTTCTCTCCTCTCCTCTCTCTCTCTCTCTCGTCCTCTACTCTCTCTCTCTCTCTCTCTCTCTCTCTCTCTCTCTCTCTCTCTCATTCATTCATTCATATATAATGTGTGTGTGTGTATATATATATAATATATAATATAATATATATATATATATATACTATACATATATATATATATATATATCTATATAATAATATATATATATATATATCTATATATATATAATATTATATATATATATTCTAATATATATATATAGTATATATATAGATGTGTGTGGTATTGTGTGTGTGTGTATATAATCGGAAAGTGTTGGCTTCTAGCAAGTCGGATACGTAGTACAATCAAAACGTTGGCTGGAAATAAAGTTGAAAGATGCAGCACCTCCTTTTCGTTCTCATATTTGCACTACTGTAAATATAATCATGTATATGTACAAAGTGCTTGCATAGGCTTACTGGTGGGCGTGTCCCTTCATGCTTTTCTGCCTACGTTGTGACAAAATTCAATGTACCATTTTTATAAAATATGATTTATTGGGGTTCTCTGATTTCATGATACCCTTCCTCTATGGCTGAACTTTCGGAAGGGGAAAGTCTTGTTGACCATTTAGTCTGTAAACAGCGAGGAGGCAGTCATGGCCTCGCCTCGCCTTTCCCGCTGGCCCCTGAAAGGGGGTGGTGTCCCTCCCCACCCTGGCAGTGCCTGGTAAGGCCTTCCCTTCCGAGGTTTCACACGGTTCGCTCAAACGCCCCTCCTCAGGTCGCCTTAACCCCATCCCACGGTTTCGTGAGGCCTCAGTATTTACACACACACACTCTCTCTCTCTCTCTCTCTCTCCTCTCTCTCTCTCTCTCTCTCTCTCTCTCTCTCTCTCATATACTACTCTTGTGCATGTAGTATGCTTGCGTCATATTCTCTCTCTCTCTCCTGCAACCCCCAACAAAATGAATACCGCCTTTCATAGCAGTCGATCCTACAGCAAATAGGCATTAACCACAGGGTGAATCCGCCATTAAAATCGTAAAAAATATCAAACCCTTCTGTCAGTTGCTGTCCCTTTCTCTTTTTACCTGAGCATCATCATTAACTATACCAACACTGGCGGAAGACTTTAAAGCTAATGAATTCCCGTGAGAAATCATCGCTGTAGAGAGAGAGAGAGAGAGAGAGAGAGAGAGAGAGAGAGAGAGAGTTTGGAAGTTCTTGTAATAAAATTGTGGTTTTGTAACACACACACACACACACACACACACACACACAGAGAGAGAGAGAGAGAGAGAGAGTTTGGAAGTCATTGTAATAAAATTGTGGTTTTGTGACAGACAGACAGGTTATTCATTCCAGAGTAACTGCCTTCTTAATTTATCAGGTGTAGATATGCAAACAGTTGACATAAATTTCGCGTGTATAGTAAAAAAGAAAACATAGAGTTGTGCCAAGAACAAAATATCCACATTCACGGAATACCTTCTTCACGTCAAAGCGAGCTGACACTAAGTTCTTCCCACTTTTAAAAACAAATTCATCTCTTCCCCTTCGTGATCTGCCCAGTTAAGTTGTTAAGATCAAGCTCCTTCGGTTCTCCAATGAAAACCTCGATGCCCTTTTGCATTGACTGGTATACGAGGGAGTGTAACCTTGTATTTCACCTCTATAAATTCTTCCAAAATTTATAGACTGCCACAAAATTTAGAGGAGTCCGTGACCATAGAGTCCTTACGACGCCGAGTGACGTTAGCAAATCAACAAGTCAACCAATTTCCCCTCTTTGTTGGAGCAGAACGCACGGCACAGAAACATCTCTTGCCAAAAGGCTTTTTACTTACCTCCCTGAATGATCCTACGCAAGGATCGTAGTAGTGTCCGTCAGTGATGATGTCTTATTGCCAAGACGAGAGACGCCCTGTCATCCGATGAACGAGAGCTTTCGAAATCAGTCGCACGCCTAAATATGGTTGCTTTGGTGTTGAGATGTTGCTCTCTATGATAGGGCGTTCTCGTCTTGGCAGTAAGACATCATCACTGACGGACACTACTACGATCCTTGTGTAGGATCATTCAGAGACGTTTCCGTCCGAACTTTTTCTGTCCGCCCTCAGATCCTAAATACTACTGAGGCTCGATGGCCGCAAATTGATATATTGGTCACCCACACTCCAATCAACAAACATTCCGTTTTCAGCCCTGCAGCCTCAGTAGTTTGTATTTGATTTAAGGTTATAGTTAGTCATAATCGTGCGTCTGGCATCGCTATAGATGCCAAAGCGCAGGCCACTACTGGGCCGTGGTTGAAAACGTGATTGGCCCGAAGAAACTTTGGCGCATTTTGTACTTGTTATATTTCAAGAACTAGGAACAGAATTTGGTGAGACTTCACTGTCGTGTTCATTTAGTGACTTATTTTGTGATGATTCACTTTTTCGCCTTGGAAACGATGCCGCCCATTATTATAAGTGGATACTTTGACGGTTTCAGTACTTCATGGTTAGGTGTGGCTCTGCAGCTGTGGTATCCTTTGCATCTTTCTTACTGTGATTCGGTTTGTTTGCCTCCTTTTTTTTTTCGAATGATTGTGTTAACAGAAGTGTTGATTTTGACGAACATGTTACCCAGGGTGGGCCTCGTCAACATTTGTTTAGATTCGACCTTCTCACTGGTTGCTCCTCAGCCTTGGGCGACATTTGCTCTCTCCCAACTCTCTTGATAGCCGAGGCATCTATTGGTAGAAGCTCAACAATATTTATGAGTGACCGGATTAATTGTTGTTGTTATTACTGTGTCCTCCCAGGGCTTGAGAGGAAGATGCCGAATAATAATAACAATGATAGCAATGGTTAATAATAAATAATGATAATAGTAATGATGATGCTGATATGAAAACCTTTCTTGTGGGAAAAAAATAAAACACTTACAATTGCACACATTCGTTCGTGTTTATCCGTGGGTTTGGATACTTAGCATCGTCTAACATTTTAGAACTAGTATATGTAACTGGTGTATGTACAAAAACTATATGTATATTTATTTATTTATTTACACATACACAACAGACAGTGTATGTATTCATTCTCATCCTGGTTGCAAATGTCCCTTTGTGCTTTCTCAATTTCATGAATACATAAAGCTGTCATTTCTTCCATTGGATGTGCAATTACAATTGTTGCAATTCACTCATTTATGACTCTCTCCTTTCCTGCTGACCCTTCGTTTTTACACTCTGGAGCATTGGGTAAAGTAAACATTCTTTCTGCATCGTTAGGAATGCAAATGGGTATTTCAATAGCAAAGAATGAGTGTCCGTTTTATTTTTCATTTGTTACATTGCCAGTGAACTTTGTTGCTTCTTTTTTTATCTTTTACTCATAGGTATTGCAATAGTAGTTAATGCATAGCTTACCAGCTTTTCTGAATTAATCCCAATGAATGATGTTGAACTGGTTTCAGGGTTAGCAAGTGATGACAAGACTTCGACTAAAATCATTTTCAGTAGCATCTCAATGTTTTCTTAGTACTTGTAAGTCATGTTAGGCTACGGATTACACCAAATACTCATATATATATATAGAAGTATATATATATATATATATATCTATATATATTTTATATATATAAATATTATTTATATTATAAATATATATATAAAAAAATATTTAATTAAATATAGTTAATAATATATATATTATATTATTTTTATATAATAAATATTATCTATATATTATATATAGCGGTTTTATATTCTTGGGAGTTAAAAAAATTATATTTTGTTAACGTTCCATATCATAAGACAAGGTAGTGATTATTATTTAGGTTTTTTTTTTGTGCCAAGAGTTTCAAAAGGATAACTTGAAGACAGACATGTAAACTTTATAGTAGAGGTTTATTTGTATTTCGACAATTAATGTTGTACATAGAGCTCTTATATTGTTATTTAGTTCAAATCTTTTGTTGTTTCTGATAATGTTGCTTTTACATTTATTGTTTTTATATTTTTAAATTTCTAATGGTGATTTAAAAAAAAATTGTTATTCTTCATTTTATTATTTCTGCAATAATCCTTATTGCCAAGTTAGTTGAAGGTAAGTGTTCGATAGACCAAGCGGCTTGGGGGAATGCACTTCCTGCCTGGTAGAAGCGATGTGCAGTGGCTTTTCAATTTTAGCAGTAGTAACGCCAATTTATTTCAGTTTGTGAGAGTAACTGTTACCCAGTTCCTTCTAGGTCAAGCTAATAGAGAGAGATTCCTTTCAGGAAACTGACCATTCGCTGTTTCTTCGCGTGTTGTTGTGAGCGCACGTCTCAGTGTCTGGTTTCGGGCCCTGGGAATAAGTTAGCACTGCATTTCGTAAATTAAGTTTTGTTGTCGTCAGCGATGAATATGACATGTATATACATAGATACGTTTGTATGTGTATGTATGTGTGTATATATATATATATATATATATAAATTATATATATATGAATATATATATCGTGTATGTGCGATAAATATTTGTGTATTTTTATGTTGACTGCATGAATTGCTATTTATAACCAGTGTGAACTGTGGCGGAGAAAATCTAGTTGCATGCATTTGACACAGTTTCCCTCTGAATGGTAACAATGGAAAGATATATATTTCTCGCTCCTCCTTCCATGCATTCTTTCTTCTTGTAAGGTCATGTGCGCCTCCCCCCCCCCCCCCCCACCCCCCCCCTCCTTCGTCCAGTCCCAGTTCCATCTCCCTCCCTCCCCCCCTACCCCCTCCCTCCCCTTCCTTTGGCAATCAAAAGGTGGGATGGTTTGGGGTCATTACTGCGCTTTCTGTCAAGAACGTGATTGTTGGGAGCCAATGTTTTTTTGTTGTTGTTATTTTTGTTTTTTGTACTTGGTCTTTGCTCGATTTGGAGACATCTTGGTCTTGTGGCCGTCGTCAAGTTACCTGATGAAACATATCGTTAACATACCGTTATTAGTAGTATAATATTAACTGAATAGGAATATGTAAACAATTATGACAATAATCGAAATTGTAAGGCAAAAATGATTGTTGCAAAGAAACTTATTATCCTAATATAATGATGATAGTAATAATAAAAAAGAATGTCTACGGAACAATTCTCCACGTGGAATTATTTTGATATTTGCCCTGCCGATAGGAAATGAACTATTCCACTAAGTAGTGTGAATAATAAACATGTGTTTGCAACATCGAAATGATTCTATATGCGGGGTGATAATCTCGATTTTCCCATCGCTGATGGCGTTCACATATTGATTTGGTATCGTTTGTAGCGTTGGTTCTTGTTCATATGAAATATGATGATCCCCGTGAAAGGCACCTGGCTTTTCGGAAGTGAGAGTTCAAGATCACTCTCGGGTGATTCGACAAAGGACAACGATGATGTCGTCACTTGGGATCCCACGAAAAGGCCAACCCAGCATTGCCTTTTTTCTGTGTTATGTGGCCACTCAAGTTCGTATTCTTTTAGGCATAGTTCCCCACTACATTTGGATATGTAATGTGTTAGTTAATTATTGATAATCACGTTGATTCATTTTGTAACCCATTCAATCATTTTGATTTCACACTTGCCACCCTCTGTAATGGGAAAACTCGTAGATGTGAAATAACAGACATCCGCTTATAACATAACGTTCACGTTTGCATATATGTATATATATTATATATATATATATATATATATATATATATATATATATATATATATATATTTCTCCTCCAAGAAAATGGATAAAAAAAGGAGCAAGGAAAAGAAGGTCTTACTTTGTCCAACAATTTTACCCCCTCCATCAGGCCTCTTCTTGGTACCCCTAATGACTAAACGGTATGAGAATTTGAATATTACAACAAACTATTATAACAATAGAGATATATATATTATATATATATATATATTAAAATATTACTTTTATGTGAATGTGCGAGTTGGTATCTGTGTATAAAACAACCGTTAACACGTGTAATGAATGACTGATAATTTATTGTGGTTGTTTGTTCTTGAGAGCAAAGACTTCCGGGATCAAAGACTCAGACGCCTTAGGGATCCCCTACTACAGAAATCACCAAACCCGTTTTTATGGCCGTAGTCTTGTGATGAATGGAGATAAGCCTTTAGCGGGTTGTAAGGCTGTAGATAGATGGATATAGGTAATGTTGGTTTCAAGTGAAGAGAGAGAGAGAGAGAGAGACGAATTTTTAATTGTATACTGTTAAATGTGAATATAATCGTGTATGTATATATATATTTATTATAGTAATATTGTATATTATATTATATATATAATATATAGTATTATATATATAATATATATATATATATATTATATATATATATATATATATATATAGCACATTTCCGTGATTCATGTAACATATATCGAGCTACAATTTCCTTTAATATCTAATTCGCTCTACCTCGGAATTAATTATATTTTCATATATGCTTAACCAAAGGGAATTTTTTCTCGATAAAAGTCTATTATGCGAGAAAAAATTCCCCTTCGGTTAAGCATATATTTGAAAATATATCAATTCCGAGGTAGAGCGAATTAGATATTAAAGGACATTTGTAGCTCGAATGATATATATATTATGTAGGTGTGCGTTTGTACGACCTTAAATTCCAGCCTACCGGTAACCCGCACAATTGCAACAAAATGTTTAAAGTTCTTCCATATATACGTTAGCATCCTTCCATCAGACCCCTTAGAGAGAGAGAGAGAGAGAGAGAGAGAGAGAGAGAGAGAATGATGGACGCAAAACAGACAGTAGACCGTCCGGTGTCAGTCATCCAAAGCTAAGGCTTAGTCACGGACGGCCTGATTTACATGCGAAATGGCCTCTCTTCTCTGGCTTCTCTCTCTCTCTCTCTCTCTCTCTCTCTCTCGTCTCTCTCTCTCTCCTCCTCTCATCTCTCTCTCTCTCTCAGGTTGAAAATGGTTACTTTCTATGCGCGTGTGTGTTGTGTGTGTGTGTGTGTGTGTATATATATATTGTATATAATATATATATATATATATATATATATATATATATATATATATATATATATATATATATATATATATTTAGTTTCAATTTTATCCACGACATAACGACTTTTCTCAAGTCAAGAAAAACTTGAGAAGAGAAAGACACAACTGAAACCGGTATGCTTAGAAATCGTAGCAAAGACTCGAATCTGCCGGAATGTTTCCGATCTTTATAGACTTTCATTTATTTATATTATATAAAAGGCCTGCAACAATTGCAGTTAAAAAAAATTTTCGGTCAAGTCATTTAGCATATCTGCAATATTTTCATAGATTTTAAAGGATGCTTGCGTAATATACATTAATTTTTATCAAAAGCAAAAAATTTTGCATTAGATAAGAGCAAACTGCCACACTGGGAGAAAAGCGATAGCGTTCAGTGTCAGCTGAACCTGTGAATCCGTGAGTCAGGTTAGAGAATTTCCTCCTCCTCCTCCTCCTCCTCCTCCTCCTCCTCCTGTTCGTATACGTTTACCAGCATTCTTAATACAGTTACTACTTAGTTTTTATATCGATATAAGCCGGGTATATTTATAATTAAAGCCATTTTTGCACTTTTCGTGGACAATCCCGTGTCTTCCATAGGCACAAGTGCTTTCAGTAGGAATTGAGTCTTATGTTGATATACGAATAAGATCGAGTTCAGCCGGTAGCAGGAGCACCGTTGCCATGACAAATTGTTAATGAAGACAATATTCCGATGACAGATCAGCTGATACCGATTATGAATTAAAATCGAGTTATTAATGCTTGAGCCCTTAAATTGTAAATCAATCAAATCAGATATTTTCTTCAGTTATATGGCACTATGGGCGATGAAAATGATCTTGATCCGTACAATTGATGTTTCCTCAATTAACCTATTCAGCAATTGGAAGCAGTACAGTGAATTAGTGGTTTGATTTAGTCTTTCCGGAGTCGCGTTGCAACCTTGAGGTTATAATTTCTGAATCACTAATGCTTCCTTTCGTGGAAAATACCCATATGGGGAGATTTGGAAGGAAAATAGGCCATTCAGTAATTCTGATGGAATAAGTCAAAAGGTAACCATTTTTGGGCTGTTTTAGATGGGAATGGATATCGGATGATAGCAACGCTGGTTTCCCGTTTAGTAATTCGTGTTGAATTTCTGTTCTTCTTTGAATCGGATGGTTGAGTGCATGTATTCTTTTTGATATTTAAATGTCAGATACGTAGTGGGTTTTTTTTTTTTTTTTTTCGTGTAAGCATTATTTACGCAGTGCAATTGTTAGTAATGGGTCAGACAAGAATTTTTTTTCATATGCAAATTTTTTTTTTTTCTATTTTAAGTTTCCCAATCTTATCTTTTAGTAATAAGTCAGACAAGAATTTTTTTAATTTTTTTTCAGATGCAAATTTTTTTTTTTTTTCTTTTTTTTTTTTCTTATTTTAAGTTCCCAATCTTATCTTTTAGTATATGTCAGTATAATTTCAACTGTAATATATTAACATGTCATACGAAGCTGGTTTTGTTTGTAAGTTGTTTGTGGCAAGACGAATCTGTTCAAGTGATATGTCTATTGTGTAGCAGAGTGGAAAGAAGTATGGCAACTAAATATTTTCTTTAAAACCTGTTGACTTTTGCTATCCTTTTCCGGGCAGTTTGGAAGTCATTTTTTTAATTTATGTTATTTGAAAAGATTATATATCTCCCTGATTGCTTTGCTGTTCCAAGAATTCTAACTTGGATCGTTATCTCATGTTTAGCGGCGTTGAAATTCAATTCCTTCTGTAATATCTTGCACTGATTGAAGCCTTTGAATTTTGATTAGTGGTAAGTGTGTTTGTGCTCCATCTAAACAGTTTTGTGTTAGATTTACGTAACGGAACTTTCGTTTGTTTGCTTGAGAATACTGAATGTTTGTGTTGGTGGAGGTGCCTATATATATCACTGTTGTCAGGTGTCATGACTTATTGCAAGCAGTCTGAATTTTGACTTTTTATATGTTTGGTTATGGTGCACAGTTTTATTTCGTACACAGTGTTAACGCAAAAGGCAAAACTAAACATTTTCTTAAATTATATGTAAACGTGTTTTTCGTTTTATGTCCATTTATGTTCACAGATTCTTCTTAACCATTTACCCTGCATCATCATCACACTCATACTTCCTCCAGTTCATCCTCATATTCCCCCTCTTCACGCTGATATTCCAAGTTTTCCACCTTATTCCTCATACCTTACATTAACTTGAGGCATTTAAGAATCATTGTTAAGTGGTTTGACTAATACCTGGTAAATAAATGCAGCACACTACTGTACCTGTGCATTCCATGAAATCCAAAACTAATCATTTGTTGAACTGTACTTGGCTCCTTAACTTACTCGTGACCTCGGTGCTTGCAGGGTCTGCCTATAATCCACGAACTAAGTCACAAATATGGTCTACAAGCGGAATTCGACAGCGAGGCCACGCTCGGTCAGAAGCTGGAGGGGTTGCGCGAGCACATTCGGAAGGAGATCCGGAAGGAACTCAAGATCAAAGAGGGCGCCGAAAATCTCAAGAAGGTCACCACAGGTAAGGAGGCTCTCTCTCTCTCTCTCTCTCTCTCTCTCTCTCTCTCTCTCTCTCTCTCTCTCTTGGTAAGCTTGTATGTTATTAGTAGGACGACTTGGCCACATCTGTATGGGATTATGTGCGTGTATTTATGTATGAATGAATATATATATATATATTATATATATACTGTATATTATATTATCTATATGTTATATATTTACGTACATATATATGCATGATTATTTTACATATATATATAATGCAGACATCACATACGTGTGTGTGTGTTTTGTCATTTTGTGTCATCGTAGTATATTTCGTGTAATTGGATTATTTATAGTTCTCCTCTCTCTCTCTCTCTCTCCCTCAAAAGCCCCCAATGCGCTTACACGTACAAATGTACTTCTATAGGACATAAAACATTATTTCTTGATTCTTATTTGTCTGTTGTTTTGAATGATTCATAAAACGTCCACAAAGAAAGCTGTAATAAATCCTTATGTATATGTGTATGTTATCATAAACGTTAAGAACTACTTCAGCCTTTGAAGTGAAGAATAAGAAGAAGAAAAAGAAGAATAATAATAAGAAGAAGACTTAGGAGTTAAGGAAAGTCTTGTGGATCACAAACACTAAAACATTTCGCTGACGACTAATTCCACGCACTGCTGCTTCTCAGGGCGGGCTTCCTAAGCCTTTTAGGTTATGGAGGCTCTCTCTCTCTCTCTCTCTCTCTCTCTCTCTCTCTCTCTCTCTCTCTCTCTCTCTCTCTCCTCTCCTCTCTTACTTCCTGCTTAATGCTTCCTTCTTCCTCTAATTCTTGACTTCCATTCCCATCTCTTTTCTGTAACATCATCATCATCGTTTTTATCCTTGTCGTCCTTATTATCTACTCCCTTCTGCTCCTCTCTTCTTCCATATTTCCGTTCTCTTTCTGTCTTCTTTCCCTCCCTCCCTCCCTCATCATCGCCTCTATTCCTTCTCTCGCCTTCCGTGGAGTTCTTCCTTTCGACCTATTACGTTTATGGAATTTGGCCTCTGAAAGTAAGTCTTCCCTTGAGGAGAGGGTGGAAATTAAGATGGAGGGATCAGAATATGAACGGAGGAACAGTAATAGAAATGAATATGAACGGAGGAACAGTAATAGAAATGAATATGAACGGAGGAACAGTAATAGAAATGAATATGAACGGAGGAACAGTAATAGAAATGAATATGAACGGAGGAACAGTAATAGAAATAAAAGTGTTTGCATCTGTTCCCTCCGTCTTAATTTCCACCCTCTCCTACAATTGTTTCATAGTGCAACTGCGAGGCTTTCCTCCTGTTCCGCCTTGAATGAATACCTCATTTTCTCTCAATTGTTTTCCTCTCGGCGCTGAATGACCTCTTAGATCCCCGCGCTTGGCTTATGCCTGAATTTTATATTCTAATTCCAATTCCAATTGGGCGATTCTGCCATATGCCGGTTCAAGACTGGCGTGTGAATGCTGAACAGTCTTTGTTTATGTCCTCTGAATTCAAGGCTTAGCAGATTCTTTAATACTTAGGGCAGTGGCAGTGACAATTCGTTGACCTAAAGTAGTCCTAGCTCCGAGGAAGTCAAATTGAAGGTCATTAAAAGAGTTGGGGTTAAAGCCTTGGGAATCAGATTTTTTCCCTTGAAAGAAAGGCTTAGGAAGTGGAATTAGGATTGGAAGAGGGACGTCGAGAGTTATTTGTGTCTGTGTGTCTCTCTGTGTGCCCGTTTGTTTGCAATGTTTGAATATTTATTAACTGATAACAGTCAGGCCTCATTCCCACCTGGCGCTGCTAAAGATCACCCTTTCAAGGTGTGTTACGAGTATTGTAGCATTGATATTGATTGTCAGGATGCTATTCCCGTTGGTCATAGGTGCCCTCGCGACATTTCGCGACGATAACGCGTGCTGTCTTGTGTGCAGTATTTTCCATCGTCCCTCACTCGGAAATGCAGGATAAAATGTAGCTACGGGATTAATAGTTTCCTGACGCTGAATATGATGAGGTGAGGGGGGTTGATAACGAACCGTCATGTAAACTGTATTTGGTGGCGTTCACTATCACCAACGTGATGACAGTAAAAGTGTGTATGATTGGAAGGTGAATAGAGATGTCAATGCGTGCGTGCAGCAGACTGTTGGTAGACAACAAGTATTGGGAAGACTTAAGGATGTCCAGTCACATCTTTTAAACTTAATTTGAGCAGCGAGTGTGTTATATGATGTCACGTGCTGGCAACGAGTCTCGTTTAAATTGATTTATAGTGGTTTGTCCCGTAGGGAGTAGTGCCCTCAGTGCATCTCATGAGGTGCACTGTAGTAGCCATTACTTGAGGTTCTTTGCAGCGTCCCTTGGCCCTTTTCATTCCTTTTACCTGCAACCCTTTTCATTCCTTTTACTGAACCTCTATTCATAATCTCTTTCTTTCATTATGCATTCCACCCTTTCCTAACAATTGTTTCATGGTGCAACTGCGAGATTTTCCTCCTGCTGCATCTTTAAAACATTTCGACCATCTATTTCCGTTTCAGCGCTGAATGATCGTAAAGGTCCCATCGCTTGGCCTTGGGCCAAAACTACGATCCATTTCATAGTGGTTTGAATGGTGAAGAAGATGTTGACGTTTCTTGCGCCTTTCGTCACAAGGCTGCAACTTCAAAAAGGAAACTCCTTTTTTTAAAAATTTATTTTTTAAGCAAAAAAGACTGGAGTCTGAACACAGGTCCAATGCTCCATGAAAGAGGGTGAACGTTGCGATGAACCACATAGCCATAGCCATAGTCATAGTAAATCTAACTTGCAACACACTTTAGTAGGCACTGCAGCAGCAGCAGCAGTATATAACGGCACTCCTTTCTACGGGCTGCTCTTGAGCAAGAGCACGTGCTGGCATAAAGCCAGCTTAATCTAAAACAACAACAAATCTCCTGGAGGTCTGAGAACCTGGGTTGACATAGATTGAAGAATGACCCGCAATTCATGATCAGTATCTTATGTATTATAACGATCTCGTCTGGTGAGGTTTTTAGCCGCTACTGATTTTGTGTTGATATATAGAAAACTTATTTAATAGGTAATTATCATTATGTTTTACGTGTTGGCGCTGTATAATCGCTGTGATTTCGCTTGATGATGAAGATCAGTATCTCAATGATTGTCAAGATTCGTTGGGTCTTGACCATAAACGTTAGATCTCTCTATCTTCTCTCCTCTCTCCTCTCATCTCTCCTCGTCTCGTTCTCTTCTCTCTCCTCTCTCTCTCACAACACACACACAACACCACACCAACAACACACACACAAATACCGACTACAGTACAGTGCAATGCCTTTTTTGGGTGGAAGGAAAGGTCAGGAAGGGTCATGGGAGTCTGTAAGCAGGATTTATATTATAGGACGGAGGATGAGAGAGAGAGAGAGAGAGAGAGAGAGGATGACTTTCCTAACCCACATTTTGCTAGTAAACGGCCTGCGGGGATTAGGCGTTTGTTTTTATTGTGCTGTGTGATAATTGTGTGTGTGTATGTTGAGCATTCTTTTTTTTTTATAACGCCTTTGCTTTCTTGTGTGCGTTCATCATTGGAAATGGAAATTTTGTTTTTATGCCCCATTCAATGATTGTCGCTTTCCCTAACATTATTCACTTTCATAAATGTGCTTTTTTTTTCTTGTATGTCTCTGTGTACGTTTGAAAGTGTCTGAATAGAAAGTAACGTATTATGTAGTAGTCTCTAATGAAAGATGGATTCAACGTGTGTGTGTGTGGTGTGTGTGTGTGTGTGTGTGTGTGTATATATATATATATATATATATATATATATATATATATATATATATATATATATATATACACACACACACGCATACATTACACACATATTTATATAGTGCTATATAATTTTATGTATAATGCAGAAAATCCCCTTATATAAATTATATGCTCATTATTCTTAATTTTTTATCGTTATGATTGAAAAAAATTGCTAGCCACTAGATTGAGTTTATAGAGAAGTTCTGCAGCCATCTATTACTTGCGGGGACTCTGATCTCGCTTGTGGTTATTTGAAATAACTGAATAAAAACACACAGGAAGTAGAAGTTGCTCTGATAGGTGTGTTGAATTGCGCGCTCTCTCTCTCTCTCTCTCTCTCTCTCTCTCTCCTCTCTCTCTCTCTCTCTCTCTCTCCCCCCTAATTCCAGCGTTCTTTCTACTTGTGACTGACTTACTGCAGCTCTTGTATTACTCCTAAGATCTATTGTAAGATTTATGAGCATCAAATGTATGTATGAAACTGGTACAGCCTGCCAACGAATATGCGTGGAATATTCTACATGTCAAATGTGCGTATGAAACTGGTGCAGCCCTGCCAACAATATGCGTGGAATAATTCTACATGTCAATTTTTTTTTGCGTTTTAATAGAAGATCTCATTAAGAATTTTTTTTGGTGAATTAAATTTTAATTGATATTTCGCATATGTGTCTATCTCATATATTTATCATTATTTCATGGATATTTTCGCAATTAGCTGTTATTGATATTTTTTTTATACTGCATTTATATCCTTTAAATGGGAGTAGGGAGTAGTTGTTGGTCTTTTTTCAAGGTTATTTTCAAACAAATACTGTTTTTGCTGACTTGTATATTGTCATCTTGTATTTCGCTCTTGTTTTCTCTTCTGTAGGTGTGTACTTTTATTATTTACAGTATTTGGCAGGTATATACACCTAGGTTTTGGGGTCTATAGTATACCAGTTCCTCCTTTCTCTCCACTCTCTGCTCCCTTGTAAGTTACCCTTCAACCGATGTTCAACAGTTTAAAAAAATAATGATATTTGGTCCCTGGTATTACTTGAATTTTACATGTATTTTTTTCGAGGTACAGAAACTACCCCTTCCCGAAACTTATTTCGAAATTGTCCTCCTCCTCCTCCTCCTCCTCCTCCTCCTCCTCTCCTCCTCCTCCTCCTCCTCCTCCTCCTCCTCCTCGCCTCCACAGGTATATTGTGTTTGGAAGAAGTGGTAATATATTCTCTGTTA
The DNA here is from genome assembly GCF_015104395.2 of Macrobrachium nipponense. Lineage (NCBI taxonomy): Eukaryota > Metazoa > Arthropoda > Malacostraca > Decapoda > Palaemonidae > Macrobrachium > Macrobrachium nipponense. The sequence goes on along the minus strand of NC_087208.1, from coordinate 72,940,402 downwards.
ATCCGGAATCCTAACAAGAGTCGATGTTTTCCCATATGCTTATTACTCTTGGGCGTCTTTATGAGGTTACTTCCGCCGTAGAACTAACATAAAACACCTACTCTGATGTATTGTGGTGTTGGTTTGGATGAATTAGTTTGGTTTTTGGCACAGATGGTATTTTTTAGATTAACAGAATGAGTCTTTGGCGCTGACGAATTAGAATTGAAGATGGGGATTATATATTGGGGATGGCTCCGAGTTTTCAACTGGTGTATATGTACACATGGTTTCAGAAGTTGGATAAGTATTTGATGACTTATGAAAGTGGAGGAGTGCAAAGCCTAATAGATTACATCCTGGTTAGAGGAGCCGACAAAAGCAATGTGACGTACTGCAAATTGATCATGGAGGAAGCGTGTGGAAAGAGCTCCATAGACATTACGATCGCCGGATCCGGTCATCTGAACCGGAAATATATCGCAGTCTATGGGGTTATCGTCCAACCAAAAGTAGGCGGAGTCCGTCGGCCTCTCCGACCAACTCGCAACCTGGCGTTGCTAGGTTCGTGGCCTCCACGTCTATGGCGTGATCTCAAGATTTACCTCAGTTTCAACGAGACGCTGAAGCGGCAACATGGCAACTACCTCCGCAGATGAGGAGTTCTGGGAGGAGTTTATTGAAAGTCATAAGAAAAGCGAAATTAAGATTATGAAAGATTAGTTGGAAAATACAGACGGATGATATCTATTTTATATATATATATATATATAATATATATATATATATATATATATATATATCATTCGAGCTACAAATGTCCTTTAATATCTAATTCACTCTACTTCGGAATTTATATATTTTCATATATGTACCGAAGGGGAATTTTTAGTTGATAATAATTCGTCCCCTCATGGGATCGAACCACCGTCCAGTGGACTACGGAACGAAACCAGAACTGGACAGTGACGTTATCAAGTCGCTGATCCCATGAAGGGGACGAAAATTATTATCAACTAAATAAACCAAAATTCGCCCTTCGGTACATATATGAAAAATTTATCCAATTCCGATGTAGATGCGAATTAGATATTTTTATTTTAAAAAAAAAGGACATTTGTAGCTCGAATGATATATATGAATCACGGTGATGTGATAATTATTCTAATATATATATATATATATTTTATTTTATTTATATGATATTGTATCATGCATAGTCTAATGGTATATATGATTCGTTAAAGCTGAATAGGCAGACTAAACCTACGGTTCTGTAGGCAAGTAAGAGTAGAATTATAACTCTTTTGTACACAAATTTTTTTGTTTATGCACGGAACAATGAAGTATTATTGAATATATTTCTTATACCTTTATTTTATTGTATGTATGGAAATAATAATGTAAATTAAACAATAATACTATGCACACACACATCTAGTGTATATATATATATATATATATATATTATATATATATATATATATATATATATATATATATATATATATATATCACAATGTGTGTGAGTATGTTATGTATGTATGTATGTATTGCGTGTATGTTATATCTCTATGTATTAGTACTGTTGTTGAAATTACGTTGTTATTTGTCTCACATAAAGTAAATTTATGATAATACTTTCAATAATATTTGAATTTTCCTTGTTTAAAAAAGAATTTGCGTAGAAAGATTTGAAAATTGTATTCTTACTTGGCTACAGAACCGAAGGTTTTAAGGCCTTATTCTGCTTTAACAGAACTATAGACCTACTGTATACTAGACTGTATACTGCTAGACTATGCAAGATGCTGTGTATGCAACACAGTTACTTTTTACCTTTGTAAATTCGTGTTGCATAACTTGAATAATTGCTTTACATGTCTCTGGGATTATTTATGCCCCAAGGAACGACTTGTGGCCCGTAAGTGAAGTGTGTCCAGCAACCTATTGCACAGTGATTTGGCTTGTGTCATACAAGTGTGTTTTTTTATTTCTATAAGAGGGGAGACCGTATGTAATAATTCCATGTCGGTCTGCTCGACCATTCATGAGTAATTAAACCAGGGTAAAGTTTCAATTAATTAAATAAACAATCGTGAGATAATTCATTTCATTACTTCAACCATAGTTCAATTCAGGCTCTCCTTTTTCACTGGGGTTTCCAGTTTCTGGTGCAAGAGCTCAGCCATAGTGTTTTCACTGAGTGGAGTGGCCACGTCCTCACTCAACCAGGTTTTGGCAAACTGAAGTGAATCCGAACATCAATGGGTAACACGGATGCCAGAGACAGAATAGAACCTGATACAATGGTCGTATCATCTATGTGGCCCTTTAAACAAAATAGGTTGGTGGTGATGGATATGAAAATGAGAGGCAGGAAACCCAAGAAGAGACAATGGAGATCTAGAATTAAGATTTGGGACCTTAAAGGAGAAAAGGGGGAGCAATTTAGGAGGACTATGAGAGAGATGACTGAAGGCGGTTGGGGAGGGTGAATGTAGAATTTGGAAGACATGAGAGAAGTATTTGTGGGAGAAGCAGAGAAACTGGTGGGAAGAACCAGCGAATATGGAGTGTATGGAGGAGAAAAGTGGTGGAGGACTGGAGAGGTGCAAGAATCAATTAAAAGGAAATCAAAACATTTATGGATTGGAAAGTAAGGCATGCACAGGGTGCAGAGGCACAGTGCAGAGCAGAGGAAAGATGCGAGAAGGAGGGTAGGTATGGCTATGGAAAGTGCAGTAGAACAGTTGAATGAAAGACTTAGGAGCAAGAGAAGGAGAAAATGATATCTGTAAGATTTCAGACTTAAGGAAAAGGCAGAGACCGGATGTGGGTATTTATAGACCAAGAGAAAGTGTACTATAGAATCCCAAGAAGTGGTGTTTGGTGTTTGAGGAAGAGGAAAGTCCCCGAGAAGTTGGTTAGGCTGGTCGAGATGATATATTTAAGAACGAGCACAAAAGTAATAACAGCAATTGGGAAACAGAAAACTTTGAAGTTAGTGTTGGATTACACCAGGGGTCAGCATCCAAAAAACAAAACCCCCCCCCCCCCCCCCAAACAACCCCCCCCCCCCCCCCCACACACACACACACACACACACCAACACACACACACACACACACACACACCACACACTTTTTTTTTTTTTTTTTTTTTTTTTTTTTTTTTTTTTGCTGCTCATGATGTGTTAAGTGAAGAGATCAGGAATGAAGAATTTAGGGAGTGGTTGTACGCTGATGATCTGGTTATTGCTGACGAAAATGAGGAAGACCTACAGGGAAGGGTTGGAAAGTGGCAGGAGTCTTTAGAGAAGGGTGGCATAAAGGTGAATGTGAATAAAACAGAGTAGGGAAGATAGAGGCAGAATAGTAATACAAGAAAGAAGAGGCTCAATTACAAACGGTTGGAAAAGTTTAAATACTTAAGATCTATTTCCAGCCAAGAGGGAGGATGTGAGGCTGAAGTTGACAGTAGGATAAAAGCTTCGTTGGGGAAGTGGAGAGTGGTAGCTGGAGTGGTATGTGATAAGAAAATGTCAATCAACTAAAAGTCAAGATCTGAAACTGAACAGAGATGAGAATGCTTAGGTGGATTATGGGAATATTGCTGCGTAGGAGATTGGAAAATGATGAAGTGAGAAGAAGGGCAGGCGTAGTAAAGATTACAGAGGTGATAAGAGTGAAGAGGACTTGGGAGGAACCTGTTAGAGGAAGAAGATCGAGAGGAGAACAGGTGGCGAGATAATGTGTAGGAAGATATGAGGTTTGGTGGAGGATGATGCCTTTGAGAGAAGGCAGTGGGGAAGGCGTATCAGGCAACCGACCCTTTAATGTAGGGATAACGGTGGGAAAGAAGAAGAACAAGAATTTCTTAGAAGATGATTAGCCTGTTTATTAATTTATTTCCTATTCCTGTCAAGTAAACAAACTTCCCGTAAGGGGGTAGAGCCGTCAGTGCACCTCATTTGGTGCAATGTAGGCATTACTTAAGGGTCTTTGCAGCGTCCCTTCGGCCCCTGTAGGCTGCAACTACTTTAATTCCTTTTACTGTACCTCCGTTCGTATTCTCTTTCTTCCATCTTACTGTCCTCTCTCTCCTAACGATTGTTTTATAGTGTAACTGCGAGGGTTTCTGCCTGTAACACCTTTCAAACCTTTTCCTGTCCATTTCCGTTTCAGGGCTGAATGGCCTTAGTTGCCCCAGTGCTTGGCTATGTTTCTATCTCATTGGCATACAGTTGGATTTCCAGTTGTTAACTCTGTACACATTGGTAGTGTACCAATCAGTGTGTATCACTTACATCATCATCCTCTTATTGTTTTTACGTTCATTGACTCAGAACGATTTGTCTCATTACTTGGCATCAATCATCACTTGGCATCGTTTGCAGTATGTTGACATTTCCAGTTTTAAAAAACGTGAGCGTGGTACCGGTAGTTAATCTAAAACACAAAATTAGTAAATGGTAAGATCCATCTAACATCATTTATATGCTAAGTGAATTAATGGTGTAATTGGACTGAAACCCAGTTTCCTAATCAGAGGGCGCCCCGATGATTAATCTCATCGCATTCTCATTAGCCGGGAGACAACAAACAACCTTGTTATTGTGCCTGGGTCCTTTCGGGATGGTATTTGGAAAATTGGATAACGATTGCATTGGGAGGATGGAAAACAAACAAGGAGTCGCGTGCTGTTTGCCTCGAGTTGACAAAAAAGACGAATGGTTTGTTTGTATCGACTGAATGCAAATAGAAAAATGTCTCGTCTTGCATCGGAATGAACTGAAGCAAGTGTGGTTTGTTTGGCATCTTAAGTTGTGGGAGAACCAAAAGGTCTCTTGAATTTGTCACGTTGGCAACAAGGAAGTCCTGTCCTTTGTATTCGAGTCGTATGAATGCAAACAGTCGTTCCATGCTCTGTCTTATAGAATAATAGATGACATTCTGTAATGCATTCAGGCTTCTGCCAGCCATGGCAAACAGGCTACCTCTTTCTGTGTGGTTCCAAAAACGGGAAATAGTTGGAAGCACAGAAACACGTTGTATCCCGTTTGACAAACAAACGACCTTGTACATTATATTCGAGTTTGCAAACATGATGAGGTTTAGCTAAAAACAAACCAGTGACTGGTCTTGCTTTCATCAGCGTAGACGAACAAGGAGAGTCCATTGACCTTTTGGTTCCAGTTTGTTCAGTCATGAGCTTTTATTAGTTAAGAACATGGCCGTTTTATTTTTGCATAGAAATAAAGGATCGTAGCATTTTTCCCCA
>NC_087208.1:72922640-72927640 GCF_015104395.2 Macrobrachium nipponense | reverse complement strand
TTGGGTTGGTGATTCACTCCAGTTATTATGTGTCATTTTGAAAGTTTTTTTTATATAACTTAGATTCAATTTTGTTTTTCATAAAAACTTCTATTTAATTTTTCTCGATCACCTATTCCTTCACTTTTTACACACACACACACATATTTTTCGCTTACTCGGGGAATAAGCCTACAAACTGCTTTGTTGCTGTTGCCGGGGTGGTAGGAAAGGTCTATGGAAGAGCCTAAATAGGTCTGAAAAAGGTGTTTCGCGTCGAGTTAAAGATACAGGAATTTTAGGATAGGATATTTATGATTTATTTATTAGAATCAAAATGTAAAAAGTTAATAAAGTGCATGTTAACAGAAAAAAAATTATTTCTAATAAAATATATTGTATTTATTTTAATTTTCGTTGGGGAAACAAGGTTCTATTTGACCATAGATTTTAGCTAGTTTTAATTTGTTTGGTGTACTGAATTTAGGCTATTTTTCTGTTCAGTTATTTTGCTTCCACTTAAAACTGAGAATATATGAATGCGTTTAATTTGTTAGTATGGGTAATACTAAGTATGAGTATTAATTACGAAGACCAATTCACTTTAAGTTAGGAACTTAATGTTTACAACTCATGGGCGAAGGAAAAATTTTGCACGCATCCCGAGTAAGCAGGAGGTCGGTTCACGCCTTCTAATATTTTACGATCACCCTTCATCCCCATATAGTATTAGTCTACCTTATTTTAAGATCACTCTTCACCCCCCACATAGTTTTTTTTTTTTTTTTTTTTTTTTTTTTTTTTTTTTTTTTTACGGTCGTCCCCTCACCCCGCATAGTAATATTTATTTCTGTTTTTTTTTTTATCACTCCTCTACTTAACCCCCACTATAGTATTTTTTTTATCACTTAACCCCCACAGTAATATTTATTTGTTTTTTTTTTTTTATCACTCCTCACCCCACATAGTATTTTTTTTATCACTTAACCCCCACAGTAATATTTATTTCTTGTTTTTTTTTTTTTTTTTTCGACTCCTCCTCGCCCCACACAGTAATATTTATTTGTTTTTATCACTCTTCACCCCCACAAAGTAATATTTAATTCCATTTTTTACCATCACTCCGCACCCTACATAGTAATATTTATCTCTCTATTTTCGATTGCTCCTCACCCCACAGTAATACTTTTATTTTATTTTATTTTAATTTCTTTTTAACGATCACTCCTCGCTCCGCCTTGCATGGAAACAAGAAGGTGAAAGTGTGGTTTTCCTACCTTTTGTTTATCGCCACTCCTGCGACTTTCCTCTTTCGAGTGGCAGGTGTCGACGTCCTACATTTTGGGGCAGGAAACACCGCTTTCTTCCTCTTTTTATCTGTAGGTTTGGAAGAGAGAGAGAGAGAGAGAGAGAGAGAGAGAGAGAGAGAGAGACCCTCTCACACACAGAAACTGTGGCACCTTTTCTGCATAGGCCATGTGACAGTTCATTGTGTAAAGATGAAAACGACAGAGCATAAACATGATTGCTTTTGACTTGGAGGTCTGATGCATTTGTTGATAAAATGTCTTTCCTGATTAATTCCCCCCCCCCCCCCCCTTTTTTTTTTTTTTTTTTTTTTATCCAGTAAAGCTTTCTCCCTCCCTTCTATCGCAACTTTGAGCTGGAAGAAAGAAAATTATTTGTTTTAGTAACCTAAAAAGAAATAAATAATAAAAATGAAAACGCACGCACGCATGCAGACTGCGGAGTGTGCAATTCCGAGTTCACTGGTGGTTGACATGGAAGTGGTAATTATATTATTATATTGGAGGATTGCTTTCTGATTGTGCAAATTCTCTTTTCAAAATAAGAAGGCGTTCAGCGTTTACTGTTTTGCAAAATGTTCATTGATTGTAATTAAATATTGAGTTTTTAATCAGGAGTCTCTGACAGTCTTTGGTTTGAGTATCCATGCTTATTTTGTGGTCTGTCATTTCCTAATGAAAAGACCGTTGTCCATCCTATAAATCAGACCAGCGCTTTCTGCTTGAATTCAGTAAGATAAGAATGCGGGGATAAGCTTGGTAGGCTGCGTTCTTCTTTTCTTTTTTAAGTTTGATGCTATTAATGTTGAAATGTTGGCGCGCTTGCCGATATATGTCAGAACTCAAGATCTTTTCTGGTAATATTTGCTATGTGTAGAAAATGTGGTAAAATTGTTTGTAATATTCTGTTGTTTTCTTCAGTGTTTTGCAGTTTGCATTAATGTGTTTGAATTTATGAATTCCTTCCTTATGAAATATAGTATATATATATATATATATATATATATATATATATATATATAATATATATATATATATATATATATATAATCTGTGATTTTGAATGACATCTTAATGCCTAAAGGACAAAAATGTGAAGGTTACTGTTATGAAAATTGAAGGTAGTTTTTAGACTAAAGTGAGGAGGGTCAAAAGTTTTCCAAGGTCAGAGGTCATATAATTGATCTCATTGAACCCCGTATTATTCTGCTTTAATAGTTCGTGCGGTGTTTAATGTTTGCTCTAATTGCATTCCTAATTTCTTCTTGACTTTATATTTCGTGCAATTATGTTTTTTTTTTTTCGATATTAGTTCTTGTTAATCAACGCGTGGTGTTTATGCTATTAACCTTGTATGTTGGCATGCGTTTGGATGTTGAATATTGTCATTGTTTATAGTTTGGTTTTATTTCTAATTTTTTGTTATAATTATTATTATTATTATAATTGTGAGTATATTAAATCATGCTGGTTCCAACCTGATCAAAAACGACGACCCCTGTTACGGAAACTTGCTGCCTCCCTTTAAATAATCTAGAGCGAGCAGCCTGGGTCTTCAACGATGCCCCGGAATTATTGGAGTCAAAGGAATGAAGTTAAATAACTATTGCTTTGTTGCGGAACTCCGTTTCTCGTATTGCATCTTGTGACGGCCAAATATGCCAGCAAAAACCTGGCTGGAAATCGGCAGTTCTCTTCGGAGTACAGGTCCCAGTGCGTTTCTCTCTCACTTCCCGCAAGGCTTTGTCATTCTCCTCCTGCTTCTGTTTCCCCGAGTCTTTTACCCTTCTTCCTTCAAGAGGCACTTTGACTTGACTACTCTTCATATTTTCTTTTCTGCATACTACTTGTATACGAGTCCGGGTTCGGAAAAGGCTTGAAATTGCCTGTTTGTTGAACTTCTGCTCTTTGAAAAATAGGATTCCTCTCTGTCCTCATTATCAATACTATTGTTGTTAATACCACTAAGAAATTGATTGCCGTTACGTTACTGATATCATTATTATGGTGATGGTTTATACCCTGACGAAATATCTGATGCAAGACGTCAAACCTATTTGTGTGTTTGCAGATCGCCGCGCCCTGCAAGACGTCAGCCACATGGTGAAGGAGGCGAACTCGAAGCTCTCTGCCCTCCAGCAGGAGCTTCAGGAGCTCGACTCTCACATTCTGCTCACGCAGGGGCAGGGCGGAGCCTCCATGGACTCCTCCTTCACCAACAATCTAGGTGAGTAGTACCTCTCTTCTCTTCTCTTCTCTTCTCGTTGGCTGTTGTTGTTGTTATTATAGTGTAAGGTGTTGTCTGAGAATGTTATGTTGTTTTTGTTGTTGTTGAGTTTGTTTACATGTTAAATGATATTCCCTCGCTATTTTGATTATTATTCCAGTCATGTAGGTAAGTAAGGATTCAGAGCATACTTTATATGTTGCCGTACGGCAGAGGTGGCTAAACAGTCGATCGCGGCCGCTTGTTTGGTCGATCACCATTCCCCCACAATCCTATATAAACAACCAAGAACACAAACATATATATATATATATATATATATATATATATATATATATATATATATATATATATATATATATAAAGTGAGGCAGTTGTAATTCATGTTTTATCCTCCTATGGCGCTATTTGAATTTTTTCCCCCACGTAATAACATGTGATTATGTATTATGGTAGATCGTAAAAGATTTTCAGTCTGAAGAGTAGATCCCGGAGTCCAAAAGTGTGATTGTTTGGGATAACTTTTCACCGTTGCCGATTTTGTTGTTGTTTTAAGTGCAGGTAAGGATAACAGGTCCTCTTCAATCACTGTGACTGATTAAAACGTTCTCTGGAAGACGTTGTTACTCTGTTTATTGACGCGTGTCTGTTTACTGTTTATTTTGTGTTTGTTGTAATATGCTGGATAAGTAAGGTTATAAGGTTTTCTCCATTTGTTGGTGTTGTATTTGTGGCTGAAATTGTGTTGTTCGGAATGCTACGATTGACTTGGACTCGTTCGCTGTTGTTGCTGCCGTCATGAATGGTAATGAGGATGTTATTGTTGTATTTCTATAATGGTGAATGTAGGGTTGTTGTCAGTTTCTGTTTATTATCTGGAGTGTTCAGGACAATGTTATTTTTGTGTGGTTAATTTTGTGTCATGAATGTTTGCTTTTCATGTTGTTGACTTTGTAAGGCGAGGAAACGTTATTGGAACTGAATCCTTTCGCATTTGTTCAGTGTTCGCTTCTCGTGTATTAGTTGTGCTGTAGTTAATGATGTACTCAAGGTTGTCTCTGGACCTTGGATGTATTGTGGTTATATATGGTTATATATTATATATATTGTCAAACGTTTAGAACGTTTTCTAGGAGTAACTCGATTCTTTGTAGTTTTATTCTTAACTAGTATCTTCTGTACTATGAAGCAATATTATCAGTAGAGGTATGCCGTCATTACATTCAGGCTATATTCTGCTGTAATTTACAAAACGTACCATTGATTTTTTTAGATTAACCCATTCATTTAAATTATTTATTTATAATATTTGGGCAATAAATAGTGAAGTATCACTTATAAAAAGTGAAATATTAACCGTAGTCAGATTTTACAATGTTATTTTTAATATTATTACAAACACTACTTCTTGAAAGCGAATTCCCATACAGCTCCCGTTTACACTAGCAGACTTGAATCGAAAAAAAAGGAGATAAATCAGTGTTATG
>NC_087208.1:72882640-72917640 GCF_015104395.2 Macrobrachium nipponense | reverse complement strand
CTTCCTCTATGTCATTGGTCTGCTTCTTTCTTCTTTTATAGGTTTAATTTATTCATGGAAGTTATTTAATCCGATTAAGGAAGTTGATGAGTCGTCCGTCAGTGTATTGGAGTTGGTGAATGTCGTTCACCCCTGTTACGTTGCAAACCAGACGACGGAAGGTGGAGAGTTATTATTATTATTGTTATTATAATAATTATTATTGTTGCTGTTGTTGTTTGCATAGACGGGGCAGTTTGATATACAATGCGAAGAGTGCAGGGGTAATATGAAATCCGGTGTCGTATCACCGGAAGGTAATTTGATAGGCGATCATTTTATTTGAAGACATGACTCCGGTGCCACAATAAAAAAAAGTATCGAGGGATTGATCCCTTTTCAGAAGTGTTATATACAGCTTTTTCGTAACCTGCTAGGTTGTGTTTTTAGCCCGTGCCAACTAGTGTCATCGGATTTGCAGAAAAATCACGTGAAATAATAAACTGAAATATATTTTAATATATGTAGCGCGACTTCGTTCCCATCGGACTGTTATAAGAGAGTGAGGGCGTTGAATTTGAAACAGCGTTCCCACCAGAGAGCAGACGTGGAAACGCGAATTGAGAAGGAAAGTCTGGGAGATGGGGAAAGTAGATGATCATGATGGACGATAGGAACTTGATAAAAGAGTAAGAAACACGAAACAATCTCCCGATGAAGGAGAGAAAGAAACAAGTTAAAAATTGATGGTGGAGGTGATCCCGTTTTAAAGCAGTAGTAGTCATATGAAACATTCTCTCGGTGAAGATATTCACGACCAGAAAAAAGAAAATAAAAGAAACAGAGGAAGAATAGGAAACGTGAAATAAATGAGATCTGGGGTTCATCATTGAAAATGGGCTTTTCAGTTAACTGGTTTTCTAAATACTTTATATTTACTCCATCCAAATTATGGAAGGAGTAAGACACTGATGTCCTCAGTGTTGCTTTTATTGTTATGACTATGAATGTTGATAGTCAAAGGGAAGAACGTCATATTTGGTATCGTCGTCATTATTATCTAATATAATAGTAAAATCCGGGAGACAGTAGGGGAGACATGACAGGGCCACCCATCCCCTGAAAACCGGTTTGTCTGTCCCGGGTGGGGCGGGGTAGGTAGGGGAACGGGCGGGTAGGGGAAACATCCATCCTTGGACTATTATTCCTCCAAGCATCCACCCTCCTCATGCAAACCTTTTTGTCCGGCCCGGGGGAGGGAGCGGTTGGTATGGGGATCGGGAGAGTAGGGGAGCCAACAGTGCCGTGTTCCAGCGCACGCTGACAAGCTCGTTAAGAATAAACAAACATTTCTATGACGAAGCCTACAAAACCGATCACTTGGATCACTTGCAAAGTTATCTATATAAATGAGGTTGAACGTATGTGAAAAAGAGAACACAGGGAGAACTAAAAAGTGTGTATGTAGATTGTTTAATATTCACTCTTCGATTGACCTCCATAACCTTCGCAATAAAAGATGTTACGCCGACTTCTTCAGTTAGAGCCTTGTAGGGGTGGTATCAGGTGGTGAAGAATTTACTTACAATGACATTTTTGGGGATTTTGCCAAGGACTAGGCTCTCTCTCTCTCTCTCTCTCTCTCTCTCTCTCTCTCTCTCTCTCTCTCTCTCTCTCTCAAATCGATCGCAATATTAAAATCAGCCATAAGAAAAAAAATATATATATAATATTTATTAGATTATATAATTATTAGATATATTTATAATATAACTATATTTAATTATATATATAATATTATTTTATATATTATTACAAATTATTATTAATATACATACACACACACACTATATCAGCGATCTCCAGTTCCAGTGTAACTTCAGTTGTCACTTGATACAGTAGAGAAAACATGTCATTTTAGCTGTGATTTGCCTGTTTGTCGTCGGAACACGCTTGTTATTTTGGTTTTCTATTTACAGTTTGTCAGATATTATTCTGACTCTTTCTGTAAACATTTGTCATTGATTTTGCCTTAGAGTTTTGTCCTTTGTTTTGCCGTTTTGAGTTTTATCTGCCCTTTTGTGTGATTTTTACACTGTTTCTTTATGTGTATACCCACAAGGTCGTTTATTATTATTTTCTTCCTTTGATTATTATGTTTCACATCAAAGGCATATGGACTCGGGGTACGTTGCTTTGCGAGTGAAAGGCCATTTTAGCTTATTATGCAGGAAGTAAGTCGTGCATTCCGTTAATAGATATACCCAAGTTTTAAACACTGGGAAAGTAACGGTAATGTAATAATGCAAATCTTTAGCCGAATCGTTTGAGTGTGTATATATATATATATTATATATATATAATATATAATATATATATATATATAATTACATTTAGGATTAACTGGATAGATAGAACGATAAATAGTCTGCTTTGACCACTTGGCTGAAACCAGATAGCCATTTTGGAATCACCTCTTATCTATCAGGTACACCCGTAATCCCACCGTGTGATGAAGTCGACAATAACGGAATGAGCGGATTAGTAGTTATGAATTCTGAATTCAAAAGTCATTCGTGGGGAAAAAACAAAAAAAAAAGTGGGGACCCAAAACAAAGTTTTTCATGTTTAGTATCTATTTTTAATATATATCTATCCATCCGTCTAAACATCCTTTGCAAGAGTGATAGGAAACCACAACCAAATCTTGATTTGCTGGGCTAGTGTGTGTACGGCAGAGTGTATGTGTATCGGGAGGCAGGCGCGACCATGGCTGCAAATGGCCACGAGGAGGAGGAAGGTGGAGGAGTCTCCACTCCTAAATGAACGTATCCTCCTCCTCCCCTGCATGGGCGCCCGCCCCGCCAAATTCTCCGTTCCGGCAGCGTGTGGCTCCAGATCCCCCAGTAATAGTTGCATGGCAAAACGTTAAGCCACACGTCCGTTCACTATGATAATGAAGGAAGCCACAGCCGTTCGCATATTACCTCCCCCCCTCCAGTTCGGCCTCCCCCCCCTCCCCCCCCCCCCTTTTTTTTTTTTTTTTTTTTCCCCGCTCGCAGACCGGGAGGGGTCATCCAACCCCTTTATTGATAAGTTTGGCGACTGACGCGCTACTTGAGCAAAATTCATGTTTGTTGAGGACGCGGCCACTCTCGCCACTCTTGATGAGTGATCATACAAGCACAACAACAACAACAACAACAACCTACTTTTTCGTGGGGAGAGGAGTCGAGAGGTGTCGTTTAACATTCATATGAATATGCCGTATATCATGGAAGCACTTGCGACATTAGCAGACGCTTTTATATAAACATTTTAGTTCCATTAAAATATACTATATTGTAGCTGAGCGCATACCTTGTTTTTTTTAAAAACTAGTAAGAATACAATCACCAAAATAAAATTCTTACCCCCCCCCCCCTCCCACACACACCACACACACACACACATATTTTATGTCGCACAACTGTTGTTTATTATAGTTTTCGTCGTCATTCCCATCTACATCTGTCTTGACTATGAACTGCATTAGCAGCCAAAAATGCTGTTGATTCTAATGTAAAATGATAAGTTAATCGGTCCAATACCTTTAAATTTTTTTGGGTCTTCGTGGAAAGTTGGAATGCTTTAGGGTCCCTTTTTAAGTTTGCAACGATGGTAACGTCATTGTGAGGTTCTCATTCAACTTTATATGAATAACGAGTTTCAGAAATGGAAAAATTGTAGCTACCAGAAATAGCTGCATGCCGCCGCAGGCTTTTTTTCACCCTTGAAGCAACTTCCAGGGCATCCTATACAGGATGCCTTTTCCAGAAATTAAAACCAACAGAGAATATGAACGCGACTTCATATTCTTTGGCAAGCTGCACCTGATACTTTTGAAGTAGAAATCAGCAGAAGTCCATGTCCCTGGAAAGAGAACTGGAAAATGGCAACGTTATTTCCAGACATTTAGACACTTGCTTGTACAAAAGCCGCTTGCACTTTTTTCTTCAATTTCGTGCCATTGATTTAGATAAAGAAAAGGCTTTATGCCAGCACGGGCCATTGCCCAAATTGTAATCATGGTAATGTGTGAATTGGAGACAGAGTCCTGATGTGTTTCTTGGGACTCGGCCCAACCAACAAGCACATCCGACTGAAGAATGGCTCTGAAAGAATAATCCACCGCCAAATCCGATCTCTTATTTCCAGGTGGTATCGGAAACTCGCTACTTTTACCGCTCACAAAATGGAGGTAAGAGTAATAATAGCCTTCTGGAAACCTGCACAGGCAGGAAGCGTGCATTCCTGGAATTCCCACGGAATCTGGAAAAAAAAAGGCGATCCGAAATTCCAGCGTCCTGTGGGAACTTAAAAGAAATCCATGGAACAGGTGCAGCCGCCCATTCCGATAACAGAGCACATTAGCGCTCGTTCTCGTGAGGGAAGTCTTTTTTTAGTAATCATTTCTTCTTCTTCTTCTTCTTCTTCTTTATTATTATTATTATAAGCTTTTAATCTGATGTTTATTGTTGTTGACATCAATTTGAGTGCTTAGAATGCCTGCGTATTATTATTTATGTTATCATGTACAGTCATACAGAGCACTGAAAAGATAAAAGAGAGAAAAACGAGTAGGATAGATATAATGTTCAGATTTTTTTTTCCCTAGATAGGTTCATTGAGTGATCTGGATCTGACGTGACAACTGGCAGTGTCGGCCAAGAAAATGAAATGTAGAAATAACAAAATGAAAACAGCTGCACAAGCAGGTAGTTAAATATACACTTAATACACAGCAGCCTAAAAGTGAGCAACACGGGCGGAAGTTGTTTGACTGTCAAGAGTAGCGATAATTTGTTGTTGTTTGAAGCTATTTGATATTACCGTCCTTGTTTTGTTGCAGTAATATGAAATTTAATTTTATCAATGCAGACTGGTATGAGAGGAATTTTCTCGGTATAGCTAGTTATGTGAAAAAGCGGGGTCTCTCTCTCTCTCCTCTCTCTCTCTCTCTCTCTCTCTCTCTCTCTCTCTCTCTCTCGTAATGAATAAAGAACTTTGGGAACTATAGGCATTGATGAAATGCAGCGATTTGCCAGCAAAGTTTATCGAAAAGATTAAGTTGTAGAAGCCACTAAGCCCTTCAAGTTGCTGCAAAGTCGAAAAGTTGGTGAAGACTGGCAACAGAGCGACGGAATTAATTAGAAGTTTTGGTCAGGTCACCGTCCATTGCTGGTGGGTGGGAGGGAGGGAGAGAGAGAGAGAGAGAGAGAGAGAGAGAGAGAGAGAGAGAGAGAGAGAGAGAGAGAGAGAGCACAGTCACCAACCGCGTCGTCGGGAGGACGATTGTCTTGATTTCGGTGCCACAGCTTAGATTTATAACCATGGCCACCGCCCCCCGATTTTCTCTAGGGAGCGATGGGGCTTGCATCCCTCAAGGAGGTCTCAGGCATCCCTTCTGGGGTGGGCTTGTTCTTAACCCCCTTTCCATCCAGAAGAGAAGGGGAGGAGGGCAATGTATACTTGGGGGGGTAGGGAATAGAAATCTAAAAACTTATGGTAGGGAAGGTTTAGATCTTCACGTGCAACCTTGACGGGGAGAGTTATATCCTGGAAGAGGTTTGAAAGCTTTATAGGTCCGGGAGAATGAGGTGTTCATCTCAAACCCCTTCAGTGTGAGATGGGTTAAATCGAACTAGAGAATAGGGAGTGAGTAGGAAGTGAATGATTTATAAACCCCCTTTTCGTATCGGGAAAGGATGAGGGTATATGAACTGAAGGAAGTTAGATAGACCTCCTTGTATGAACTTGAAGATTGGGGCGGGAGGAACGGAAAGTTTTGGGAGGAAATGATTATTGGTAAATAACCCGCTTCCTTCCCCTACTCACAACTCTATGCATCTCCTTTTTATTGGTTTCGTTTTCCAATATATGATTGACTTGAGGAATGGGGATGAAATTCTTCCAAGTATCGCGTTCTCTCACTTTATGGAAATTTTTGGTCGTTATTGGTCTTGCTGTTATCATTTTGTTCCTGATGATCGTGAAGTTGTTCATTATAGCTCCCATTACCTCTGAAAAGTACTAATTTTGGTTTAGCCTTTTTTTGTGGTTGTCAGCCAGATTACCAAAAGTTTGCCACAGATGGGCTCTTGAACTAAGTGGTTGTTTAGAAGAGCTTGGAATTGAAACTTATCGTGATTCTGCTGGGTAGCGTTGATTGAAATATTAGAATTTTGCCTCAATCATTTTGAATGCCAAGAATGGACTGAATTATTTCAGAAGAATGCATTTCGTCTAGAAAGATTTATGTGCGATGTGATTGATAACATTGTTATCCTGTAATGTTATAGAACCGTTTTTTGAGCAGTCTTTAGCCTGAACAGAAGAAAAAATCATAAATATCTCAGCCACATTCATACTTTTAATGCTGAATCGTGGATGAACTTGTTCAGAAAACCTCCACTATTCAGCTGAATCATGTACTACTTACTTACACACAAGGCTCATCAGCAGTTTCCTGAATCTCTCTCTCTCTCTCTCTCTCTCTCTCTCTGTGTGTGGTGTGTGTGTGTGTGTGTGTGTGTGTGTGTGTGTGTGTGTGTGTGCGCGCACGTGCCATTTACCTCAGTCTTGCATGCAATCTTGCTTTTCCTCAGTATGAAAGCCTTTTCTTTCACGCCATCCATCTATTTAGCAAATATTTATAGGCCTTCTTGTCTTCCTGCCCTGGAACACTTCACTTCGACAGTGTACAAGCTTTTTCACCCACCATCCTCTTGTCTTCCATTTTATCCACATGGCTGAGTATTCTCTAAACACTGACTCATTTCCCCTACATTAACCTCTAAGTATGCTTTTAAATGTGTGAGAGAGAGATGTGGCTTGAAGACTAAATTTCTCAGGTGTACACAGTTATGAGTTTCATGTGCCCATGTGAACGTCTGCAATTGACATGTACGTACTTACATCAGTGTAAATTTGTATGTTTCCAGAGTTGTAAATGTATATTTATAAAAAGCTGCATATGTGTATTGCCATCAATTTATAAATATTTATGTTGTATACGAGTATGTGTGGATTTTGCTCAAAACATTTACTTACATATGTCACATAAGTTGTAAATGTGTGTTCAGTAGATATACGAAGCAAGATGTATGTCCCAAAAGATATATCTGTAGATATGTCTGTGTGTGTGTGTGTGTGTGTGTGTGTGTGTAGTAGTAGAAGGCGTTTTTATTATGCCATAAGAAGGAGTGTTTGTAAATCTAAGAAAGTGTATATTTACCAGGCTTAAAAGTGCTTCCGGCTACGTTCTTCTTTTCTTTTAGAACGTCTTTGAATATTTCTCGTAAGCTGTATATAAGTATTCAAGTGAACTCCCGTCCCAGGGTGTCTGTGACAGATACTCTTATTTATGAAGCCAAGGTTATCTATTCAGCTTTAATCATTCTCTTATGATTATGGTGACAACAGAATTTCAAAGGATTCTCTGACTAAATTTTCTCCTATTCAGGGCAACTCATTTCACACTTATTTGTTTGTGTGTGTGAGAGAGAGAGAGACTTATTCTCGTCTTGACACGATGGTTTACAAGTGAAAAGTTGGTTTCCAAGACAAATGTTAACTGGTAACTCGACTTATGGAGGATGTGTGGTTCACACTTGTGTTCATTCTCGATAACGCCAAAATGTGTGTGTGATGTGTGTGTGCGTGTTCATATCCACTTCAGCGGCGAATTCCTGAGATATCACTAGTGTGTGTGTATCCGCTGCTGACAGTGGAGTGTATCGATACTTAATCCAACTATTTTTTTAATTTGTAGTCAGTTTTTCAGCGTTTATTTTGAAATTTGTGGGAGGTGTGTGAGCCTTGGTGCGTGGGCTCTTTCGTGTGGGATTTTTCGTTTGTGAGCGCAGAATCACGTTGTAGGAAGCCGTATGTTCTTTTCGGTTTTAGTTTAGCATGGTTGACGCCAACCAGACTGTTGGTCTCCATAGTTGTGACCTCATTCGTGTTCTTTTCTTGCGATTGGGCCACCGAGAAGGGCAGAACTGTCCGATGCTAGCTAGCTCTGGCATGGTAAGGTGAATCAGTAAAGGAAAGGAAACAATATCGAAGTGACTTTTATGTATATACATCAGACGCTCAGAGACAGAAAAATGCAGCTTTCATTTGTAGATACAGACACAAACATATATATAAATATATATATATATATATATATATATATATATATATATATATATATATACATACATACATACATACATACATAGTGTATATATATATATATATATATATATATATATATATATATATATATATATATATATATATATATATATATATATATTATATATATATATAGCAGATGTACCTCGGCAATGAAACTGGACGAAATTTAAGATATCTTAGAAAGCTAAAGGTCAGGATTTCCATCCAGATTCATTTTCCCTGTGGTACTTACGCGTATATACATAACCTGTTATGATTTTTAGGCATATATATATATATATATATATATATATATATATATATATATGAGGTATATGTGTGTGTCCGTCTTAAATTCAATGAACGCTAAACCACTATGGCTCATGAGGATGAGTCTGTTCCAGCTCTAGGAAAGAAAATTTCTCAGAATTTGACAGACATATATGGATGGATGGAATGACTAAACCCTCCTGACCTAGTGGTAGCTTAACCTAACAGAAATATTTTTTCTAGATGCTTGCGAAGAGATGAGTGATGTCCCATACAGGTTATATTATATAGCGTTGGAATTGAGTAAAAGACAAAAGGCTACAAATGAAAGACTAGGCGGGCTGAGTAATGTAGATATCCAGTAGACTGTGCGTCGTAATTGCATTCAAAAGTAAGAGTATACAGAATTCTATACGATCAGTGAAGCTATACGAACCGTAAAAAATGTATATCTGAGAGATTGTGTTGGTCTGAGAATGAAGCTTTAAAAGAATACTCGTTGTCAGATGGTAAGAAATGACACCTTCAGATAAATGATATTATAAGGAAGATAGAGATGATTGGGACATGTCCAATGCGACGGTGACTCTTGCCTAGCCACCAGAAGTTTTGGCAGACAGCTCACAGTGCGAATTTCATTGCAACTGTTTTGCAAGATTCCATTTGCTGGATGGCCGAAAGTGCTTCAGTGCTTGGCTTCATAGCCCAGTTTTCTTGAATTAATGAAGCACGCGACGTGACATATAAATGAAGAGCTTCGTTACGTTATCAGTGTGACATCCTGTTGTTCATCCCCAGGCAGCCCGCCCTGTCTAAGATGGAAGAGATGTCGTACGGTGTAGTCGACCTCAAGTTACGACTCCATTCAAACGTTTCTTGTTTATAGTATGATAATGGAGTGGCTCCGTTGTGCAATCACAAAAGACGTGTAAAATAACTTTTCTAAAACTGTATCGTCATGATAATTATCGTACCTTGGTATCGTAACATAAAGTTCCTGTCGTTCTTACGAGCATGTCATGGTTTCTGGTTTCTCAGAACCAATATTTGCCAATAGTGAAGCCTGTGTCGAGAAATGTCGCAAATATTTACACTTGGTAGTTTACAGTACCGAGGGGTGGAATCATTGTTGGAATAGATATTGTAATGAAGCTTGAGTTGTATAGATGTAAAACGGTAGATGTGCTTACCAGACGTATGGTAAGTCCTGCGATGGATCCCAAAAATGGGGGAATCAAGTTGCCCCTTAGGGGTTAGCTTGGATGGAGAAGTTATGGGGCTAACAGAGAGTGTGTGTGTGTGTGTGTGTGTGTGTGTGTATGTGTGTGCGCGAGTTTGGTCAACACCGCAAGATCTTCCCATCAGAGGTATTCGTTTATATATTACACACACACACATATATAATCGTGCTCATGAAGGCGTTGAGAGAGAGAGAGAGAGAGAGAGAGTAAACCGAAATTGTTATCACATTTCTATCGGAAATCCACAGGCAGACATTAGTGAAATCGCATTAGTGAGTGGTGGTAGTTGAGTGCGAAAACCCTCCCGCCCCTCTTTCATAAGAGTCTGTTGTTGTGTTAGACAGGAAAAGGTCGGGAAATTAAAGAAGTGTGGAGTCATTATTATATGTGATGTGTGTGAAGGGGAGAAGGATAACTATCAAAAGAAAATGGATGAAATAAACGAGGAAAGATACTGGAATAATGACGATGCTCTTGCTGACCTGGACGACGAGGAAGAGAGCGGGACTCGATCCAGCCTTCTATTCTCCGAGGATGAGGGTAAACACGTCGTCGATGTCATTGCTTCGTTTTCTCTCTTCTTTGTTAATTCTTGCTCTTGTTCATTCAGTGTTACGCTTACTCGCTTTTCGTTTTCACCTGTCATGTTTTATCATTTTAATTTTGTTTTCATTTAAATCCGTGTCATTTTTTTTTTAAATTTGTATGACAATATTTTCTTTTATTATTTGTGTTATGCCTGTTTTATGTTTTATTGAGTTAGTTTACTTATTCAAGATTCTTGTTGCAATCTTTGTCCAATATTTTCTCAATATTTTTCGTTTTTTGTCGTGGTTTATGTTTTTATTAATTTTTCGTCGGTTACCGATGCATGATTGGCTCAGTATTGTTGTGTTTCAGTATTCTTTCGTATTTTTTGTTACTCTTTATAATGAACTACTTTTAGTATTTATTCTAAAGTCTTTGGAAGCGGTAATTATGCTGGTGCTTGGGTCAATTTTCTTCGTAATCGCAATTTGTATTGCATCAGCTAAGCAACAAAAGCAAAAACTCTTAATTAAGGTCATTTACTTGTCACTTCGTTTCCCAGAGCCGATTCTATTTCTTGTAAAACCTGACCAGCGACAAAATGGGCGAATGGAACGATACTCTTAACTTTAAACTGAAATCATTCATAAAAAGATGTCAATCTATTTTTTTTTCAATAAGTAAGCTGGCAGAAGTGGAAGAATATATTGTGACGTTCAAAAGGAAATTGCAACAAAATAGAAACGCGCTGCGCTCAGTTTGAAATCGAGTTTCTTCTTCTTCTTCTTCTTCTTCTTCTTCTTCCAGGATTAGAGTCGGAAGGCTGCGTGAATTTTTGATTGGCGCAGCTCATTCCTACAATAAAACGCTTTCATGCTCGCGCTGAATAGCTTAGGTCTCTCTCTCTCTCTCTCTCTCTCTCTCTCCTCTCTCTCTCTCTCTCTCTCTTTCTTCTAATAGAGAGGTCCTTGCTGCCAACACGTCGTCCTATCCATCCTCCTGCCTCTTCATTGGTGGAAGGGCGGAGGCTAGATGAGGAAAAGCGAAGAGAGAGAGAGGAGAGAGAGTGAGAGAGAGAGAGATGCAGTGTCCTTTTGGCACTAAAATCCCAGGACCCTTTCGACGTCTATCCTATCCTCCCCTCTTTTCTTTTGAGCATCTTGCTTGGTCTCCTCCTCCTCCTCCTCCTCCTCCTAGTCGCTTTTGCTCTACTTGTTAGGATGTGGCAAGGGTGGGGAGGGGTTAGAGGTAGGGTTTGTTTTTCGTTGATATTTGATCCTTCGTGTGCATTGTTGACAAAAGCTTTTCGGCGCTGCAAGCATGGTCCCCCCCCCCCCTCCTCTCCTCCTCCTCCTCCTCCTCCTCCTCCTCCAAATCTTGTTTGGCGCAGTGTGAAAGGAAGGTGGTGATGTAGTATGGCAAGTAGGTCTTTTTTTAAATTCCCTCCCGCAGCTAAACATCAATCGGCCTCCTCTTCTATATCATCAGCTCAGATATAAAATCATTAAAAAAAAAAGTTTATCTTTTGCTCTGATCCCCCTTTTTTGTCCCCAGAACTCATGACTAAAATTATTATTATTATTATTATTATTATTTTATTATTATTATTATTATTATTATTATTATTATTATTATTATTATTATTATTATTATTTACTTTTTCTTTTATCTATCACAGTCATCTTATTCGACCGGATGGTTTTTATAGGGTGGGGTTCCGGGTTACACCATGTCTCCTTATAGGACTCCATTACTTTTCTTACTGTGTGCGCTGTTTCTAGGAGCACACACTTCTGCATGAGTCATGGAGCTACTTCAACATCTAATTTTATTATTATTATTATTATTATTATTATTATTATTATTATTATTATTATTATTATTACGCCCCCCAGAAAATGTTTATTGAAATTTTTGGTCCATCGAAAACTAAAATTGATGAACGCTTCGCTACTCGTGTTTGAAAATAATTTATCAGAAAAAGTTAGTTTTTTTTTTACACATTTTACGATATTTCATATACGGTGAACGTAAACGTAGCAGTTGTAATGTCATTTTAAAAGTTTATGCCTATTTTATTATTGCAGTTTATTGCTATATTGCCCAAGATATCTTTGAAAAACATTTTTCCCCGAAAAGATGGAACGAGACTTCCTCGGGCATATTTTATTTGTGTGTTTTTATCCTCTTTGTTTACAGTGACTGTTTTCGTTTGTGAACGTAATTAGTACATGATGTCGCCCCACGTAAATGTTCCTGCTAGAACATTTGTAAGCCTCCGTGTCTCTCGGGAGAGGACGAGAAGAGAGTGCTACTCGTCTGTGAGGGCCTCTGCGTCTTTCGTACAATCTTTGGAGTTCTCTGCTCAACTCTAAGCCTTCCCAATTCTGAGCCTACCCGTCCCGAGAGTAAACAGACCTTTATGCTACTTAGGATTAACGAGCTGGGCTAGCTACTTCTTGTAAGAGAGAGAGAGAGAGAGAGAGAGAGAGAGAGAGAGAGAGAGAGAGAGAGAGAGAGAGAGAAAGGAAAGCGAGGGTAAGAGGACCAGAGAGAGAGAGAGAGAGAGAGAGAGAGAGAGAGAGAGAGAGAGAGAGAGAGAGAGAGAGAGAGGTAAATTTGACTTTCGTCCTCGTGTAATCCATCTTATAATTCTGGTGTTTGTATATAATTATGTTTTCTATAGGGTTGCCTTGAATGGCAGAACCCGACCCTCCCGTCTTTTGTTCAAAAAAGGAGATTTTGTGAGAGATTTTTTTTTTTTTCTTCTTCTGGGGACCGGATGGCGAGCCCTCAAATATTCCGGGAAATGTAACCTTCACTAAATTTTGATGAGGAGAGAGTTGAAAGGCCTTTATGTATCTGTCACTCCCTGAAAGCATTTTTAAAAGCAGGTATATTTCTAGTGGTGTTATTAGCAGGCTTACAGCCTTATCTTTTATTGAAGAATCAGGTGATATTTTAACTTGTTTTAATTCTTCCTTCATATAATGTTTGCTGTATAGTACCGTGAGAAATATGAACATGTGGGTACTCGCTCTCCCTTGTTTAAAAAAAAATGGTTCATTGGAGATAAACCTCCCCACCTATAGAATTGTAGTCGTGTGGAATATATATATATATATAATATATAATTATATATATATATTATATATATTATATAATATATATATAATTATATATATAGATATATTATATATATATATATTAACCAACGTTGAAGTATTTTTCAGTGGCGACCAATGGATTGAAACTTTGCGCCAGTTATTAGTACATTTCGGGCTTAGCAAAATACAGTGTGTCATGCAAATAGGTTCTATACAAGTTGCACATATTCTCTCTCTCTCTCTCTCTCTCTCTCTCTCTCTCTCTCTCTCTCTCTCTCTCGTACAAACTTTGGAATTCTCTTAATGCTTCAGTTATCCGCAAGTCTTCATTCTATCTTACATCATATAGTAGGGGGTTCATTTGCTTCTTTTGGGGTTTAACCTTCCCCGTTATTTGCCCTTCCTCGTGTTTCTATCGGTTTCAGGCTTTAACGGTGTTACTGGTTCTCTTGGCCGTTGCGTTACTCAGAATCTGGATCACATGCTAATCTGTTTCTGCAGATCCGGTGTGGACCCCACCAAGGCGAGTACTATCAACTTCAGTAATCTTGCATACGCTTTTCTTCTGCGATGTAGCATTCTCTTCCCCGTCTTTCTTGAAATGAGACAACTGGAGATAAAATCCTTTTCAAAATCGCTGCAGACGTCTGTGCTGGTCTCCAGCCAAGCTGTGAGATTCACAGGTATTCCTGAAGGTGTGTTAAAGCACTGTTGTTTGCTCAGGTCGTCTGAGCAGCAGAAAGTGTCATAGGTTTCATTAAACAGACCGTGTGAATCAAGAAGCACTTATCTGTAAGCTAAGATTGTTAAGAATTGGTGGATCTTTTGTTAATATTTAAAATTGAAGTTTAGTAGGCAGGAGCCAAAGTGTCTGTGTTGATGGCCTATCTAATAGCTTTAGCAGTGTTATTTCAAGTGTTTCTCAGGGTAGTGTTCTTGGACCTTTGCTATTTATTTCGACACTGATGACGTCATGTGGAAAGGTCTGGAGAATAGTCAGATTGCGAAGGCCGATGATGCTACTCTTCTAGCGATTGTAACGTTTTTAGAATGTTTTGGGATGAATTCTTCCTTGTTTGGATCCCTGTTCTCCAATGCGGTATTCTGGGGTCGACTCTCATCTCAAACTCTTGGATCGAGTTATGTCATCAGTCATGCTTATTTTGCCAACTCATATTGTTGACTTGTGGCTGTTTGTTGCATAAAATGTACTACAATGACAAACATCTCTGCACTCTTGGGTTCATAGTCTGTTGACTGTCCATGAGCCTTTTCAGCTGAAGATTTCAAACAAGAAAGAAAATAGACCTAAACCTAACAGACGTTTGTACATTAGGATGGTGATTTTGGGTATTGAATGTGGGAGATTTGGATGTATCTCTTGAAATGGATTGTTAAGTGTATAGTACGGATCAGTTTAGGCTGGGTACTATGTGGAGTAGGTATTTTAAGAGTAGGCAAATGCAGGCTGTACTACCGGGTCTTTATTACGTATCAGAAGGCCAGACCCCCAAAACGCCTGAGAGTTGAAGAGCTACAGTATTATTATTATTATTATTATTATTATTATTATTATTATTATTATTATTATTATTATTATTATTATTATTATTATTATTATTATTTGGGAAAACTCTCTTGTATCACGAGAGTATATACAATGTTCTAAGGGGTCCACAATAATAAAAATTTTAAAAGTTCGCGTATAATTTATATACTATGTATAAAAGCTTTAGGAAGGATTCGAAAAGCTTTTATAAAGTGTATAAATTATACATGATGAACTTTTAACATTTTTATTATTGTGGAGTGTGGACCCTTTAAAACATTATTATTATTATTATTATTTTATTTTATTTTATTTTTTTTTGCTCTATCACAGTCCTCCAATTCGACTGGGTGGTATTTATAGTGTGGGGTTCCGGGTTGCATCCTGCCTCCTTAGGAGTCCATCACTTTTCTTACTATGTGCACCGTTTCTAGGATCACACTCTTCTGCATGAGTCCTGGAGCTACTTCAGCCTCTAGTTTTTCTAGATTCCTTTTCAGGGATCTTGGATCGTGCCTAGTGCTTCTATATATGATTGATGATGATGATTGAATGATGATGATGATTGATATGAGATGATGATGATGATTGATGATGATTGATGATGATGATTATTATTATTATTATTATTATTTGGGAAAACTCTCGTGTATCACGAGAGTATATACAATGTTCTAAGGGGTCCACAATAATAAATATTTTTAAAAGCTCGCGTATAATTTTTATACTATGTATAAAAAAGCTTTAGGAAGGGTTCGAAAGCTTTTATAAAGTGTTTATAAATTATACATGAACTTTTAACATTTTTATTATTGAGGAGTGTGGACCCTTTAAAACATTATTATTATTATTATTATTATATTATTATTATTATTATTATTATTATTATTATTATTATATTTTTTTCCTGCTCTATCAGAGTCCTCCAATTCGACTGGGTGTTATTTATAGTGTGGGGTTCCGGGTTGCATCCTGCCTCCTTAAGAGTCCATCACTCTTCTTACTATGTGCGCTGTTTCTAGGATCACACACTTTTGCATGAGTCCTGGAGCTACTTCAGCCTCTAGTTTTTCCAGTTTCTTTTTCAGGGATCTTGGGATCGTGCCTAGTGTTCCTATGATTATGGGTACAATTTCCACTGGCATATCCCATATCCTTCTTATTTCTATTTTCAGGTCTTGATACTTATCCATTTTTTCCCTTTCTTTCTCTTCAACTCTGGTGTCCCATGGTATTGCGACATCAATGAGTAATACTTTCTTCTTGATTTTGTCAAGCAACGTCACGTCTGGTCTGTTTGCACGTATCACCCTATCTGTTCTGATACCATTGTCCCAGAGGATCTTTGCCTGATCGTTTTCTATCACTCCCTCAGGTTGGTGCTCGTACCACTTATTACTGCAAGGTAGCTGATGTTTCTTGCACAGGCTCCAGTGGAGGGCTTTTGCTACTGAATCATGCCTCTTTTTGTACTGGTTCTGTGCAAGTGCCGGACATTCGCTTGCTATGTGGTTTATGGTTTCATTTTTCGTGTTGCACTTCCTACATATGGGAGAGATGTTATTTCCATCTATCGTTCTTTGGATATATCTGGTTCTTAGGGCCTGATCTTATGCTGCTGTTATCATTCCTTCAGTTTCCTTCTTGAGCTCTCCCCTCTGTAACCATTGCCATGTGTCATCGCTGGCCAGTTCTTTAGTCTGTCTCATGTATTGTCCGTGCATTGGTTTGTTGTGCCATTCCTGTTCTGTTTGTCATTCTCCTCTGTCTGTATATTTCTGGGTCTTCGTCTACTTTTATCAGTCCTTCTTCCCATGCACTCTTGAGGCACTCGTCTTCACTGGCTTTCAGATATTGCCCCAGTGCTCTATTCTCGATGTTATTATTATTATTATTATTATTATTATTATTATTATTATTATTATTATTATTATTATTATTATTATTATTCGCCAGGCTCCAATAAGAAAGCAGCCTAGAAGAGAAAAAGCGATAGGAAAAATAAGAAAACATTATATGAGGGAAATAAGGAAAAAGTCAAAATGAACCGAGGTTCACGTAAACATTTTCAGTAAAAATGTATTCGTACCCAGTTTGAAATTTTGAAAGTTCAAATGATTCGACTACATGAATAGGAAGATTATTCCACAAATCGGTCACAGTTATAACAAAACTTCCAGAAAAATGTCTGGTATTGAACTTTCGAAAGAAAAGGCACGACTGCATACTAGCGTTGACTTGTGTCTATTAGTATGGGTTGAACCGCATCATAGTCTTGAAGGTCTTCATGCCCAGGCTGATCAGAAGTATAAAACTGTATAAACTAAGGCCAGTGAGGTCATCGGACGGAGCCAGAGACTATTGCAATACTAGGAAATTTATTTTACTCTGCACTCGAGTACTTTCAGGCCCTATCTGTGGCACATTTGCAAGAGATGTGTAGTTTGTGGGTTCGTTTTCAATCTTCAGAAGAAAACTGAAATAAGTTTTTGCTTGGTTCAAGAAATTTAATGTTGCCAAGGTTCACCCCCCGACAGTTGAAGATGCGAGTCGCCCAAGAAAAAAAATAATAATAATCAAGCAGGCTTAAATGCAAAGGCCTGGCCGAACAAGTAAACCTGTAGTGATGTACCCTGTAGGTGTCTCGTGTAGGTACTTTTCATGCATTACTCGTTTCGTGCGGCCTCTAATTCTGTAACATGGAAAGCGTTGGGCTGCCCGTTATTTAAAATTCGCATTATAATTTTCTTTCTTTTTGTTTTTCTATGAGTTACGATTGTGTGTGTTTTGCTGGAATATTATCTTGATTTGTGGGTGCAGCGAAAATATTAAAATCGAGAAATCATTCACCTTTTCCTGCTTTAATGTATTAGTCAAGTGACCATTCAGTATTAAGTCTTCTTTTGTCTTCAGAGTGGTAATTGATTGGAATAATTTTTTTATATACTTTAAACAAGTTTTTTTCACCACTGATGAATTTGAACTTAATCATTTTGCAATATCTTCAAGTGCTATTATATTCTCTATATCGGGTGTAGTAGATTAAGTAGAATATTTTAAATTACTTTTTATGTATGTGCTTAATAAGCTCGCGAATTTTAGGAATGTTTTGAATGCTTGTGTATATGATTGAAAATTATGAATTTTAGAAATAGTTTTTGAATACAGAATTTGTGTACATGATTGATAAGTAATTTTGAGTAATATTGTGGATTGGATATGATATAATGTATAATTGAATTGTAGTAATTTGGTTTTATAATCAAAGGGAACTTGTGTGTTTTAGTCATATTTTTCTTATGTGGCACGAATATCATAAATGCTTATTTTAGATGTCCAGTCTTGTTAGTATAGTTGATTGACAATTAGAAATTTTATAATAATTATGAAAAACAGTTGATTAATTTTATATATATATATAATCACATATACATATATATATATATATACATATACAAATATATGGTATATATGATATATATAGATATATATATAGATATATATATACATATACATATATATATGTGATATATACATATATATATATATACACACACACACACACACTCACACACAATAATTACCTTTATTTTATTTATTGTTATTCGTAGATTGGGAGTTGTTTAAAGCTATTTCTCCTTGGAAGAATTCTCATTTTCTGGAACATTGAAAGGACAAGATTTTTTTTTTCTTTATACTAGATCGTGTTACCTGTCTCACCTGTTGCATGAATCATGCTTCTCTGAAATTGCTGCTTTTGTTGGTTTAATGTTTTGTTGTCTTATGTTAATGAAGCACTGGTTGTATATATAAGCAGTAGTAGCAGCAATAATTGTGACGTTGCTGTTGTTATAGTAGTAGTAGTAGTAACAAATGCTATATAGTAATCCCTTGAGGTACTGAGATCGTGTCATTCAAAAAAGACCCGTTATTAATGTAACCTTGTCAATGTCTTGGTCATGTTTAGGTCTGTATCACAGGGTGAGGAATGCAGGGAAAGGTAAAAATTATAATTGTAAATCCCTCTTCTGTCTCTCTTTATGCTGATCTTCTAGGTTTTATTTATATATTATCCTTCATGTAAGTTTTGCTTAGGCTGTGATCTTTTACTTTTTCCCCTAAGTTGTGCTTAGGCTCTATTTATTCTCCATTGTAAGTCTTAATTAGGCTTTATTTTTCTCCTGTAAGACTTTGTGTTTTCTCTCCTTCCTGTAAGGCTTGATCAGTTTTTCTTCTTAGTGATTTTTCTTTCTATCACCTCTGGATGCTATTTTTCATTTTTTCACTTCCCCCATTGTTTTTACCCCATTATCTTCTTTTACACTAATTTGACTATGATTCTTAGCTGGGATTTCTTTGTTTCTTTTTGTTTTTGTTCTTCCTTCTGCTGTATCCATCTGTTTCCTTTGCCATTTTACAATTGTTCTTTTAAAACTTTTCTGCCCTTTCATATCGCTAATATTGTTGGTATTCTTCTTTACTCCTCTTTATAATTTGTGTTGTATAAGAAACTTCTTAGAACATTAAAAGTTTTTCATTATGATTGTTGATCTGTTTGTACTATGAGTTATCTATTTATATTTGAATAAGATTATTTTCACATTTTAGTGTATTTTATAATCATGTTGAGATTATGTGGTAATGCTCAGTAAAATATGTTCAAGTTGTTGATAGTGATTATTTTGTGTTGCATATGTAGTGTTTACCATGATTATTGACATTTTTATAACAACTTACTCCAGGCAGAAAAGAATATAATGAAGTATGTGAAGGTGAAGAGCTTGCAATTCCATACCTGTTGTTCACCTCACCAAAAAGAAAAAAATGACTTTATAGGGGAATATTAATGTTCATCAATTTTTGCAGATCCTCCATCATCTCCAACGACGACAGACTCTCAGGAGAAATCCATGGAACCTCCAATCTCTTCCTTCGATCAGAGACTTGTCAACCTGGAAAAGCAGCTCGATATTGAACTCAAGGTAAGTGGTCTTGGTGAAATTAAAGGTGGGTGATCATCAAAGGCAAGGGCTAAGTAGAACTTAAAATGAGTACTAATCCTCAAGTGTTAGGTTGTAGATAGGACTTGAGAGAGTAACCCTCAAAGGTCAAGGTCTTGGTAAAACTGTAGATGAGCTCTCCTCTTAGGACAAGACTTCAGGAGATATGCTGCCAAGATACTGTAGGCAAGGATTTTCATGATGAAGTAGGATTAGGAATGAGTAATTGTAGGACCTGGTACAGGTGAAACATCAAAGGCCAGTGTATTTATATTAGATTTTTTCAAGCTCATGATTGATAATTATTGCAATGTTTTATGTTCAATAACTAAATAACATACCAGTTACCAGGCATTGAAGAAATGTAGGAAAGTGCCAGAAGCAAAGACTGAGATGGATGTGTAACTTGTAAATGAGTGTGGTATGGATTTGGCATGGGTAAGTAGCAATAGTTGGGATTGGCATGAGAAAGGTGTAACAAAATTATGGCAGCTGGTTGGTATGTGGAATGTGTGAAAAGTAAGGTGGCTGCAGATTAGTATGTGAGAAGGTGCCAAGAGATTGGAAAATGATGAAATAAGAAGGGCAGGCTAAGATTACAGAGGTGGTGAGAGAGTCACGATTGAGATGGTATGGGCATGTGTTGAGGAGGGAGTGAAGAGGGCTTGGGAGGAACCTGTTAGAGGAAGAAGATGGAGTGGGAGACACAGAATTAGATGGCGAGATAAAGCGAAGGGAGATATGGAGAGAAGAGGGTTGGTGGAGGATGATGCCTTTGATAGAAGGCAGTGGAGAAGGTGCATCAGGCAATTGACCCCTTAATGTAGGGATGACATGGGAAAGAAGAAGGTGCCATGGAACAAAGACACTGATTAGCCCGATTCAGGTTTTCATAGGCAAGACTGAGAAGTAATAGTTGAAGGGAAGAGTTTATAGGTAATAGAAATGATTAAGCTTGGGAGTATAAAGAGTTGTATGTTTTAGGAAAGAGAAGTGTTGGGCAAAATGAAGTTATGAATCAAGAAAGATAATAATGAGTGGTGGGATTGTTGGAAGGTATGAAGGTAGTCAGTGACACCAGCCCTGAGGAGACTGTCAAAGAGGAGGTTAATGAATAAAAAGTCTGTACCTATGAAATGGTTAAAATATTCGTCTTTGTTCGCATGCTATGTGTTTTCGAAATGAGCTACAGTATATGTAATATTTTCTTTTTAATTTGTTAATGAAATATTTGCAGTTTATTATTTTATATATTTTAAGAAGATTTGGAGAGCCCTATAAAAAAAACTAGAGATTTAAGCTTTTGACTTCAGACTTTGTAAGAAATAGTATAGTGGCTGTCTCAGTTGCCTCAGTTTTTTTTGGCAAATTGTACCAATATTTTTTGTTGATTAATTGCAGGTTCAGCACAGTAATTTGGGAGCCATTTCATCAAGTTTATTAATAAGGAGCCTCATCATTCTTACCAGTAAATCTTGTTTTGTATTCTCTTGATTGATGAAGATGTAATTTAAAACCTCTTGTCTAATTTCAGGTTAAAGTGGGGGCAGAAAACATGATACAAATGTATAGTGCGGGACCAATGAGAGACAAAAAATTATTAGCAGAAGCTCAGCAGATGTTGCAAGATTCTAAGGCCAAAATTGAGTATATTAAGATGCGCAGAATGAAGGCGAAACAAATTCAAACAGAAAATGGTGTAGATGCAGAGGGTAAGCCCAAAGGTGAGGCTTTTGTTTTTGTGGAATATGCTAGTTTTTGCAATTATGACTATATTTTTAGTTTCTGTAATACTAAATGCTTTTAAAGAGCTAGGTCAGCTGCCAGTTACAATCATACTGTACTTGATTTTGTTTCATAAAAAGAAAAAAAAATGTGATGTTTAAACATGGTTCACATGTATTTTTTATGCTGGCTTCATATTTTGTGCAATTGAATGGTTGGGTTGATTTTTATTAATGCCACAATACATCGAACTTGAAACACACATGGGAAGATGCATTACTTGGTGTACTATATAATTTTTGTCAGTAATGTTTTTAGGTCAGGGCTTTCAGTTGATGGTGTTATATGTGAAATGAGATATCTCATTTTCTTTCTCTCATTTTCTTTAATAGTTTGCACTGTGGTGCCTGAATCTGATGTGGTCTTCCCATTTCCAGATCTTCCATTATTGTTATTAATTCATACAAGCTAACCTGCTTCCTTAGTTAGAAAAGCTGACTACTGCAAGCCAAAGAGTTCTAATAGAGAAAGCAGATTAGTACAGAAAATGCAATATATAACTAAAGAATAAATTTTTTTAGAATTATCAAAGAAAAACAAATAAGGTAAAACTATAAAGTGAGAAAATTACTTGAGCTTATGCAACAACAAAAATTTGAATCCAGTGTGAACTTTTATAGTTGCAACAATAAAACTACTCCATTAGGAAGATCATTCCATAATTTGGTTAGAGCTAGATTAAAACATCAAGAAAATTGCAAGTATTGATCCTCACCAAAGAGTTAGTATTAACTGTATATCTAGCAATCCAATGGTGGATGGTATCATATGGTGTAGTAAATGAATACAAAACGTTATCAGAATAGTAATGAAAAATATAAAGTAGACCGTGAACTAATTGAACAATGGTGCCATAGATTAATTGGCAGATTTGGAATAAAAAATATAGTAAATTAGAGTTGTTCAACAATTTAAATACAAGTCAACTGCTGGAGACCAATCTAGGGAACATATTTGAAATATGGTGAAATCAAATGATAACAGAATTTCCTCTGGACAGACAAGTCTCCAAAAATCTCAAAAGACTTGCAATATACCTATTTTTGCACATCTTATGTAGAAATAGGCCTGCCGTGTTTCTTAAAAGGAATTGGCAGTCATGAATATCATTAAGAATTGTAGTAAGTAGCAAACATGTAATGAAACATGTTCAATCAAAAGATTTAAGTGGTTAAAAAAGAAACCCTCAAAATCACTTTGTAACTTGTTCACTTCTAAGTATTTACATTTAATTTTACTACGAGTAAAATAAAATTTAAATACTTAGAAGTAAACAAGTTACAAAGTGATTTTGTGGGTTTCTTTTTCAATCTTCAGAAGAAAACTGAAAGAAGTTTTTGTTTGGTTAATTTAAGTGATTGGTACCCAATGCTTTAGACCTGCTAAGAATCATATTTTGATAAGGGTTCAGATTCATTTCATTTGCACTATGGGTTGATTTTAGCTTATATTTTATTAAGAGAATCAACAGATACAGGTCTACAGTCAGAAACTGGATCACTGCAAATTGAGTAGTGTCATGTGCTATTTTCAAGACTAGACCACCTAAAGTGTGCTTAGGCATTACTAGTAAGGGAACAAGAACACTACCTTGATGATTGCCAGAGGTTACAATTTTGCATTCATTTATTGTGCCCACCAGCAACTATGTAATCTATTTAAAAACTAGGGTCTCATGATTAACACGGTCAAAAACAGCCCAAAACTAGAGACCAGTCTGGAACTTCCAAGTGTTAGAGGTTTATGCAGTAAGAATGAGGAGTCATAAATGATTCCCATTCTTTCTCGACTTGAATAATGCTCTCCCAAAGGATGGTTTTGAATGAAAACTGAATAAGGAGCAAGCTAAAGTAAAGAATTAGGACATCTTATGGAATGGATGGAAAATAAACAGAAGAAAGAGATTTCGGTTTGGGTGGAAGGGTTACTGCAAAGACCTGTACAGTAGTACTGTATACAGTACATTGCACAATGAGCAGCATTGTATGTATTGGCTGCATTCAGTAGTAAGAATGTCAATAGCATTTTCATTATTACATGTAGTTTAACTAAATCCCCAAGTCATATTTCTAGTAAGAACCATTCTCTGATGGTAGGGTATTCTAGACAATTGACATTTTTAAGTGTGTTACTCATGTGTCCTTTGTGGTTCAAGAGACATAACATACACTTATTTATTTAAGTCGCTCAGTTCACATCTGACCATTGTCTTGTAAATATGACCCCAGACCCATTTTCCCACACTTTTGCAACTATATCCCATTTCCCCCACTCACATCACACATTTCTCACACCCACGCTTTCCCTGCCCCATCATAATGCTTTCCCACATTCTAGGTCCACAGTCTCCAAGAAAATTTTGTTTCAGTTAGTGTTGTATGTTCAGCCTCTTTTTGTATATGGAAGTGAGTGTAGAAATACTGATGGAAGAGACCTTAAAGAATGGTGTATGCAAAGTGATATCTTTAACACTTTTAACTCTTTTGGTCTGTAAGTTTAGTGCATTGCAAAATTTCAGGTTAGTGAAACATGAAACATCATAATTTAAACATTTTCAGTTGAAACATAGCATTGTATTTCTGACCTAGTGATTTGGTGAATTATTTTAAGCTTGAAATTTTTAAGATATATATAAAAATTTTATCGCTTACTTATGTAGAAGTCTTGTGTAACATTTGTGAAAGAATGCTATTGTCATACTAGGCTACAGTAATGAAGGTTTATGCACATTTTGGAAGTCTTATTTGTGAATCGTGTCAAATAATATTCTAGGGATTTTATTTGGACGCAGAAAGAGGGAGTGTAACTTTATGCCCCCCCCCCCCCCCCCCCTCTCTCTCTCTCTCTCTCTCTCTCTCTCTCTCTCTCTATGATGATAAAGTGGATCACATTCGTATACTCCTGAGATTTGTTTTGTGGTTTTATTCCTGATTTGTTTAGAGGTTTTAGTCCGAATGAGAGACGAAAGTAGAGGCAAAGTTAAGGAAGTGAAAAAGTAAAAAACACCAGATTGAACAGATATTTATAAATAAAAAAAGCAGTGCAGGTGTTGCAAAGAATCTTGAATGTTGTCCACGGCATACAAGAATCCAAAAGATAGTAGTAGGAAATAGTGTTAACAAAATGATAAGCAATATCATTTTGCAAGTGTTTTATAGACAATTAGTTTGCACAACAATGATAGCATTAATGTTCACAATTTTAACTGTTGGTTTTTCTTTTCAAGAGTTAAGTATTTTGTTGTCAGCTTGAAGGAAAATTTCTGTGTGGATAGGTATCACATTTACTTGTTGGTAATTTGGGGTAACATAGAAGAATGAATGTATCAGAGTACAAAAAGTTCTTTCAGACCCCAGGTGCATTGCTGTCAGCATTTTACTCTCTTTGTCTCTGGTCTCTTCTCACCTAGCTGTCTTGTCTCCATGGTTTTCTCACAAAAATTTTTAACCCTCAGTTAAGAGCTTGTCTTTTGAGCCAGCTTTATAAGAGTAGATATTCATATTCTTACTTCCATCTTATTTTTCACCCTCTTCTAACAAGTATTTCGTAGCATAGCTGCGAGGTTTTCCTCCTGTTACACCTTTGTAACCTTTGTACTCTCAATTTTCTTGTTAGTGCTGAATTACCTTATAGGTCCCAATGCCTGGCCTTTGACCTAAATTGTATACTCTATTCTATTATGTAAAAGTGGATATGTAACTCATTTGTATTTGTCTGCTGAATATAAGTGGCTTAATGTTATTGTAAGAGGCATTAGGTGAAATAGTTATTGCCTTTAATTTCCTTCAACAAAAGAGGCAGTCTTTATAATGATGAGAAGGCAGTTCCATGCAGTGAAGTAGAGGTTATACAATATACATGTGGATCTTGAGAAGCCTTGTGCCATACTACCAAGACAAGCTGTTAGATGGATCACAAAAGCACAAGGCAATATATACAGACACTTGATCTGTTGATATTGGTGTACCACAAAATTTAGAATGAAAATGGTGGTAGTGAATGAAATTTTCAAGTCCATTGATGATCTGTGCCAAGTTCTTTGTTGCTTGCCTGCCATAGTAATGGAGGGAAACTACAAATGATTGCAGGAAGGGAGTCACATCTGAGCTGTTTAATGTAGACAACCATATGTTAATGCTACAATAAGATGAAAGAGCTGTAGAAATGTTTATAAGATGACTGAAGGGAATGAAGGGAAAGGTATTGAAAATTGAAATAAGCAACTTGAAGCTTTTGGCTATTGGAAAGGAAGCATTGGAAATATAGTAGATGCACAAAATGTATGTTAAGAAAGATTTGATCCTCCAGAATATATAAGAAGAGGCTTGAAGAGGAATGGTGGTGAAGCACCATCTTGCGGAGTGGCTGATTTTTAAAGAGGTATTTCTCTCACTGTGGAGGCACATGGAGAGGCACAGTGAACTATAAAGCAGGTATAGAGAGAGGGTAGTAAGAAACTGATTAGAGAAGACTTGATTGACTGGCAAGAAATTGCGGTACTATATTACTGATAGGAAACTGTAAAAAAAAATTATATTGCTTGTATGAGGTTTACACTACACTGTCTGGTAGGCACATCAACACTGACAAAGGCATTGGAGATTTAACTTTACTACATAATGGAAAGATCTCGTTGCAAATGAGGAAATTGAAGAAATGTCAAATATTTGATTGGATTTGGTCATAAGATTAGGAATTTGGATATGAGATTAATGAAAAAAGAATTTATGTCTGCATGAAGGCAAAGATCACTATGAATGCCCAAAAATAATTCCTACCTGGTCTAGACAAAAGCCTAGACCAGGTAGGAATTAAAGCAGAAAGTATGCAAGACTCAAGAGATTGTAGATCTTTCTCATTGAATTCCACAAATTTTTTAATCTGGATTAAAAAAAAAAGTAATGATAATGATGATGTGTGATTTCTTTATTTCCTAGTGATTGGTAATAAACTGAAAAAATCATGTCCTATGTTCAAATACTGACTGCATTTCACTGTACTAATGTAATCCCATGTATTACTTGATTTTGATGACAAACATTTGTTTCAAGAAACTGGTTTGGATGGTAAGTCTTAGGGAACTTTCTGCACAAGTGCAACTGACGTAAATGTTAATGTAATAGATTATTTTTTCTGTTATGAAAGAAGACCAGATGTGTTTGTTTAATTTTTACTCTTAATTTTATTTAACAACAGAACAAGTACCTTATTGGGACTATTTTTACCATTCTTACTGCAACTTTAACCATAGGGAATTTAGCGGGCTTATTTACTAAAGTAAGGTTAATGTATTAGTAGTTAGTACACAGGTAAAATTGGTGGAATTTTCAATTTTTTCATATTTAAGTTTCAAGGCTCTCTCTCTCTCTCTCTCTCTCTCTCTCTCTCTCTCTCTCTCTCTCTCTCTCTCTCTCTCTCTCTCTCTCACACACACACACACACACACACACACACACACTTAGTGTTGTGGTAAGCACGTTTAGTGCTCCTTATAGCTGAACTCCCATCAGGCCTTTCTTCATTTAGTACTGCCTTTCTCCATTTCTCCATGATTTCATTGGCCTCTCATACCTAATAATTTTCTAAGCATCTGTTTCTGTCCTTTCTCATGACATGTCCAAACAACTCGATCTTTTTCTTGTTTTTAACACATCTCTCCCCCAATTCCTGATTTGAAATAAGATTATTCCACTATACTCAGGCAATGAATATTGACATTCTGTGTCAGGTCATATCAATTTAAAATCTTTTCCATTTTCTTTGTCAGTGCTCTTATGTCCTGATACTGTTAAGTGTTATCTAGGATCCTATGAGAAGGGAGCTGGGAT
Source organism: Macrobrachium nipponense (assembly GCF_015104395.2). NCBI lineage: Eukaryota > Metazoa > Arthropoda > Malacostraca > Decapoda > Palaemonidae > Macrobrachium > Macrobrachium nipponense. Next base: position 72,890,148 of record NC_087208.1, on the reverse strand, counting down.
AATTGGAAGATAAAACATAGGGAAGGCATGATGGATAGAATTTTAATGGTTGTCCTTTGCATCACATGGCATTGGAGGTGGTAATGATGATGGTGATTAAATCTTTAAAGGAAGTTCAGTTATTTGGTAGAATATAAATTTTAGTAATACGTATAAGGGAAACCCTTGGGGTCAGGGCTATTAGAGGTAAAAGTACTTTAATACACTGATCTGAGTAAACTACTTATTAATGGTAGCAACCCATGAATTGTCTTTCTTATCTAGTGTCCAAATATTGCCCGTGATGGTGTTATATTTGTACAGATCATGAATTGAACACAGATCTGATATATGTCTTCAGAGTAGCCTAACAATGCACAAAACACTGTGCAGTATGCTGAGATGAATAGAAATTCTTTCAAGGATATATAGGACATTTTTTTCCAATATGTTAGCAATTGTCTATTAGAGGAACCATTGCCAAAGCAGCCTACAAATCCATTCTTTTAATTCATATTACCAATCATTAATCACCAAGGAAAACACTCAGTTACTGGATGTGAGTAGGTGTTGTAAGTGTGGTTAATTTGATATTGATCAGGTAAATTAACCTGTTCGAAAGGTTTCATTAAAAAAATTCCATATGTAACAATAGATAAATAAAGTTTCAAAAACAAAGTGTTAAGCATGTTAAGCAGTTTTCCAGTTGAAAACCCAGAATACAAATTTGCAAAGTAAATATAAATTGTTCCAATAATTCACTACAGGTATTAAGAAGTTGATATAAGACTTATGGCAAAAGGTTTGACTAAGAAGTTTAGTAAATGCTTTATTAACCTAAGAATTGTTAGCAGCAGAGATAACATTTTTTTTAATAGAAGATTGGACAGGTGTGTAAATTCTTAGATATCAATAGGAAATTTGCTTTGAAGGTACAGGAGTTCACCCATGAAAAGACGGTTTTTCTCATGATAGAGACAAAGTATGATCCTTAAACTGACAACGCATCTTATTGTTACTTGCTTGTTAGATTTGCATGAAACACACTTAATGCCTCTGCACAAGTTACACCTTACGTTAACCCCCTCTCCCCTTATGGATGTATTATCATTTATGTACATGAATAGTTGAGAAGCTTCTAAGATATCCATCTTATAATAATGTGAAAGGGTAGTGTTGTTTGGAGCTGATCACAAGAAAATTGTTCATCATGATTACTATTTGAATAAGATTTTTTTTGTGTGGAGCCTGCTTGCATTTAATGCTATTGATGACACCATATTTGCTGTTGCTCTTGAGGTTACATTGATAAGGATCTTGTTTTAGATAATCAGCCATTTGATTTTTTACTAACCTTGCAATTAAAGAATTATAGATACCTACATTGCATTGCTGTATGAGCTTCTTAAAAACCATTGTTTATTTCTTTTAAGAGAACTAGCCCATCGAGCCAGTCCATGGACTTGATGCCATTAACTCAGTGATATTAAGGAATTATTTAGTGATGAGAATAATAAACTAACACAGGTGAATAATACAAAGTTTGTGTTTTGTGATAATGTACAAAGAAGATTAGCAGTACATGATACTGTAAAACATTGGTTTTACTTAAATATTTATGCATGGTTCTAATAGAGTCTGCATGTGTAAAATTTAACTTTTTATTGCTAGACCAGTTTGATATCACTCATTTTGCAAAGATCTTTTAATTCTTTGGTAGCAGTTAAATGATAACAGTAGTGGACATTATCATAGCAGTCAGATGACATACTGTACACTGTTGTTACTGCAGAGGTGACACACACACACACCGTTTTTATATCATGTTTTATTTCAAGAGTTTTTCAGATATATACATAAGTCTGCAACAAATTTCGTGTGAAATATTATTCAATAGACCTTCTTTAGATAGAGAAGCTCTTATATCAAAATAGTTGGGGTATTATTCTTTTTGTTGAATGTAGATAAAGTTGAGTGGCATTTGTGATAGTTATTGTATAGCTGAAAAAAAACCCATCCTTTTGTGTGTGTGTGTGTGTGTGAGAGAGAGTGAGAAGTTACTTGGTATAAAAAATTGTGTTTCATCCCACAGAGCTGTGATCTAACTGGTAATTGAGTCAGTAATTATCCTGTTGTATTTCTCATCATCTGTCATTTGGAGTTGTAAATTTTTTTTTTTAAATTTGGTTATTCCCATTCAGCACAAAATTGATGTAATTCATTCTGTTGTTATTTAATAACTTGAGTAACTGGCAGTAGACTTAGGAAGTCAGATATACAGGACTGAAAGTCTAATAGTTTATTCATAACTAAAGATCAATCTTGATTTTTATTTTTGTCAGGTGAGGCAGCCAATAAGTATAATTTAGAAACCCCAGTGGATGTGCGAATTGAAGAACTCATTCATCGGTTACATGTAGAATGTCGGTGCATGGAGGGAGCAAAAAATGCTGTCAGAATGCTGCAAGCAAATAAAATAGCAGCTGATAAAAAATATCAGCAGGAGGTAAGTACAAACGGCTTTCATCCTTGCCCAGTGGACTTCAGCTTTGAGTGTAATTACAAATTTAGGAGTAGATTTTGTTGAACTGTTCCACAAATTTAAGCAGTGAACTCCACTTGGTATGAGGTTTTAAGAGATAAGGAAGGTTACTTTGGTTTTCCATGGATGATGTTCCTCATCTCTGTAGACCATATTTTGTATGATGTTATTACAATTTTTCAAGTGTGCAAAGAAATATTCAGCAAACAGATTATTAGATGTCAAATCTAGTCTCAGAAGTTGAAAGATAAAATATATTGCATCTGATAAACTCAATAACTGTTTATAATTACAACTAGCTAATTTTGGGGGGACTTTGTTACAGGGATTTGTTGCTTAATTAGTAATGTCATATGATTGTGACCAGTAAGCTGGTATAATTACAGAAGCAGTGGCTTTAAGTCTTTCAACTCTTGACTAAGTATCTGAGATTTTGGTATGGATGAACGACGTACAACTGAACACTGCTCATATGGAATGTATTGAAAGTTGACTTTGCAATTATGCTATGAAAATGTGTATTCAAGTACCGTAAGTTTTCTCGACGTGAGATGTAATGAAGAGCTGGTATGATTTTTGGTTATGTACTCATAGTATTTGTTTTATCTCTAGTGATCGGAGTGTAGTTCTTCTGTAGTTTAAGGTATTTTAAAAAGAAATTGGTAAAACTCCAGTTTGATTGTGTAAATATAAACTACTGTACAGTATATGGAAAAGGTAAGGTTTCACTTATATATCATCTGTGTTGGATCCTCAAATGATAGAAAGTTGGAACTACATGTTGATCACGACTAAAAAGTGATGACACTGTCTTAGGTGTAGATATATATTTGTCAGATTGTAATATCAGAAACATCACAATTTGTAATATGAGAAACATCACCAAAGTATTTGTGAAAATCTTTGAAGTGCCACGTAGAATCTTCAGCGTAAATCTCAGGCATTCCAGTTGATATCTTTATGAAAGTTATTAGTACGTGCTGTGTTTCTTCAGTTTTGTATTTTTCCAAGACTACTTACTCAAGGGCTCATCTGCTGTTGTGGTTTATAATTAGCAACTGTTTGACTTGTTGGGTCAGGACTTGAAGCCATTCTTGAAATGCTCCGTATTGAATGTTTTACGTGGTTATTTGTAGTTTTACTGATAAAAAATGTTGCCAAGAAATCCTAAGGAGTAGGATGTATAGAAAGTGTTGGTACTATTAAAGAAATGTAACTCCTTTCATTCTAATTTTGGTTTCTTAAGTTGCATGAAAAGAAAAGAAAGAAAAGAAGCCCACTTCTTAGGTTTCAACGCTAAATAACCTCTTACGTCCCAGCGCTTGGCCTTTGGGCTAAATTTTATACTCTAATTCTAATTTGCATCATTAGTGTGGATTGTTCCATTGCATAGCCTACTTTATAACATTTCAATACACAGTGGTAAATTTACTTAGTTTATTTTTGAACAAGGAACAGGATACTTTAATAATACTGTAGTTTGACTTTGAAGGACTTCCTTCTCATTTTGGAAGTATGTGGACTGAAAAGTTTAACATTACGATCAAGAAGAGTAGCATTTTTTAGAATAAAAGATTTTAAAGTATTGTTTTTTTTTCAGGGAATAACAAAATTAGGTAAATTGCTTTTAGACAAATTAACTTTAACATAAGTTTACTCTAGACTTGAAAGCTATTACATTTGATTTAGTGCTGCCCAATGCAGCAAAGCTGGAAACAGCTTGTTTATTAAAATTTCATGAATAAGAATATATCCCTTTAACACCAATAGTCATTCCCTCAGAAAAGGTTCAACCCTTAGCCTCTTTGTTCATTTGTTTGGCTGTGTGTCTATCTTCGTTATGTTTTTTGTAAAGGTCCAGATCTAAGGAATGCTATTTTGTCAATGGCCACATTGTGGATAGTAGTGGAAGGTCCATGCAAAAATTGAGTCACCTTTGTCCAATATAATGAAAGAACGTTTTTTAAGACTAGTGAGACAAGCAGGCAAATGCCCTTTTCCCGTCCAGGCCAGAGAACAACATGAAAAAAGGAGGGTGGGTGGTCAAAGTTAGGGAGAGGTAGACTGTTTGACCTCCGAATCAAGAAAGGTTGTCCAGAAAAGGAGAAGCATAAGGAGAACTCCAAATCTTGCCATCAGAGGAAAATGCAATAGTAAATGAAACTAGCGATTCCAGGGCATGGAATCTTGCAGGCCGAAGGTTATGGGCCTTGCAATCCTAGGTCACAGAACCGTGTGCCCGAAGGCACAGCTACCTTGTGATGTAAAAACACTGAACTTTGCAGTCTGAAGTTACTGAGCCTTTTGATCTAGGGCCACTGAGTCTTCAGTCTGTGGAGAGAAGCACGTGAAAAGAAAAATAACTCCATTATAACAGCTGAAAACAGAGAAGAAACAAATGATTTTAAAATTGAAGTACTGATAATTCCTGTAGCCTCACACCAAGTTGAAAGAGAAAGGAATTTTTGGAATGTAGCGCAAAGAGTCCGAAGTCAGTGCTGCTGTCAAGGGTTGAAATGTTGAACAAGGCATTGATTATTCCTGGCATACAAGTTGTTTTATAAGTAATTAATTCTTCCTCCCCCTTAGTTGCTCTTCCTTTCAGTTTTAATTACTTTACTTAGTGGGATATGCCTGTGTTTATGTGTTCTTGTTAGATCTTGGTCTTTTCAGTAAACATTCATGCCAATATTGGTATTGTATTCAGTGAGAATTCCATTCTTTTTTTATTGAACATATTGGGCAAAATTCATAGAGAACAAGCAGAGTAGGCCATTAACTTGCAAGGTTTGCTTCCTCACCATAGAGCACCCAATTTTGAAAAAGAGACAATCATTATGAAAGCTTTATTTTTGAATATATGTATTTTTACCGAAATAGCTCTCTTAATTGAACCCACGTTCGCCAGGACTGGGGAATCCCCGGAATTTGGGGTGACAAGGAAAACAAAGTGTTTGTTTGTCTACAGAGGCCAGTTCCTTTGGATCTCCAGACAGATTGATGTAGGCCATCCTGATGTTAGGGGAGGCTTCCAAGATTGATTCTTAGGAAAGGACTCAGGATTGCACAGAAGGGCATCCGTTTTCTCTCTCTCTCTCTCTCTCTCTCTCTCTCTCTCTCTCTCTCTCTCTCTCTCTCTCTCTCATGTTGGTAAAAAAAATTTTTGGGACTGTACTAAAGTTATTAGCTAAGGAATAATTTTAACAACTTTTATACTGACAGTTATTGTATGTTGCGGATTTGTAATTTGTGTGATATTTTTTTGTTTAATAAAGATTAAATGAAAGGAGAGAGAGAGAGAGAGAGAGAGAGAGAGAGAGAGAGAGAGAGAGAGAGAGAGAGAGAGAGAGAGAGAAACATTATAATTTGCGGAAATTGCTACGACAGGAGCAAATGCGTATAAGTGACAAATTTCGAGAAGGAATATCAGGTACAAAATACAGAGACAGTGAAGGGTATAGAATTACAAGGTGGGATGGGGTGAATTCATGAAATGTTTTTTTAGTGTACTCTAGTCGCCTTCATCACTAGACTTGACAAAAGCTTTTTGTCTTCAAATAAGCTGCAATCTACGTGGAATCATGATCCGAATACCACAGGAAAATGAAAGGTAGAAGAAGATCAGTACCAAGCGCTTTCCCCTGTTTATTCAGGCATCTTGGGAACACAAAATTGAGATACAGTCTGAAAGAGGGTTACAAGGAAAACAAAAAGATCAAGACCATCAGATGGTTAATTTTCAAATGGGTAAAAATAAAATTATTTAAGAGGGACTGAATTAGTGAGCTTAATCATAAATTCCTGGAGATTTTCGTGAACTGGCCAAACACAGAAAATATCATCCACTTACCTAAACCACATAACTTTTTGTGGCAAAATTCTTGGTAAGAATTCTGTCTGAAAAAATTCCATGTAAATATTGTTGAGGACAGGGGATGAGGGATTACCCATAGCCATGCCGAACTTTTGTACAAAAAATTCACCATCTTTGATACTTAACCGTACAGACTAATGACTTTGCTAAAGTTAAAGGAATATTATAACTTTCTAATTCTTCCTCCAGAAATTCAAGTAAATATCGACAGGCACGTTTGTAAAAAGAAAGACGACATCAAAACTAACCTTATTAAAATAAAATTTTAAATTTAAACTATTCAATTTGAATTTTGATTTTAATATGGTTAGTTTTGATATCTATTGATTTACAAAAGTGCCTGTAGATATTTACTTGAATTTTTAGAGGAAGAATTAGAAAGTTATATTCCTTTAACTTTAGCAAACTCATCATTAGTCATATACGGTTATGTATCAAAGATAGTCAATTTTGTTTTAATGGTGAATTGTTTGCACAAAAGTTCGGTATGGCCAGGGATCATTACCTTGTCTCCTGTCCTTGGAAATATGTACTTGGAATTTTTTAAGACAAAAGTCTCACCAAGAAATTTGCCCCAGAAAGTTATATAGTTTAGGCACGTGGATGATATTTTCTGTTTGGCCAGTTCACGAAAATCTCCAGGAATTTCTGATTAAGCTCAACAATTTAGTCCCTTCTGTAAAATTTAACGTAGAGGAAGAAAGAAATTGTAATTTGAATTTTCTTGATGTAACAGTCCGTAAAAGTGATAGAAATTTCACCTTTTCAGTCAACTAACACTGCCTTTTTGATTCATTTTTGTTCCAGTCGCCATCAAAATGTTCAATTCTCTGTTTTTTCTGGGATGTTCCTGAGACTGCGTGTCTGTAGCCCGTAGTTTATTGACGCTGAGAAAAAACTATTGATGATATTGCCTTGAAATTTAAATACCCAAGAACTTTTGTAGATGTGGCATGGAAAAGAGCTAGGAAAACATTTTATTTAGCTAATGACAAAATTGATTTTGACAAGCATAACATTCTCAAATTGCCTAGTGACGAAAGGTTAATAGAAATTCCTAGAATTTTAAAGCTTTTTAGCTATTTCATTAATTTTAATGTTGAGATTTTAGTA
>NC_087208.1:72865140-72877640 GCF_015104395.2 Macrobrachium nipponense | reverse complement strand
ATCAAGGTTTTGGTTTTGATCGTGCCTTCCACCTGGCCATTTACGGAAACTGTATACCACATGATGATAACAATAAATAATAATGATTCATGATTTACTTATAATGATACACATTTGATCATTAAAATCATACTAGTTTTTATAAAATGCCAACGAAAATTAATCATCAAAATTTTGTTCATCCTAATACATGTCAAGAATACGTTATCATGAAAATCATAAGTTAAATGTTTTGGATGTTGCTTCATTGTTGTAGCTTATTTTTGTATAAGCTGGTATGTTTTAAGCGTCATTAAGCTTATGAGTAGTACATGATGGTCTGGTTTAAAGTATTTATGTGTAATGATGGGAAGCCACAGAAGCGTTATGACTCATTGATTTTGTCCATCCTTTTTATCCTTTATTTTCTTTCTTTTTTAGACAAACAGCACTTTCGGTCATTTGTGAGTGCTGTCTGCCCCCGTTGATGCATTGGATCTCATTTGTGTTGTTTAGGTCAAACCTTATAGTTTATCATGGCAGGTTAAAAAATGTAAATGAAAAATGGAAACCAAAGGGTCGAAAAGCGAGTCATAAGTGTACCGAAGAGGGAAAAGGGTAGCTATTATAGTTGTAGAATCTTAGAAAACCGAGTATTTTTGAAATTATTGTTTTTCAAATTATGCACAAAAATCACGTGGAACAGAAGCATGCTGCTGCAGAACAGAGTTGTATCGATATATATAAAAATACTAGCTGCGAAAGGGTACCAGTGTTTTGTAATTCCAGAACCGTATTTTGTATTCGTAATAGGGTTGGCTATCTCGGAAAACCTTTTCTTCATCGATTTGTGCGGACGATGCACATAGTAGATAGGGCTGTGATGTTATCTGCAGCATGCAGTAGATCAGTCTTATCTACGTCAGTCGTCAGATATTCAACACAGTTTTCCAATTTTCTGACAGTTTTGTCATCACGCCATCTTGTTTCAGTAACAATCAGCGTACCAAGCAAAGATTTACCTTTAGGCAAGCTATATTTTGCGTTGACGTCAAGGACGAGGTTGTGACGTCACCCGGGTTGTGGCATCACCCCGTCTTACCCATGACGTCACTGTTACGGGGCGAGGCCATGCAAGGCAGATAAATGTATGACTGAGTGCAGAAATGTCGGTCTTTGCCTTTGTGTCATTGGGGCAGTTGTTGTGTTTGGAACGTTTCGTTGTATGTTCAGTTTTTTATCTGTTGATGGTAAATGAATTTCCTCTTTTTTTTTTTTTTTTTTTTCTTTTTTCTTCTTTTTACCAGTATGTTAAAGAACATCAATAACGACGAGAGACTTGATTTTTGTTGTCATTGTTGATTATTATCTTCTTAGATGAGGATGGGCTTTTGCTCTAGGGAAGCCAGCAAGAATTTTGTGTGTGCTTAGTCTTGATGTCGGTATTTTATGAAGATATATTTGACAGTACTTCAATTTAAAGTTAACACAAATTATACAGTATAATAATTGTTAAGACTTATTTGAGCCCACATTATCATAACCGATTACACGAAAAGACATCATCAGCCTGCCTGAAATTTCCTTGTACATGTCGTCACAAGGCCATGCGTGTCTTTGCATGCAAAGATGCAATTACGAAAAATTTAACAGGCGCCGTCGTGGTGGCAACACAGGATGCCTAAGTACGATAATGTTTTTTTTTTTATTTCAAGAGCTGCAGCTTCCAGGAATGCCGATATATAAGTTACATTGCTGCGTTATAACGAGATTGATAAATTTTGTGTATTTTATCCTTGTTAGATTCTCTCTCTCTCTCTCTCTCTCTCTCTCTGATAGCGGTTAGTTACGTACCAATGTTGCTAGTGGAATACTGGATCGTAACGGAGTTGTGAGTCAAGTGAGGGAGAGGGAAGAAGGAAGACCCAGGTGATACTACTTCGTCCAAATGTATACCTTATTATTTTTTTTTTTTTTTTTTATTAAACCCTACCGCTTCCACGAAGTCAGTTTTAAAAGCACCTGGGGGAAAACCATTTTGTGGAATTCTCTTCTCTTTGAGTTTTGTTTGAAACCCCTTTTTTCAAATCCACATCTCTCTCTCTCTCTCTCTCTCTCTCTCTCTCTCTCTCTCTCTCTCTCTCTCTCTCTCTCTTATATATATATATATATGTGTGTGTGTGTGTGTGTGGTGTGTGTGTATGTGTCTCATTTAAATACGCTATGACGTTTTATTGATTTTTACGACGGACTTGGTAGTTCAACATCCGCATCGTTTATTTGTTTAAATAAAAAAAATAAAAAATTGCTCACAACTAATAAAAACAATGTATTGCAAAATGCTTTGGGTTTCCATACCTGATACCTGGTTGACGCCAGTTGCCTAAAAAGGGATTTTGATGTAGGAAAAATCTATTTCTGGGCGAGGAAGCCGTGTCGCCCGTGAAATAGGTTCCTTCAGCACTATTTCTAAGGTAAAATATTGCTATAATACCAGAGAACTGCTAATATTTTACCTTAGAAATAGTGCTGAAGGAACCTATTTCACGGAGCGACACGGCTTAGCCCAGAAATTTGATTTACAGTTTTTTTTTTTTTTTTTTTTTTTTTTTTTTTTTTTTTTTTGCGCCCTTTTGTATATTTTATTTATTTGGTTAAATTCGCTGTTTTCTTTCATTCCTTATATGTTACCGAGTCTTTTCGTGCTGTAGAATCATTTCCTCTAAATTTTTTATTTGCAAAATATTTTTCTTTGCATCCATAATTTTATTTCCTTTCGTTGTTGTGGAAATATTTTTCAACACTGTTTTTTTTCTCTTCGGGAAAGCTGGCAGATTACAGCAGCTAGCAGCTAATAATATGAGCCCCTCAGTGGCGTGGTTGGTTAGGTGTTTGCTTCTCACCTCGGTGGTCGAGGGTTCGATTCTCGGCCATTCCATTGAGGAGTGAGAGATGTGTATTTCTGGTGAGAGAAGTTCACTCTCGACGTGGTTCGGAAGTCACGTAAAGCCGTTGGTCCCGTTGCTGAATAACCACTGGTTCCTTACAACGTAAAAACACCATACAAACAAACAAATAACAGCTATAATAGGAATGATAATGATGAAAAAATTCTCGAAAGTAGCATGAATCATGGAATGGAGTGACAAATCCACAGTGATGTGTGGGGACTACAGATATATTTATTTAAAAAAGAATACTAAATAGAGAGCCTTCGGGAATCTGTTGAGTCTCCTTTGAAAAGGGGAATCAAACAAATTCCCGAAAGTTCTCTTATGTAAAATGACTTTCAAATATCTTTGAACTCATACATAACTGTGGATTTTTCTTTACAATAATATAATAATAATAATAATAATAATAATAATAATTAGGTGGAGAGAACTGATAGAATTTATAACTTTCGGAACGGAGGTTGGAGGAAAATCCAAGCAATGAAAACTGTATACGGGAATATTGACTTTTTGGAAAAATATTTTTCTATTCTTCGTACAGAAAGAAATTACGAGTCCACATCTATATATGTATATAGCTAGAAAGTTATATTTAAATGGAGATATTGCGGAAAAACAGTATATAAAAAAAATTAAAGCATATATATAATCATATATCATATTTATATATACTATATAATATATATATATATTATATATGATATATATATGAGAGAGAGAGAGAATTCCAAGTAATATGTCCACTTCTAGAAGAATAAATATAAAATATTGAGAGTATGTGGCAAAGGGAGATAAGGAGATAAGAAATCTGCCTCCCCATCCCTCCCCCCCATTATTTCCCGACCATTATCTGCCCGCTACCTCTGGTGCAACACCGAACACCTAAGTTTATTTATAAACACCGCCACGCCGTTGTGAGTGTGTGTGTGCGCGCGCGCGCGTTTGGCTGTTTGGTTGAATGTATGTAAATTCGTCGCGTTAATTAGTAAAAGTAGAATTGGAGGTGTTTTTTTTTTTTAATCATTATCTAGCAACAAGTACTTGAAGGTCATGATGCCCTCTCATCGGCATTTTACTTTGATCCTGTGGGAAATATTCTCAGATATACGCGCCCAATGTATTTCTAATACCAAGTGCAGTTTAAAAGTGTTATTGTAGGAAAAATGATTCACTGTCTATGTATCTATGTCAGAATTTATAAGAATAATTTAAAAGTGTTATTGTAGGAAAAATGATTCACTGTCTATGCATCTGTGTCAGAATTTATAAGAATAATCATGATGATCGCACGATTGTACATTTTACGTATCTCGACTCAGGGAAGTCAGATGGGGGAATTTCAGGCCCCTTGCGTCTTACGGCGTTGGAGGCGTGAGAATCTCTCTCTCTCTCTCTCTCTCTCTCTCTCTCTCTCTCTCTCTCTCTCTCTCTCTCTCTCTCATGTATATATATATATATATATATATATATATATATATATATGCACATATACTATACGTATATACACATATACATATACATAAATAACTGATAAAAATTCATTTTCCTTGGGCTGTTTTTTCTGTATTCAGAGAATTGCGTCTTTACTTTTATTTCTTCTTCTTCTTTTTTGTCGCTGCACGTATCGCCTTTGCTAGTGGAATTTCAATGTCCGTCTTCTGTGGTCACGATGTAAATCTATAATAATGCCCCAGGGCATTTCCACATTTTGGCAGTGCCCAGTGCTCATGGGAATGTTGAGTACCAATGGAATTTGCGTCTTAGGAAAATGTTTGATGTCCTTTTCGTTTTATTATTATCATTATTGGGATCGCATCAGTAATGTAGCCAAGAGGCTTGGGTCCAAGTACAAGTACAAGTGCTTGTACTTGTACTTGGCTTGGGTGAAAGCACAAAATTTTGAGTAATTGTACTTGTGCTTCAGATTTTGAACATCAGTGTACTTGTACCTGGGCCTAAACAAAACTACCCGAATAATCAAGTACTTTTAAGTACTTTACAAGTAAAGTACAGAGATAATTATGTAGGTATATTAGCACAGATCATTAAGCAACTACAGTATAGCTGGTTTTTCCCATGACTGAGCAGAGTATAAGATATTTTTCTTAAATTAGTGTAAAATTATGTATGTAAACTATTGATTAATATTAATAGTAATAATATTAAGTTTACATCAATTATAGCTACTGATGTGCAGCAGTAGTACTAGACTGTCTGGCAACTCTAGTGCTGTGTCTACCTGAACACAACCCACCCATAGCGGGTAGGAAGGAAGGAAGGAAGGGTTGTCAGTAGAATAATGTGACATTTTTGTGTTACCATCTCCAAGAATATGAATTAGTTTGATATTGCACTGTACATGTGAAAATCTAGATTTTCATGTTGAACACCATCAGTGCCTTGACCACCATTTTATATTCAGGTTTTTCGTCCTATGGCTGCTGGCGTGGCTAACTGTATTTTGGCCTGAAATTACAAATTTGTCAGAACGTGTCTCAAGAAATTGTTACTAAACACTGTTTAGGTCATTTGTGTTTTTTTTTTTTATTTGGTGTATAAAGAAGGCATCTGATTGTGACAGTGTATATAACTAATCGGTCAAATAACAAGTTGCAAACAAACTTCAAACCCTCCTCCCAGTTGATAGTTTTAGAGCAAATGTCATACACAGTCGGCGATTACATGTATTGAGCTTAATACAGTAATTATTGTTATAATTATATTTGTTATTACTTAATAGGGTAAACAATAGTTGTGAAAAAATTATAATTTTCTTGTGTATATTTTTAGTATATATACTATATTTCTAGTATATATACTAGTTTGTAGTGCAAATCTACTTTATATTGTTAAGATTTGTATTGTCAACTAAACTATAGTATTTTTGATATTTTCATCATTACCTTTACATGTGAGCTGGCTCACTTTTGATCCCCTTCGCCCCTAAGCCCTATGGGCATCTCTTGGGTGCATTTGACCGAGGCTCTATCGGTGTCTAAAGAGAAGTGCATAGATACTACTAAATGGCAGAGTTATTTCGTTACGGTAAGATCCTGGTAATATATTACCATAATTTATATGCCTTTTCATCATACATTTCGCGCTGAATTTGAAATATCCATTTGCATACAAATTTTAGATACTTGTTCTAAAGTCCTTGCACTTGAGTACATTGTTAAGTATTTGGACTTGGACTAAAGTACTTGTATTTTAAAATTTCTCCAATACTTGTACTTGTCCATTAAGTACTGGCACATGTACTTGAACCTATCACTAGGCAAGAAGACAGTTGAGCTGTTCATCTTTAGAGAAAGGAAGAGTTTTATTTTGTAGCCCTTGGAGTAATGTCTACAGTTACATGTTGTAGGTTTTTTGTTCATTTTATGTAGGTTTTATGATTTTAGAAAAGTTTTCAGGTTACAATGGATCGCACTTTTTCTTAAAAATCACTGAGGCTAGAGGGTTGCAAATTGGTATGTTGATCATCCACCCTCCAATTATCAAGCATACCAAATTGCAGCCCTCTAGCCTCAGTGGGTTTTATTTGATTTAAGGTTAAAAACCGCTAAAGGTGTCAATAACATAGGCCACCACCAGGCTGTGGCTTAAAGTTTCATGGACCGCGTCTTATGGTTTCATACAGCAATATGTTCAACAGTTGCCTGCGTCTCTCTCTCTCTCTCTCTCTCTCTCTCTCTGTAGTAACCACAGGACGCCTGGGGAATACCAGTGTCTTATCACTTCTTCGAGTTACGATCCTCCGAAAGTTGTGATAGCAGTGAATGCCCCATGCGCTCGCATTCCTTATTCATTCCTGCTTGGTCTACTAGGTCCGGTTTTAACCCCCTCTCCCCCCCATCCTCCTCCTTCCCCTCTCTCTCTCTCTCTCTCTCTCTCTCTCTCTCTCTCTCTCTCTCTCTCCCAGACGATGTTTTCTTTTCTGTGAAGAAATGGCTTTTGTTGTGGGTCAAGTGTGAAGAGTTATAGTTATATCTTGTAGAAGTTATTCTTATTTCTAAATGTAGTTGTCTGTTTTTCATAGAAAGCGTTTCTGAACAGTATTATATTGCACGTTCATAGAACGAACAATTCACAAATTCCGCTAATCTGCAAACCAATTTTCGCAAGGATGTTCTTGCTTTTGTAGACTAGAAAAGCAGATAAATGAATGGAAAATATTCCAGCGTTTTTACAACGATGTTATTGCACCTTTAGGTATATTCTTCGTATTTTATTATGTCCTATTCTTACTGTTACCACATCTTTTGTAAATGGCGGCGCCATCGATTCGTATTATGTCGGCAAACCATTTTGTCACCATTCGTTTGCCATTGATCACAGTCCAAATTTTACTTATAAATGACTTTCTCTACCTGGTTTGTATCATCAACTTTTCATGATTCCCTTCCCCCATCCTATTTCCCCACATGTTTTGTCTTTCATTTTCCCGTCTCCTTGACGCTTCTCCTCATGAGATGACATTCAAGTCACCCTCCCTCCTCCCTCTTGGTATTAAAGTCTACTTTAAAATAATGAATTTATTTACTAGTCCTCTCGTGGGGCCATTAAATCACCGAAATAGGCCGCGTCGGCGGCAGAGGCTTAAGAAAAGACACCCCCCCCCCCCCCTCCCCCCCCCCCCCCCCCCCCCCATCTCTCTCTCTCTCTCTCTCTCTCTCATCTAGGCCTCCTTCCTTGTGGTGCTTTTTATAGGTTGTGGCAACGGAATGTCTTTCTATTTATTCCCAGAGTACAGGTGGATTTGACAATTTATAGAACACCTCTGGCCGGCCGGAGCTTGGCTAGTTTTCATGAGGATTGTGATGACGATGATAATGATGGTGATTATTGTGTTTGTAGTCCGTTGCTGATGGTGTCGTTGCCTGAGGAAGAAGTTATATCATGTGTGAAATGCTTGGTAAAAGTAGTAATAAGTTGGATTGTATACCATAGTGGAATTCTTGTCTAGACATTCTAAGTACCGCTCCATAGAATGAGATACAATCATGCAGAAAACAAATGAAGACAATAGCCGGCAGATAAGAATAAATCCACTCACAAATCTATGCATAATCATGTTGTTAGTAATAAACCTACATAACCCAAGGAACGAGTTGGAATTTGAGGATAATTAGAATATCGTTCGAAATGCTGAAGGTTTAATGTGTAATTTAGCCGTACTAATCCCGCACTCAGCTTTTAGGTCTTATTGCCGCTGGAAACACGAATGCTGTAGTTTGCTGCTAATTCTAACCATTCTGTATTTTTCATTTATTTATTTCTTTATTTCTTTATTTTGCACGATAATGGCTTTGGGATATCATCGACCTTGCTCTCGTTTCGGGTCAACAAGTATAGTAGCGTTAGAGAATCATAGTCAATAAAACGGAGTTGAAGCTAGAGATGAACTTGAAATGAATTTTATATATATATATATATATATATATATATATATATATATATATATATATATATATATATATATATTATATAGTATATATATTATATATATTATATATATATATATAAACACCCACACACACACTGAAAAGTCAGTAGGTTTAAAATCACGAATTACAAAAAATAAACGTTTGGTGAGGAAAGGACAATTTAAAAGAAGGAAAAAATGTTCATCCGATGAAATTATGCAACCGTTTCTTGGAAGTGTGTTGCAATGGATCTCTCTCTCTCTCTCTCTCTCTCTCTCTCTCTCTCTCTCTCTCTCTGGAAAATAACTTTAATTTCTTATTCATTTTCGTTTCATTTCTTTTGGAGATGGAAAGGGAAATGTATTTAAATCTAATGACGACTGACGCCATGACTTTCCCAAACACACACACACACACACACACACACACACACACACACACACACACACCACACACTACTTCTCTCTCACTTCCTAATTCAGTTTTTTGTTTAAAAGTTAAACCATTCATGTACGTTAAATTTTTTTTTCTGTTGTTCAATCAATATCTCTTCTGAAGGTTGTGTATTTTTACATCTGTTTGATGGCTTCAGTTTTGAATAATTCATTTAAATTGACTGAAACCAATTTTCACCCTGAAATCGTCAGTAGGTTTTTTCTCTTGCTCTGTCTCTCGTCACTTCACATGAAATACTGAGTTTGCATAAAAAACCTCAGCGTTTCTTATTATTTCATTACCCCAAGCTTTGTTTATCTCCTGGTCTAACTTACAGGCAAATTGTTTTATGTTGGAGTACCCTGACCTACTTTTTAGTATTTCCATGGAATTTTTAACTGCATCACACAAAAGTGTACCCTTGCTGTTAAAATATAAGTAGTATAATTTCCACACAGAAAAAAACACGTGGGTACACATGTGTCTTGCTCTCTCGATTTATATAATTACTTGCTGAATAGCGTCACTCAGTTTACAATGAGAAATAACCGTCTTATACGTGTACTAAATTTTTAGACATGAACCATATCGTTTGGACATTGGCTCTTGTGACCCTGCAATAGACCTTTTATTATAAAACGTTTGGCAGTGGGTCACAATATGAGTATATAGCCCGTTGATTAAAAGGACTTGGAAGTTACGCGTCTGGAAATGCTTTTGTTCCTAAGATCGTGCTGTCGGAGGTGGTAAGGCGGAAGGAATGCGGTCTTGATGGATGATCTCTCTCTCTCTCTCTCTCTCTCTCTCTCTCTCTCTCTCTCTCTGGGTCAGGCGAATCCGGGTTTGAAATCCTAGTAGGATATTACTGGGATGCATCGCTGTGTATAGGGCGACGTAATTTCAGTTTTTTCCTCTGAATGGGCCCATTCTCTCTCTCTCTCTCTCTCTCTCTCTCTCTCTCTCTCTTGATAAGGCATTCCATGTACATGTGCGATGTGTATCCTGGAATTTAGACGGTCGTTTTATATGATAAAAAGGCTAATAAAGTAGTCTGTTGTTGTCGGGATATTCGCTATCTGTACAATGTGAGCTGTAGTAGGGTTGTTTTTGTCGTTAATTTTGTACATACTAACTCTCGTTTTGCATTTATATTATGCCTTAATGCCTTAAGCTTTATCCTCCAAGGTTGTTATTTTCATCTAAGCGTTTTATTTTTAGTATATTTTCATGTTCATTTGTATATAATTGTGTTTTGGTGTATTTTTGGTTTTGGCCACATTTGAGTATTGTGTTTTATTTTGGCCTTTTTACGTATAAGCTACCTGACTGTGTTTGTGGTTGCCGGCCTTTTTGTTCTTATGTTATTCGCTTCAGTACTTTTGCACCACTTCGTCAATAATAACGGTAATATAAGAGAGGGTCGTGACAAGTCCCTGTTCTTGGAACATGACATCCAACCCTTACGTAGATCGACGGTACATCCATTATGCATCATCGTGTAAGGTCAGAGGTGAGAGAGAGACTGAGCACTTGTTGGACAACGGCAGATCTACACTTGAAGGTCATCACCAGTAGACTCTTGTTGTTATGCAAAGGGAAATATGGACGTTGGTGCACTTCTTCTTTTGTACAGGAGGGCTCTCTCTCTCTCTCTCTCTCTCTCTCTCTCTCTCTCTCTCTCTCGCAAGACTACTGTCTTTGTCTTTAGCACGTTTCAAAGCGCACAGTCTCGTGTGTGTATATATTATATATATATATATATATACATATATATATATATATATATATATATATATATATATAGATTGATTGATTGATAGATAGACGTAATATGTATTGTTATTATAAGGTATATGATATATTTGGCGTCTTGAATTTGCGTCTCAGACGAAAAAGCCATCCACACTCAAGTGATAGGTGAAAGGGTTCATGATGTAAAATGATCTTAGGAAATTATTTTTATTGCGTACAAAAACCATTTACTGTCATGGCCGCTGTGACCTTCTCCTTATGATAATTTTGAGATGAATGTAAAAACCATTGTTGTTGCTGCTCTCTTCTTGGAATCGAGTAGTGTCCTTGTTTAAAGGGCAAAACTGAAGTCTTGCTTGATTTTTTTCTACGGGAGGAGGGCTTTTATGTGTGTGTGTGTGTGTGTTTGTAGTCTTTTTAATATTTTCGGCGATTGTTATTATTATTATTGCTGTAAAAGTGCATCAGCCTAATGTGAATAGTTATGGATTTGTGATGAGAATTAAAAATCAGAATTAATGTTCGACAGTTTTGGAGAACTTATTCATCGTCTACCTTTCAACTTTGACAGTTTATTACATGGCAGTCTCACAGTTGCAGAAGTTATAGTTTATTACATGGCAGTCTCACATGCAGAAGTTATTTTTCCGTTGGAAAGTCCAGATTTTGTCAGTGATAAAAACGGCATATTTGGTATGGTTTCCAAGTGTGTGATCGCGATAATTTGTGATATAATGTACATGCAAGTTTACTGTTTGGTACTTGTTTCTTTAACCAGACGATCCGTTAGTTTTTTATTTATTTATTTTTTTGCTGGTGCAAATGGACTGCTCAGCGTTCTTTTTCTAACAGATTTTATTCGGTAAGTTTTTTCCAGCAGAGTCCTTGATCTGTACATCTTGTTTTTTCCGAAGGTCTTGTTCTGTAGCGTTCCTCAGTCAGAGGCACTTTTTCGCTTGCTTTTTATCGAAGATATTGTTTTGAACAGATTTTTTTCTTCTTGTTCAAAGTACGTGCTCTGTTTTGATACTTCATATTTAAGGAAAGGTCCTGCTTGGGGCAGAACCTTTTTATTAGTAGAATTTTCTTATATATAGAAAAGGCCCTGTGTGGTTTGTTTTTTAAGCTGTGCCCCAGAACTGCTATTTTTGTTTTTCAAAGCCAATGGCCTAGTTGGATTTTTTTTCTACAAAATTTCAAAAAGTAAAGAATGTTTTGGAACTGGTTTTTGAAAGGAAAGATTTTGGCAGGAATTTTATTTGAAAGCAAAGGCTGCATTTTCCAATGCTTATAAAGCTAAAGCACTGTATCTGTAAGGCAGGTTTTCGCTGATAAAAATTGATTATACATTTACAAATAGTAGATGCTCTAAAAACAACTAGGAGTGAGAGGCAGACCATTGTAATTCCTTATCAGAGGGGATTTAAGGATTTAAGGGATTGTTCTAGAGACGTGCAGGGCTCGTAACATCTGGTAACAGGTGGTATCATATATATGTATATATACACACATGTATATGTGTGTGTAATATAATATAATATATATATATATATATATAAATATATATATATATATATATATTTATATATATAATATATATGTTTGTGTGCCATTGACTATACTGTGCAGTGATGCATAATTCATTCATGTGCAAAGCGCACATCGCCCTGACCTTTGCGTTTGTGTGTTCGTGTGTGCTTAGGTTTATTTATATTATAACTTGCATAATCATCTTGTCTGTATTGTATGCAGCTACTCATTTCACTCAAACTCTGTCACACGTCATCCATACTGTTGTATGCGCGCTTGCGGGCTTGCATACACCAGGATCAAGTCACACAACTTGTTGATACATGAAAAGCCACAGCTTCATTTAAATCGACTGTAGAACAAAATTCTGTAGTTTCAAATACTTTCGCTATTTTAATCCGTGAGTCGCGCTTCTTCTCCA
>NC_087208.1:72840140-72860140 GCF_015104395.2 Macrobrachium nipponense | reverse complement strand
TGGGACGGAAGTTCTAACTGCTTGGATTTGTGTACATGAAGAAACGCTAATGGGAAGGCTTTTTCTTGATTCATTTAGACAAGGAAATATATCGATATATGGCAGCTTAATGAAGAAAAGGGCAGCTTTTGAATCACTGCAACTCGTTTTGGAGGTGATGGCAGATTTATTTCCAACATTAACCCGATGAAAATTTAGACGGAGCAGAGTTTGGTGCACCGACTAGAAGCTTTGTCGTTGAATTTTATATTGATGCGATAGGCTGCGTCAAGTAGCTGTATTGATGATAATATTATTTGTATACATCTTAATATAACAATAACCGTTATTGTAATTACTTTACATTAACCCAGTCCAGCGTAACTTGAAATACAGGTGGTATTGTAATGTCATAAGAAAATAGGGTGTTTTTCTTTCGTAGAATTGTCAGTTCGTGAAATGAGAAGCGCACCAATTCCTGGCCTAGATCTGATCATGTAACAGAATCCCTCGACATTACACTAGTAAAGCTACGTCAACCAGAAGACATCTGATTGCTTATTTATGACCTGCTTTTATGGACCACTTGTTATTAACTCGTAGTGCCCTCACTGAATATTGTGGGATATACTCAAGGTCCTTCAAAAATATTCAGAGTATATTTAACGGCCTTGGATGAAATGAGTGATGTCCTTCGTAAATCCCTGCCCATTTGCGATGACGCAAGGTTTATTGACCTCAGGATTTTCCAGAGCCGTGCCATGGAAGGGCGCCTTCATGTGTTTTCAAAAGAGGAGAATTTCCGTTTGTCAGCAACTTGGATTTCCAGGAACTGTGGTCATTCCGATGTGGGGGGAGGGGGGGGGGAGAAACTAATCATAATAATGATAAGAATGATGATGAAGATGACAGTAATTATTTGTGTGAGAAGTAATCAATTATGCATGTCTAAGTCTTTTCAAAATAAAATACTATGTGTATTGGCATAAAATTAAAGCTAGTATTAGACTATTATTTTTCTCGTATTTAATTTATACATCTTTATATATATATGTTAATATATATATATATATATATATATATATATATATATTTTTTATTTATTTATAATTATATATATATATATATATGTATACATAATATATATATATATATATATATATACATATATGTATACATATACATTATATGTATATGTAAATACGTATATATACATATAAAATTATATTCACTTGTGATTCGTTTATCACACATCACCACAGGTGAGAAAATGAAGAGACTACGTTATATGTAGGTATAAATGTAATCATATATACAGTATATGTATATAAGTACACACGCACGCATGCATATAATATATATATATATATATATATATATATATATATATATATATATATATTATGAATAACTTGATCACGAAGTATATAAAACGTGATACTTATTATAAAAAAGTATATATATATATATATAATATATATATATTTATATATATATATATTTTATTATATATATATATATATTATATATATATATATATATAAATTTTCGTTTCCCAAATATACATGATTGGTGCAATTGTGGAAAATTCGTTAATTCTTGATCGTTTCCTGCGTATGTTGTTTTCCGTTGTGGTGATGGGCATCTAAAGAAAAACAACAGGTCGGGTTCATGTTACACAAGGTCTAGAAGGGTATTTGGGGGGGGCGAGGGTAGGAAGGAAAGAGGAGGTAAGAAGAAAGAGGAGTAGTGAGGTGGGGAAGGCGAATGAGATTGGTGAAGGAGGAAGAGAGAAAAAGATTAGTGGAAGAGGAAGTGTTGACATGATCCCTGGATGTAGGCAGCCTACGTAGAAGTGGATGCACTGAAAATGAGAGAGAGAGAGAGAGAGAGAGAGAGAGAGAGAGAGAGAGAGTATTCGCCGAGAATTGTGGATGTCAAATGCGAGAGGTCGCCAAAAGGTTATTTTGAAGATGTTGAGATTGTTTCTTACCATATGTGATCAAAGAATTGAATGGTGATCAATAAGCGCCTCAGTGGCGTGGTTGGTATGGTGTTGGCGTGTCACCTCGTTGGTTGCGAGTTCGATTCTCGGGCATTCCATTAAGGGGTGAGAGATGTGTATTTCTGGTGATACAAATTTACTCTCGACGTGGTTCGGAAGTCACATAAAGCCGTTGGTCCCGTTGCTGAATAACCACTGGTGGTTCCATGCAACGTAAAAACACCATAAAAACAAAGAGACAAACAAACAATGTTATGAATGGCAGAAGGGTCGCCTGGGTGAAAGGATGTTTCCTCCTATCCTGCAGGACCAGGAGTTTTCAGGAAGACTGGAACTGGTTATGCAGGAGTTTCGGAGTTTCTGCAGAGGACGTTCATCCACTATTTGCGACATTAGTTATGAAGGGCTTGCCTCCAACCTCAACCAATTGACCCCACCTGTGATAAGCTACTAGTGCCAGCTGGGACGAACATCATTCATCTTTATAAAAATAATTATATAAATAATATATTGATTGTCCCGCTGAAGCACTCAAAGCATATAACATCCCTCCTGGTGCTACTTCCTCTCAAGGTGGAAATGTATATAATGCAATGTGTACATTATTGTAGATTTTGATTGCATGTATGAAAGTATCAGTAAACATACCCGTAAGTAATAGGAGTAGTTCAGTAGACCACTAAATTGATCAGCTTTTGAAAAATGATGTGTATGCTGTCTCTGAATCCCTGTAAGATGAAAAGGAAAAAAAAGTCATCGAATTTTCGAAGTGGTACGTGACTGTCGAAGCTGAGCCGTGTTTCGCATAAGATGGCAGAAAGAGGGGGGAAGTGAGCCTCTGGGGAAAAGAGAAGGTATGTCCCTCCCCCTCCCCCTCCCTCTTCCTCTTCCTCCTTCCTCCTTCCCTCATTCCTCCCTCTGGGAGGAAAGAGGGCCTGGGGGAAGGAGGTCGAGGTTGAGCATCCGAACAACATGGTGACGGAATGCGGAAGAGAGAAAAGATGGAGAGAGGAGTGAGGATGTTGGGCGGCGTCCATGTTTTCTTTTTAATTTATTTTGCTTTCACACCCCCTTTTATATATATATATATATATATATATATATATATATATATATATATATATATATATATAATATATATATATATATATATATATATATATATATATAATCTCCACTCAGGGAAAGTAGTCGTGTTCCTATTACCGCTAAGCAATTTAATTTTTGTCAGTGTGTTCATATTTCATATTTATTAGCCCACCTGCTAGATGGCTTTCGGTTTTATATGGAGAGAGAGAGAGAGAGAGAGAGAGAGAGAGAGAGGGAGAGAGAGAGAGAGAGCCCATGTATTTGTGTGGGAAGCAAGGCACTAAGGCTGGTGGGGGGATGAGTGCCTAATATTCATGAATGGGTGACGAATTGCTGGGGAGGAAGTGAGGAAGAGAAATGGGGAGAGGAGAGTCGGGGGGGGGATAGATATCCTCATTACGGAAGTGGTTACTCAATTGCCCTGATAGATAATCGAGGTTGGAGGACGCCTTCGTTGCACTTTTTGTATTGGGAGTTTATGGTTATGTGACTCTTCATTGTTCTGCTTGTCCTTTCAGTTTTTTTTTATTATTCACTCAGTTTTGTCATAGTTACGTATACTTGCATGTTTATTCTGTTTTCATTTTTATTGTTTTGCTTTCCTTCATTCATATTTTGTATCGTCCATAATTTTCTTTCTGACTTCATTTTTTCTACTTCTCTGTTTTCATTTGGGATTTAGCCTTTTCTTTTTGTCGGTAAGACAGTTTT
The DNA here is from genome assembly GCF_015104395.2 of Macrobrachium nipponense. Lineage (NCBI taxonomy): Eukaryota > Metazoa > Arthropoda > Malacostraca > Decapoda > Palaemonidae > Macrobrachium > Macrobrachium nipponense. Next base: position 72,856,356 of record NC_087208.1, on the reverse strand, counting down.
TTGTTTACTATTTTATTTTAGTTTATTGTATTTGTTAACAGTTCTCAGCTTTTTATAATTATCTTCATATCTGCATAAATATTCCTTTATTGACATGCTTCACGAGTAATATTATATTGTTATTGGTGATGAAATACAACCTTATTATCTTCTTTTAAAAGTATAATAAATAATAATAATAATAATAATAATAATAATAATTATTATTATTATTATTATTATTATTATTATTATTATTATTATTATTATTATTATATTATTATTATTATTATTAAGTGTCAAAAGCGTTTTAAGAATAAACAAATTTGATGAGAAATCATCTAATAAACAAATTCCAACAGTACAATGCGTTCTTTTGAAAATAACTTTGGTTTTACTGATAGTGACGGTAATCCTAAACGGCAATCATAAATTATAGTGATGATATTCTTAGCTAAAGATAGTAAAACAGGCCTCCATATTTGGGGTATTTGAAAGCCCAGAAATATAGTGCTTGCCTGGCAGAACACAGGTCAGTGACTCGGTCTGTCGTCCTGCTCTTTTCAGCGGAGATTATTTGATCATAATGATAATAATAATAATAATAATAATAATAATAATAATAATAATAGTGAAATGGGGAACCTCCGTAACGAGGCAATAATATTGACAATTAAAACCCACAGTAGTTTTAAAAATATATTTTTGTACGATGATAGAAAAGACTAGGAGAGACTTTCGGATACTGCTCCGTATCTTTCTTCAGTCCTACTGAAGAGGGATACGGAGCAGCATCTAAAAGTTTGTCTTAGTCATTTTTAGCATTGTATAAAAATATATTTTTAACACTACTGTGTCTTTTAATTGTCAATAATAATAATAATAATAATAATAATAATAATAATAATAATAATAATAGATTTGCCACTCACATCGGGATTGTTCCAAGGGCGTCTTAATTAACACAGTCAGAGGTCCTGAGTGCGATCCCGTTATGAGGCAGATATTTAAATTGCGCTCATGATTGTGTTGTTACCCATCAATTGTTTTATTGTAATAATCAGTGGCTTCCTGATAACGAAATTCTTAAGTTATAACAATCATAATAACAGCAGGCTGCATAAAAGCTCAAGCAATCGGTAGAACCTATTTATAATTGCTGTGGTCCCCACCAAGTGGTGGTTCCTTTTCCTTCGGAAATTACTGAGCAGTTTGTATGAGGAAGTGTGAATGAGTCGTGTGTTGACTCTCTGACCATCACTTCCTGTAATTGGGACGGCTCTTGTCCGTATTACAGGTGGGGGAGGCGTGCGTGAGAGAGAGAGAGAGAGAGAGAGAGAGAGAGAGAGAGAGAGAGAGAGAGAGAGAGAGATTCAGGAACGATGACAGATGAGAGTGATAGCATCACATGGGACCGGGGGAAGCAAATCGATGTAATATAATCAGAAGTCATTACAGTTTCTGACATTGACGCCGGTTGAGAAGTTTTGGATAGATAAGAAGGATACTGTCTTAATGAGAGAGAGAGAGAGAGAGAGAGAGAGAGAGAGAGAGAGAGAGAGAGAGAGAGAGAGAGAGAGAGAGAGAGGTTCTTAAGGTTGCAGTCTGACATTGACGGGATTGCATGATGGGTGGCAATAATTTCCTTCGTAGTATAAATATTTGTAAAGCCTTGATTTTATTTTTTTTTCTTTGTCACCGGAAGCAGATGTAGCCTATGACAACATTGGTTTGGTGAGGTAATTTTGATGGGCGTATTACGCTATCCGACCTTCACACCTTCTTGGACATTGACCCTCATTTATGGTGATTTTGTTTGTTTGTTTTTCTTACTTATAAAATCAGTTTTGTTTAAAGTTATAAACGTGTGAATATCGTTTGAGTTATTTTCAGGATTTTTGGTGTTGTTTTTTAAAAGTTTTTTCCAAAAGAAGTCTCTCTCTCTCTCTCTCTCTCTCTCTCTCTCTCTGTCATCTCTCTCTCTCTCTCTCTCTCTCTCTGAATTTCCCATCTTTCTCTGAACACGATGACAGAAAAGAAGTTGACAGTGTGAAGCGGAAGAAAGCAGATTAGCTTCCAATTTGGGAAGAACTCTTCCAGTAAATGTCACTGTAGCTCAAGTTTAGTTGCATTAGTTTTATAAGCCACGAAAAGGTGGCATCGTGTTTCTCGACTGTTTGAGGTGTCTCTTCCCCATATTTTTGTTGTCGTTCGTTCATTTGTTATCGCAAGACTACCCATACCGTCAAAAATGAAAAGGTAGTCGATTAGGCTGTTTTATTGCAGGACGATGGCCACTCAAAACGTGCATGGAGACACTCCACAGGTACTCTGGTGTTGCACAGAAAAGGAATAAGCAATGGAAAAGCTTCTCGTTATATGTGCATATGAGTATTTGTGTGTGTGTGTGTGTGTATAAACACATGCATACATAAATACATGCATAATATATAAACTGCCATATTTTCTCCATTCATTTTCACCATCCATTCACTGCCGCTTACTCAGTGCTGTCTTACTCGCTCGTGCGTTTGTTGCATCAAGTCACGTAGGAAATATTTCTTTGAGGAATTGGTTGGTATTTCGTTATGAGACTTTTGAGGATATATGTGCCCTTGATGCTGCTATCATAACCTAGTAATTGATCTTATTATTACTTAGAAGATGAACCCTATTTATATGGGACAGGCCCACAGGGCTATTGACATAAAATTCAAGCTTCCAAAGAAGATGGTGTACATTTGCAAGAAGTTCCAGAAGGTTTAAAGTGCAGAAAGAAGAGATCTGTTATTAAAAAGGAAAAATTGATAAATTAATAATAAATGAAGAGATGAAAACGTCAATAATGATATACCGGGAGGGGGGAGGGAGAAGCTTATTTCACAACATTCAACATAATTCACAAACGTATTCGCAGTATTGCTACTTATATTTACAATTGAACGTTACAAAACGAGGCACAACATAGAATCAAGGCCAAAGGAAAGGGTATGCTGATAAGGATGGACTGACAAACGTCAGCGACATCCTCAAAGATAAGCTAACAAAAAGAGTCAGCCTTTACACATAAGTCTAAATTTGTCAAGCCCTACTGATGCAAACGGGTAGTATTCCTCAAATAAATTTTCATTCGGTGTACAATCCTTGGGCACAAAAACTGCTTTTTAATAGGTTGTGGTGAACTCGCGGTAGACGTAAAAATGCCCCAACGTGCTCGAGAGAGAGAGAGAGAGAGAGAGAGAGAGAGAGAGAGAGAGAGAGAGAGAGAGAGAGAGAGAGAGAGAAACTGTAGACTATAGAGAAAAAATATAGAGGAAAAATATTGTCATGAAAAACTAGAATTAATTCGACAAAATGGAAATTTATTCTAAAGCATGTGAAAAGTTAATTTCAAAATAGTCTTGAAAAAGAAGGGAAAAACCACAAAACCACAAACTATATCTTGAAGGAGCTTTTTTAAAAAAAAGCTGTACGAAGAAGTCTTGAGACAGAAAAATCTCAGTCGAAGGTAAAGCGGTGAGACCGAGTTTGGAATACCTTGGAGGGGAAAATGAAGAAAAAAGTTGCTCGAGACATCGAAGGTTGTGTTCCAAAGTGGTGGTTCCTTTAAAAGGGGGCAGGCAGGTAATGGGGCGTTGTCGGTTCTATTTCTTCTTTACTGAGACCCATGAAGCGGGTGATCGGCTGCCTTTTTACTGCCCAGGCCCAAAAAAAAAAAAAAAAAAAAAAAAAAAAAGACTGGGTCTTAGAGAGAGAGAGAGAGAGAGAGAAGAGAGAGAGAGAGAGAGAGAGAGAGAGAGAGAGAGAGAGAGAGATGGGGAGGGGTAAACGCGCGAGCCCAGAACTATTTCAAAACGTTTACCTTCAAAAAGAGAGGGCCACCATGATAAACCTTCACCCCAGACTATTGTCTTTTTGTTGTTTTGTTTTGTTTGGTGTTTGGTCAGATGGGACGGTCACACCACTGCCGTTTTCAAGCCCAGGGTCGAAGAAAACAACAAAAAGAAGGGACAAGTTAGAGAGTGCGGCCTCTTTAGTGATGATGCGTTGCAGAATTCAAATGAAAATGGATGGGAAAAGGGAGTTCAAACTCCATTCAGTTTGGAGGTTTTGGATATTTATCCGGAATATTCTTTTTTTTTCTCTTTTCGTGGTCGCAAGTGGTCACAATACCAAGGAGGTGAAGTTCTTTTATACAAGCCCAGTTTCATTTCTCGCCTTTGTTACCCACCAGTGGGTCAACCAGGCAACTGGCTTTAGTCTGTTTCACAAAAATAAGTTTTCACTTTTTGTTTTTATGTCTTTTAAAGAAGGAATCATCTCATACAAAATATTTTATCAGTATTTTACGGCCATGATAAGTTTATTTTCGTTTTCACTTTAGGTGCTTACTGGGGAAAATTTATGCAGCAATCGAACGTTTTCTAAGCTTTATGAAATGAATGTCTAGACCAAGCACGAAACAAAGGAATCTCTCTCTCTCTCTCTCTCATCCTGTACAGTTAATTTTTAACAAAAGTTTTCAAATCCGGTTGTTTTTTTAGCTTCTCGCCTAGTTCATCGGTATTCAACGCCTTTCCTCTTAACAGTACGTACTAGTTATCAAGAAAATTGTGACTTTTGATAACGAGAGAGAGAGAGAGAGAGAGAGAGAGAGAGAGAGAGAGAGAGAGAGAGAGAGAGAGAGAGAGTCCTCAAAAATTCAGTTTTACTTTGTTTTCGGACGTGAGTAATACTTTATAAGGTACACGAATAAGATGGATGTAAATAAATGGAATTGAAAAGATTTTTTGTCCTTCAGTTCTTCTTGGATTCTTTCCAGACTGAGAAACAGGCCTGAGTTACTCATGGTGCCTCGAGGCTGAATTGAAGGAATAACACTCGGCCTTTTTTGACGTGGGAATGTCCATATTTCTCGTTATTCTGCGTCACGCTCTTGGAGGAGGATGCCTGTTCGTCTTCTATCACTGTCGGACTTGAGAATTCTCCCTTTAGTCCCCTATTTCCTAATTATTCTCTTCCATCATCCTTACCAATTGTAAATATGAACGCATTTTTCCGCTGTAGATATAGATCGTTGGCCAAGTGATTCAAAATAGGATGCTGGGTTTTTACTGATAGATAGCACTAACACTATTGGTTAATACTTATGTAATCGAATAGCACTTACACTTTTGGTTAATACTTATATAATTGAATAGCACTTACACTATTGCTTAATACCTAACTCATTTCAATATATGGCGGTTGTTTTCCCTGCTCGTCTGACACAGACTGTAAACCTCTTCATTGTGTGTGTTTCTTGGCTTCGTGCTGTGTTTATTCTACTTGAGGTGCAGACATCTGTAATGGCAGTGACAGTAATGGATTTGAAACTGGATATCCGATAACAGTGGAGTGTTCGTCATGATTCGTTTGATTCTGCAATACGGAAAATACACTTCTACTGCCAAAAGGCTCTGTTTTTCTATGTTCACATTTCGTTTTAATTTTTTTCTTTATTCTGTAGGGGCATTGTCGTTAGTTAGTGGCCCTTTTCGTCTCGGCTCATGTAATAGGCTGCACTTGATGACTGGTCTATTTATAATACCAATGTTGGTGTAAACCTTTTTATGAAATATTTTCTCATATAAAGAACACTTACATAGTAACAGTATTGTTCGAAGAAATAATGCTTCTGGTAAGATCATAAAAATAAACTACATGTATGTCCTTAATCATTTACTCTGATTTAATTTGAGGCTATGTGCTCAGAAGCAGTCAGTCTGAAGTTGAAAATGCAATTTGATCAATATTTGCATATTTGGTGACTCGACCGTCGATTATTAAATGAAACTTAGTCACCTTGTTCCCCAAAGTCACGAAACGCCCAAGATGTGTGGAACGGAACGTCTAGGCTCTTGGGTTATTGCTGCTTTTGTCGAGGTGCCATTTATGGCCGTAGGTGCTTTCATATTATGGTACATGAAATCAGAGTTGTTGTATTGCCAACCACGCAAACCGCCCATAAGTACAAACTACCCGAAATGATGGGAATCGTACGGAAATAATAATAATTTTGTTTATAACTGTATTTTTGGGTTCGGCGTTCTTGCTCTATAAATGTCGACGTGGTATATATATTGTTAGGTGTGACGTTGAATGATGTGAATAGATCTCTCTCTCTCTCTCTCTCTCTCTCTCTCTCTCTCTCTCTCTCTCTCTCTCTCTCTCTCTCTCTCTCACACACACACACACACACAACACTCGCATAATTCTTAGGCTATTTGTATGTGAGTAGTCACAGTCGAGGCTGCTCCGTTTCTTTTGTTTCTGGTTGATGTCTATCTTATAATTCCATTTTATTAAGGGAGTGCTTACAGATATACTCGCGTATTGAGCGAATCGTAAGTTCAATGGTAAAAAATAAAAAAAAAATACACTGTAACCATTTCCTTGTTGTTGGGTGTTGTAAAACAATCCTTCTTTGTGAATCGATACCGAAGCTGAAACGGTATATTGATTTCCGGGTTTTATTCCTGATTTTACTCGAGTATTTGTTTTAGTTTTTGTTTTCTCGGATCATTCAGGTTTTGTCAGCAAGCAGTGGAAATGTAAGAAACCAGGTCTATTATATAACGAAAATTGATGAACATGCACACTGACAGTACGCGATCTCTCTCTCTCTCTCTCTCTCTCTCTCTCTCTCTCTCTCTTGTTGGAATTCGATAGGTGTGTCTGTATTTACTTGAGGCCCCCCCGTCTCTCTCTCTCTCTCTCTCAAGGTATAGGTGGAGTAGGAAGCTCAGTGAGCAATGGAATAAATTGTCTGTTTTGGCTTAATCTCGTCTCTCTTTTTATTGCATTCGCTTTTGTACTGAATCCTTTCTTTGCTTCTGCTCCTTGTTCTTTATTTTCTGTCTGGCATTTTCCTCTTACATTTTTTTTTCCTTATAGAATTTCCAAGTCTTAAGGTCTGAAAGAAGTATGTTAGCTCTGACATTTGGGATGAGGTTGCTAGCTTATCCAGCACATTTCCGTAGGTATCTCATAAACTTGACTAGAGAGCAACACAGCGTATCCGATGACCACAAGGAAAAATAGGTTGCTCTCAGATAAAGCTGCTTGTTGAAGATGAAATGTTGAGGAACGTCGATGATTTTTGTTTCTGTTTTGAAACTCCACCTAAATTTTGGTTGATGTTCCTCTTCAAGTTTTCGGGTGACTACTCCCTTGATTGGGGAGTGATTCAATCGTTTCTCCTTGATAAGTGTCTTCCTGTAAAGGTTTGTTCAGCCTACAGGTACGGACTTCCATCGTTCTTGCAATTTTAGTTTTATTAGATGAAATATTGCATCTTGTAATGTGTTTTTCATATGGAATGCACATCGTAGTTTCTATGTACTGAATATGAAATTTTCTTGGAGTTAATGACTACAAACAAAATCGCAATTGACGTTTTCTTCTTCATGAATAAGACAACGTGGAATTCCAAGAAAATGGAGTCATGGCGAGGGAGAAATGAATGCAAGGTAATTGAAAAAGGTTTGATAGGGAGCACATTGATGTGTTTTTTAAGCATTTTTTTTTAACCCCCTTCTACATGGGATATTTTCGACTATGGCCCTTTTACATCTTGTGGACTGTAGTGTTTCGATAAATATTATTTATAACACTATAATTTGGTGGGATGAACTCTAACCCTTTGATGCAAGACGATGCATTTTTGTAATTAAAAAATAAAATCATAATTAAGTTTTCACTTATTCTCAATAACGGAGTGTATGTAGCCGAAAATAATTGTCAGTCTTCGTGATTTTTTTTATTTACTCTAAAGCTTCTTTTGTTTAGTGGCTTTGATCCAAGGTAAAGACGACAGTGCCATCATCATTTTCTCTCTCTCTCTCTCTCTCTCTCTCTCTCTCTCTCTCTCTCTCTCTCTCTCTATCGTACCATGAACGTTCCCCAAAGGCTTACAAGACAACAATGGCCCCTCGTAACCTTATCTCCCTAATTGCCTTTTATGTTCAGGTGAGATGCTTTTCTTGCTTAAGCGCCTCCTTCTTTATGAGTAGATCTTTTGTGTAGTCTCAGAGAAGCTCGCTAGCTGTCCAAAGATAATCGCCCCGGTCGGATTTTGTTGAAGGATTGGCATTGGTTCACTGTTATTTCTCTAGGGTTGCTTTGAAGTGCTGACGGATATCATCTCATATTAAGACACTGTCGGGTGTAAGGTTTTTGTCTAGTCTGTAGGCGTGTATGTGTATATGTATATAATGAAACTTACGTTACGTATAGAATATTTGTGTGTGTGTGTGTGTATATCTATATATATATATATATATATATATATAATAGATATATATATATATATATATATGAAAAAACTCAGGCAAATTATGACTAGGACTGAGCTGTCGGTGATGTGAAGATGGACATGCATTGGCGGTTGGAGAGATGGAACTTGCGCATGCGTGGATGGAGCGAGGATAGCACAGATGCCGGGAGAGCGATGACGTAGGAGGTGTTCAGGACGGGTGTCTCTCCCTCAGCCTCAGACCACACCTTGCGAGGAGGAGGAGGAGGAGGGGGGAGGAGGAAGAGGAGGAGGAGTAGGTGGTGCTTGATCGCCAAGAGATATTGATGTCAAGCATTTTGATGTCTCCGTTGACAGTGACGTCACAAGAGGAGATGATGATGCCTCGAGATAAGGCGGTCTCGCTTATGGAAGAATGTGACGGGTGGTGAGTCACCTTCTTCTAAATGTGCGGGCGTGAATCACATGTACTGTGGGCGTGATGATGGTTGTGAAGGAGGTGGATGGGTTTTTGTTGGACGAGCTGCTGCCTGGCTGCGCTCGCGATTATTCATTCGCTCATTTTCCTCATTTCGGCTTCGTCTTAGTCTTCGCTCTTTCATCATTATTTGATGGCTGCTGCTTAGCCGCCAGCAGGTTGTGGCTGGAGAAGACGCATTCCTGTTGTGTTTCTGCTTATTATTATTATTATTATTATTATTATTATTATTATTATTATTATTATTATTATTATTATTATATTGGCTTCATGGGATTTGGACTTCTTGTAGTATTGTAGTATTGTAAGAGTGTGACTTTTGAGAATTCATTTCGTTATTCTTATTTATTCAGATATTTTTGTGGGAAAAATTTACAGTAATTGTTGTACTCTTGAAAAAAATTATGGACATATTACAGATAAATACTCGTACGTTATTCATCCATGTTACAATTTTTTTATTTTTTTTAGCAAAGTCTGAAAATTACTGTCCGGTAATACGACTCCAATGTTTACTTTAATTTTATGTTTTTTTTTTATATTGTATATCTCCCAACAGTATAGTGCATTGTCAAACAGTTACTGTTCTGTGCTCAGAGTCAGTGTCTGCCGTTGTTTCTAAACAGGCAACGGTCCGAGTCCTTCCGGGGACGAAGCACTTATCAATTTTAATTTCCCTTGGGTGTAATTTATTCCCTAGGTGTAGTCAATTGGATATTAAACTAAGTTTGCGGCTTAATATTTGTGAATATGAAAAGCTCACACATGTAGAAATAAAAGCAAATCTGTATATGTATAGATGTGTATAGATACACATTATATATAATATTATAATATATATAGGATATTATAAAATATATATATTATATATATAATATATATATATATAAATATATATATAATGCCGCGCGGCGCGCACTATCGTATATGTGTAGGTATAGTGGTTGTTGATTTAAGAGTCCATCTTCAAAGATGTTAGTACGATACGTATGATTTTTTTTCTTATTGATACAAGTCATTGTCTGGATGGATAGGGTTTCCTTTACCTGAAGGTATGAGAGAGAGAGAGAGGGGAGAGAGAGAGAGAGAGAGTAATATATTTTTTATTGTTTAGCTTAAATTGTCAGTTTTATGATTTTGTTTAGCAGTGATGAACTTCAGCATTTTCAGTGTGTGTGTGTGTATATATATATATATATATATATATATATATATATATATATATATATAATATACACACTTGTGTGTATATACGAATGTATGTGTATGCAATTTTTTGAGAATGCGAGGTAGCACTGAAGGAAACGATAGTCCAGACAAGGGTTGGTGCACTGTGCAATCCTTCTTGTTGAAGAACTAGAAAGACACGTTTGTGATGTTGTTGGAGACCGCAGACTGTATTGTGAACTTGTTAGTAGGACACAAAAGTAACTTTGACGATATTCTTTGAGAACTATACAGGCTTGGCTAAAGCCAAGGTATATTCTGTAGACCTTGGCTAAAGCGATTTAGTTACCCACCGACTGGCTTAAGCTTAATTAAATGATCTTGTGTGGAGAACCGCGAGGATACTACACTAATATTGATGGAGAACTTGAGATCCCGTCTGTGGAATCGGTGGTGTTAGGAGGACTGTTGTGTTTTGTTCGTTCGTTTGTGGGGTTTGAAGAAGAGGGTCTTTTTCGGAGGTTGAATGGTATGCGGCAGAGATTTTGACCACTGACCTTTGGCCATTTCTCCCTTTCTTTAGTAAAACCAAGATTTATTTTTTCAAAACATGTCTGCTAGGTTTCCAAAGTCCTTAGGGCATTTTAATTGGACAAAGTTTAGAAAGTTTGGGAAGGCAGAATTGTTTTTTTGGTAAAACGCGACTTTTACTTTTTGGAAAAACGCGACTATTACTTTCTGGTAAAACGACTTAATTTTTGGTAAAACGCGACTTTTACTTTTTGGTAAAACGCGACTTTTACTTTTTGGTAAAACGCGACTTTTACTTTTTGGTAAAACGACTTTTACTTTTTGGTAAAACGACTTTTACTTTTTGGTAAAACGCGACTTTTACTGTTGTATCGAAGGGGATTCATTGGTGTATAAGTGACAGGGGGTTGATCATGTGCAACATGGAAGTTTACTTTTAGTCCTACCTGACCTCATCATGTAGCTAGCTATTCGGAATGGGCCATTCTTAGATGTCATCAAATATAATGATGAGGAAGTTATAACTCTCGCGTTGTTGTAGTTCTCGTTTACTTAGAATAGCCTTAATATATTCACATGTCACATTTCACATTCTCTCTCTCTCTCTCTCTCTCTCTCTCTCTCTCTCTCTCTCTCTCTCTCTCTCACACACACACAGAACCCAGCTCCCTTTGAGGAAAGTGGCTTATGGAAAAAATAGCTGTTTAAAAGGCAAACGGTTTACATTTGAAAAACTTAGTTTTAGATTTATGACATAAACACGAATAAAAAATAAAAGACAAAAGAAAACCTTTTAAAGAAAAAGCGTCGACCGGCTTCTAAAGATGAACACCGCTGGGGGAAAACGGCTCATGGACAGAAGGAAAACTCCCTTCTCTAGGAAAGTACCTGCAACTTACGGTATTGAAAAAGAAAAAAAAATAGACTCTCGTCGGAGAGGTGACAAAATATAGGAAAACCTGCCGCCGCAAAGGACGATCGAAAAGCGAGTAAAACGTGTTGTGAGAACTTCCTAGGAACAGATGGCTGCCGATATTAATGCAACTGACTATACTCTGTTTTTTTTCCATCTGTCCATCCGCCTGTGGTGTTTTTGTATGGTAACACTGCGTCCCGGGCTTTAGATAGTTACGCTACGTATAAGTTTTAGGTAAATAAAAGGATATCTGGGTGTACATTTGCAACTGAAAAGTGTTTTAATAATTTATTGTATGCGAATTACACCGTTAATATTCGAAATAGGATATTATTATAATCGTTGAATGTAAGCTGAGTGTCACTATCTAAAGCCCGGGACGCAGTGTTACCATACAAAAACACCACAGGCGGATGGACAGATGAAAAAAAAACAGTGTTTCCGAACGCCTCCTCGAACGTCTTTATCTTTGACCAGGAATGGCAATTTGAGAGATGTTAATTGTATCATTTTATTGGGGTCTCATAACTTAGCGTATCTATTACAGTTCAAGATATATAACTGATAATTGTTGAAAATTCAAAGTAGATTAAGAAATAGAGGCAGATTAATCGAAGGAGATTAATCTTCCCTCTTCCTCACACACTCGTGTTGCTAGTCTTGAGTTTCACAAAATTTTATGTTTATTTTTGCCAGGTCACAACGAAATGAAAAAAACAAAAACTTAACCACTTCCAACATCTTTAGCAAAAGTATGAAGTCCCCCCTCCTCCCTCCCTCCACACAAAACTCACCAAACTTCAGAAATATAACGATATTTTATTTAGATTTTCGCGTTTAGAACTCATGAAAATCCGCTATGTAAGGAACCACAGCTGTGTAAATTTAGAGTGCGATAGTAGGTTATAGATCCTTTGAAAGGGTTACAAGGTATTGAATTGGTATTGGTTAGAGATTGTAGAGAACATAGCAATCGATAAGGAGTAAATATAAATCCCATCAGTGATGGGAATAACTTACTGAACAACTTCTGTCTTAGGACGACAAGGATCTCCTTCGGAGTCTTCCCCCTCTTTCCCAAACATCGCGGTTTTGTCGAAATACGGAAATTCTCTCTCTCTCTCTCTCTCTCTCTCTCTCTCTCTCTCTCTCTCTCTCTCTCTCACACATTTAACAATTACATAGTGACTTTCGTTATTTTAATACTGTTTTATTTTCTTGTTAAGAAAAATCTTCCTATTGAGTAATTAGCAGTGTCTTTCCCTCGCATAGAATGTGACAGTTTTAACCCGAAGAAGCAACAACCGTCTGGCGTCAAGGGGGAGATGCCCACGAGGCCATAAAGAGAACACTAAAAAAGGGGTGTGACATCCCATCATGTGGCTATGGAATGGGGAAATACTGAAGGGGAATGGCATGAGGATATGATGTCTCTAGGGGATGCCTCGCCCCTGACGCTTGATTCGGGAAGGGGTAAGTTGCTGGGTGCTGCTTTTATGGGAGGGGGATGTAAGAAGTTATAATAATGTATGGTGACAGGAGAATGGGGAAGAAGGGGGGGCGGGCTCTTAGATTGGTTGAAAGGGAGGTTGAATGCTGAGCGGTGTAGATTTTGAGAAGGGCATTTGTGGCCTTATTGTCACCCGTGTCCTGGTTCGCCAGATGCCGACTGTCATTCACAGATTTCAGTAACTGTCACGGAAGGTTGTGCATCAACTGCATATGACTTTCTTTGGCGGTCATCTAGTATTCAAGTACTGACTCTTCTTTCCTAATTTCACAGGAAGGTTTTAACAAGGAGTAACATTGTGTGATTCAAAGAGAAGAAGCTTGACATTCATTATGCCGGCTATAAAGAACTTTTTCCGCTCGGTAATATCATTACCATTATTGAAAATCGGTGGGAGTCGCCAGCAGAAGCTACGGGAATATCTCTACATGTTGTTACCTGTTGCGAAAACCTTTTGTTGATTATATTATATTATATTATAACTTCTCAGACTGAACGTCAGAACCAGGGGAAGCAAGTGGATAACAACGAAGATGAAAGGAAAGTAAACAAAGATCACTGAACAAACGATGAATAAATACAACACAGTATCCCAAAAACAATCTCACCTACGATTTATTTTTGAAATATGTCTTTACTTTATGCGCTCATGTGTGTGGAACTTACATGTTCTTGGTCGTGACCTTTCTCTTATTAACTGCTTATTCTTTTATGCACGAGTTTGTTTTGTGTAGCTAAATGTTATTTTGACCCGTTGTTGGATTAATCCTTGCAAATTGTGAATCATAATGGTATGGCATGATATCGTAACATCATTGGTATCATGATCATGATGCCAGTGATAGGTATTTGATGATTTCTAACGTCATAAAATTCACTGTGTATCCATATATTATTTACTTTTGACATTTCTCACAACAATATTGTAGAGGTAGAGAGGTAGTTCAGGTCACGTCTAGACCTGCCGTCGTCCACCAAGGAGTTGGCCTTCATCACCAGTAGCCCTTATGTAAGGGTTGATGGGATCTTTGTCCGAGCTCATCTTATATCCAGTTGATTAGTCAGATAATAATAATAATAATAATAATAATAATAATAATAATAATAATAATAATAATAATAAAGGAAGCAGTGACTAGTCGTTAGTGGAATCCCTTGGAAATTTGAAATGGGCGGGATGCGGTAGACTTTGTTTGGAGGGTGTTGGCAGGGCACTTCGTCATCAAGCAGCCATGGGCAGCGCGCTATTCCACTGCCGGCAGCAACATAGGCAGTTCTCGTTGCTGCTGCTGCTGCCGCCGCCGCCTTAGCTTTCAGTTGTTACTGTTCTAGGCTGCCAGCTTCCGCTACACTACCTTAGCCTTAGACTCTCTCTCTCTCTCTCTCTCTCTCTCTCTCTCTCTCTCTCTCTCTCTCTCTCTCTCTCTCTTCTTGTTCATGAACGTTAACAAGACCATTAGACCTTTTGGCATTTCCATCGCTATCATTACCATGAAGACCTTTGAGGTAACAGTTCACAAGTACGAGTCACTTTTTCACCTCGGTTTTACCTATAACTGGCGGCAGTTACACTACTGAAACTTCTTCAGTGCCGTATTTATTGCTATTGCTATCATCATTTCCAATTTTTCTCCTTAATTTCTGTACGATTTTTGATTGGTTACATCGTCACCATTTTGCCTCAGTTCGTTGAAAATCAATTTCCTCTGTGTTACCTGTGATAGCCAGGTCCTTTTTCTGGAAACAGAAGTCAGGGGACAGTTTTTATAAAGGTACTGGTGGTTGGTCTCACCTTCTCTCTTCGCCACTGTGGCAGTTGTTAGTGGTGTAGTTCATGGCACTGTTTGGCACGTACTGTCCATTAGGGAAACGGCTGGGATTGTTCACTTGGCAAGTTTGCCCTCCCTGGGCATGAGAGAGAGAGAGAGAGAGAGAGAGAGAGAGAGAGAGAGAGAGAGATGAATTTGTCGTGGAATGATGGTGTCATTTGTTGAATTACATTGACATGAGAGAGAGAGAGAGAGAGAGAGAGAGAGAGAGAGAGAGAGAGAGAGAGAGGTGGTTGGAGCTGATGCCTAAGTCAATTAATAGGTCTTCCTTCCGATTACGAGGAAATCTTTCCCCTAATTGTGTTATTTACAGTTTTTTTTCAAGTGTTGTGAAAGAGAGACAGGGATAAAGGAATAGTGGCCGTATTTACATTTGGCCCTGGCAAGAGGTTACCAGACTCGCCTAACCAGCATGAGTCTTGAGAAGGATCCAGCGGGAGATTGCTACTTTGGCCGTTACCCGAAAAATCCAAGGCAGTCTGGTTTTTCATGTTTTGCTCGATATTGGATGCACTCAGGGTGGAGGCCATACAATCGTATCCCTTATTGTTTGTTGATAACCGAAATTTTAGTACCTTTAATATAAAACTACCCAATTCCATATATACGTATTATATATATCTTTATATATATATATGTGTACGTGTGTACACAAACATACACACACACATACATTATGTATATATATATAGTATATATATATATATATATATATACACATGTATGCATACATATATACATGTGTGTATATATGTACACGTTTATAAATGTATGTGTACACATTTGTATATGTGTACGTATGTATATTATATATATATATAGATATATATATATATATAGATATATATATATATTATGTACTACATAAATATATATATGATGTCCAAATACAATATATAGATATATATATAGATTATTATATATTATATATATATATATATATATATATATATATTATATATATACTATTATAAATATATAGATCCAGATATAATGCAAATGTACACAAGCGTATGCATGCTTAAGGCTAACCTTTTAAGGTTAGTATTATTATTATTAATATTATTATTACTAATGATGGTGTTTCTCATGTAAGTGATGAATCCACCTCGCCTTGTTAGTAAAATGCCAGGCACGATATGTCTGGCAGAGTCCAGGTATTGCAATGTTGCCTTTGGAGTAGGCTTTTCTTTGTTGAAGTTGACTAGATGGTTTGAATGGAAGAATTATTTATATAATTTTCTGTTTGTAACCTTCAGTTGTACAATTGTAATCATTATGATTGTACAAGTATTATTATTGTTATTATATTTCTGTTGAAGGTAAAATTCTTTCATTTGAATTCATTTCTTTCTGTATCTCTCTCTCTTTCATAGAATCTATTTTTTGCAACTTTTAATGAATCTCCTCCCGGTAGACGTCGAGTTGTTAATTTGGAAAAGTCCCCGTTTTCTGTTTTAAGTGACGCCATCGTTATTTGAGAGAGAGAGAGAGAGAGAGAGAGAGAGAG
>NC_087208.1:72822640-72835140 GCF_015104395.2 Macrobrachium nipponense | reverse complement strand
GTTGAATCTTGGAACTAGAGGTGAACAAAACCATGATTTGAGTATTTTAACAAATATTCGAAAATAGATAACGAAATTGGTCTAATAGCTGGTTTTAGTGGTTGCATAGACAAGAAAACGGAATCTGAGAACCATAGTTTTGCAAAACGTGCCACTTGAGAGTGGCCCGAGTGCTTAGTTATGTCTTAAAATTGCGCCTGAAAATTTTAGCCGCCATGTGTGTTCAGCAAGGTTCAGACGGAGTTTGGATTTTAGCTTTGAACCGCATTTCCGCCAGATATGAAAAGCAGAGATCAGTATTGTGGCTACCCAGTTCGTACCTGCTTCAGTTGATTTCGACGTCATGATGTGCAGCATTGAGCGTCGATCAAGATTTTGACGTAATTTCTGTGCGCTGATTGAAGCACCGTCCATCAACACATGAAACTTAAAAGTGTGGGTGGGTGTATGAAACATGTTTGAGACGTGTTTCCAACGAGTGGTTTAGCTTTTCTTGACCACGAAATGATATGAAACTTTGGTACTACTGAAATTTTTGTCTAGGTTTTTGAGTGTTAAAAAGTGGTTCATAATATTATCCACATCAGCAGAGCAACAGTAAATCCAATATTTTGTTTACTTTAAGATTCATAGAGTTAAGGAATTTTTTGTAATACTTTACATTTGTTGTTCATTCATTCAGTCACTCAGTCTTAAGATTCGTAGAGTTAAGGAATTTTTTGTAATACTTTACATTTGTCGTTCATTTTTCATTTACCCTCCCTGTCACTCAACTCTTCAATCTCTTACCATCTTCATTCGTCAACCGCTCATATTTTTCTCTCATTTTCGTGGGTGTCGTAATGGGAAGTATTCCCAGCACCCAAAGTTGTGAACGCGTCCACAAAACGGGCTCCATGTCACTTTCATCAGGCACGTTGTGCTTGCAGTGGGTGTTCTTTTTCCTTATTTGTATTTTGTTCCGGTAAGTTTTGCAGACACTTTGGTAATCATTAATCACGGAATCCTTCCTCCGGTTATAATAATAATAATAATTATAATAATAATAATAATAATAATAATAATAATAAAGTTTCATGGGTTGTAGCCGAGTTTCATGCAACATTATACGTTGTACAGAAAATTCGATCGCGCCGAAGAAACTGTTTATCATTGGTACTGTCTTTAATATCCTTTCTCCTTTTGGCTTTGTATTTACAATGTTCTCATGTTCTCATTGCCGGATGTTTATCAGCTCCTATTTGAAGTGTTCTCATAAACGGTTAGTTAGGTATGGACAGCAAAACTCAGCTATTTTCAACCATATAAATGAACATAATCATAGAATAAACTGAAATTTGTCACATATAATTTACAACAGCAACTGTCGGTACAAGAGTCGGATTATAGAATAGGCCTTGATTAAACAGAGACAGGTAATGAACATCTCGAAGGGTGCATGGGATTCAGATGTCATTGATAAAGTTTTCATTCAAACAACGCTTAAGAGGATTAAAGATTGGCGTCCCACCTCGGTGGTCGTGGGTTCGATTCTCGGCCATTCCTTTGAGGAGCGAGAGATGTGTATTTCTGGTGATAGCAGTTCACTCTCGACGTGGTTCGGAAGTCACGTAACGCCGTTGGTCCCGTTGCTGAATAACCACTTATTCCATGCAACGTAAAAGCACCATACAAACAAACAAACAAACAAACAAAAAGAGGATTAAAGAAGGATTATCAGTGGGAGGGACCTAAATTGGCTTACCTGTGGATGGATCTCTTGGTATAGATACCACCTTTTCTGTAACTTTTCTCATTCATCTACCTGAAGGGAGACAGCAGTCTCTGAAATATAGTATTTTCTCCCTATATTTTGGCATTTTTATGGGCTCCTTATATATATATATATAGATATATATATATAGATATATATATATATATACTATATATATATATATATATATATATATATATATATATATATCCTCTGTTGACCTAAGCAGTTAATTGGTTATGTGGTTGTTAGTTCAAAGTCTTGGGTCTATGCAATGGAGGAAAGGAGCATTAGTCCATTTTTAGTGGCATGTCAGGTAAACACCGTCTGTGAATCCTCTTCCATTAAATGGAAAGTGGATGACGCCAGTTTTAGTAAATGATCAATGTGTGTGTATTTAAATTTTTATTTCACGTATCTCAGATATTTTCAAAATCCAACGTCATACACATCCTGTAATATTTACCAAATATACAGAGGCTTCCAATAGAAAACCAGGGTTGTGGTGCTTTCGTTGCTTATAGGTATATATGTTTGTTACTTAGGGAAAGAGGTCAGTGTTTATATTTGGGTCTTACACCTGCGTTGGCCCTTTCTCCGGTGGCGTTTGCATTGATTCGAGTGGAAAAGTCTTTGCTTGGTCGCGCCGGTGCTCAGTTTGCGCTGTTCCCTCCCTTTCTATAGCTTTTGCGTGTAGTGGGGAGCGGCTGCATCGCTGATATTTGTTACCATGTGGTTGCTTGTGTCGGTCAGATGTGTGTGAATATGCAAGGTTTATGATTAATCAGATGAAAATGATCAAACGTTTGGTTGTCCTTTCTTGACTTTTTTCCTTTCCCGTAGCCGCGATTCTCAGCAATCGACTTAACATTTTAGCAACTTCATTCACGGTTTTGGTCAGCGGAGGTTTACTCGATTTTTGGAGTCGCGTCCATTTTTGTCACCTCGTCTCGTTTGACAATTGAACACGAGGCCTTCAATGTGTCAGGTGATCGCCACAAGAGAGAGTGAATTTTGCTTTAGGCCATTATTTTGATGAAGTGAAAGAAGAAACGCTCGCTTGGGTGAAAGAGACGAGGCGCATACTGCTTGCTGCAAATGTTTTTAATGATAATGCTTGTCTTGGTATGTTTGCGTTGAGAGAGAGAGAGAGAGAGAGAGAGAGAGAGAGAGAGAGAGAGAGAGAGAGAGAGTATAGTGTATTTCCTTGAGGGAAGGGCCAGGTGTCTAGGCGTTTTGTTTCTTTTCACGCCGTATAACTCATCGGTTCCGAGGAGACACTGCTATTGTAGTGTGACACTTCCTTTCTCTCCCTCTTGAATTATTTCAAGGCCGCCCCCCCCCCCCCCCCCCCACCCCCCCCCACCCCCCCCCAACAAAAAAAAAAAAAAAAAAAAAAATATATATTCCTTGGACTGTAGATCACAGTAAAATCGCGTATCCTCTCTTGAAGGTATGACCTATTTATAGAGTAAGGTTTTGCGCACTGAAAAATGAACTGAGAGAATAAGACGAGGGCTGACAAAAATATTCTGTATAATTATGCCGATATTGAATTTTTGTTATAAACGAATGCAGTCACGATTAAAATGTTAGCAATATGGATTAATTATTTCAAGTTTCGTCATTCAGACAAAGGGAGAAATGTGCTACAGTTTTAATTCTCAATCACGAAAAGTGTCAAATGCAAGAATTCACCTGATGAAATAATAATAATATAAGCTCTGGACAGACGGAATAAACCGAGAGCGTCGTCCTCTTATTGAGTGGACCAAGATCCGAGATCCCTGTGTCTTTTCCTTGCCTCCCTTCTCTTCTCCTCTTCCCCTTCCTCTTTTCCTCCCACCCCCTCACTCACACTCCCCCTTCCCAAACCCAAAATCTGGGGTAGTGGTCTAAATTGAGGCGGCAGCAAAGCAGACGCTGCGCTGACCTGAAAAAGCTTTTTCTTCCTAATCTCCTGCTTCCTTTCTGCTTTCATGCTGTGGTTTTTTAAATTCTCTCTCTCTCTCTCTCTCTCTCTCTCTCTCTCTCTCTCTCTCTCTCTCTCTCTCTCTCTCTCATACGTACACACACACATAAATATATATATATATATATATAATATATATATATATATATATATATATATATATATTTATATATTTATATTTATTTATTTGTGTGTGTGTGCGTGTGTGTGTGTTCCAAACAACACAATTTTACTCTGTATAAAGTTATTACTTTTAAGAGGACGTCAGTAGTACGGAAAGTTAAAAAGGTTCTTATTATTAAGGGTTATGTTTATCTTTTTATTTTATTTTATTTATTTATTTTTTTAGGATGTCTTTCTCTCGCCGAAGGAATTTTGTGACGGTTTACGGAATGTTATGCGTTACTTCCCGATATACAGGCATAATTATTGTTACGTTGCTTTTAAGTCATACTTTTTAGAGATTTTACGTTGTTTTATTTAAGGCAGTATGATGGCCGCTCATTTTTCATTCTTTTTCATTTCTGAGCAAAGTCGTTTATATTGGATCAAGCTGAAGAGTTAATGACTAAAACTAGGTCAATTTTGGAGCGTATTAAAAAACAAAACCGAATGGGCTATTCTCAGGCTACCATGAAATGTGTTAAAAGTGTGGATGAAATGAGACCAGATCTTCTGCATTTCTTGCTTTTGTTATAAAAGTGCCAAATGTCTTCTCATGACTATTCTCGCCGGTCTCTCCTGTGATTTCACAAATTCCTCGCCCGCTTGGTACAAATTGTTGTTTTTACAACTGTCACGAAAAGCAGTTTGATAGTAGTTCTAATAAAAAAATGATAAAGAGGTCCCTGGAACATGATTAAAAAATAATCTGTAAGTGATAAGTGGCGACACATTTTCCATGTCGTTCTTAGGTTTGTGTGAATACCGAGGTCGATGTGTGTAACACACCCACGCACACACGATTCCTTTAAGTCTGATTAACCATGCGACTAATTAAAGTGTCGAAGTGGTCAAGCACAAGAGGGCTCCCACCCAAAAATGAGTAAACCTTTACAGGAAAAGGCCCTATGGCCAGAATTCGTCGTCAGAACGCACACCATCCTTTCATCTTTGTAAGACAAAACATATTATGTTATTCAGTCATTTATTGATTAGCATATTTTTCTTCCCTTTTAAAAGAATCAAGTAAAAAGTTATGCCACTTCATATAACTATATCAGATGCTTGGCCACCACACGTGTGGTCTCCAAATGTTGGTATCATAGTACAGCATGAGCATCAACAAATTAAACAAGTGACCAAATCAAAATGAGTCAAATGATGGTGAAGGAATATTGCAAACCAGAACATTGGCGCTCACATTCAGACTAAAGAGCATAAGTCAACCAAAATATTCTCATAAGCGGTGTTTAAAAACTCAAGTTAAACTCAAGTTACTGAACAAAAACTCAAACGTTGTATTGAACTGAACTAACGAAAAGTTATCATAAGATTGCAACTAAAACATGTCTGAGATTCAGAAAGAGCAATTAGACATACTTTGTGTTCATCACCCGGAAAATATTCGAAATCTGTAAAAAAGTATCCCCCTAAATGTGAAAGTTGAATTAATATATTGTACATTGATAATAATATCTCATATTGACCAAAGCCAAATATCAAATAAAAGTCCATTGCCTTATACAGAGATAATATTAAATATAATAAAGATATACTTTCACGACGTTGTTCATTCTCCAGATGAACAATAATCATCGAAATTCTTCATAGAATTTACGCTCTACGGAACACTGCCATCTTGGATTTCATGTTGAGAATCCAAGTGACCATTTTTTTCAAAGCACTTTCACCAGTGACTTTTATGTTGCAGAAATACTTTCAATTTGCATATGAGAATTTTGATGTATCACGTTACATGGCGGATGTCTGCTAGATTCTTTAGCCTTCAAAGATAATCTTTACAGGCTGAACGGATCATTCTGGAATTTGGTTGATATGTTCCTCTAGGCAGAAATCCATTTGGAATTCCAATCGATATGCAACTACGTTGGTAGTTGCCAGTGATTTTCAGAAAAATTCTGACATTTCGAAATTTTATTTGACGCTGAAAAAGTGCAACGCTTTTCGTTGATGCCGTATTTATTAAATCGAATCGGTTATATGAATCCTATGCCTACGAGTACTTTCAGCACTTCCTGCCAAAATGGACTTGCGAGAGGGCTGGCGTACGTAGTTCGTGAACTAATAACTGAGCCTCCTTATTATTCTCTTGGGTGGCATCGTGTTGGGTATCATGTAGAGCCAGATGCGCAAATTTTGGCAACACATCTGCTTCACTTTTTTTATTTTTGTTTTCCTCCCTCAAAGGGTGCCTATTATTTGAAAGGCGCGAGGAGTGAGAGCGGACTCTGGTTCCAGTTTCCGTGGGTCACGTGACGCCTCGCAACTTGGATGTTCAGACTGTGATTTTGCGAATTGGCATGAGGACTTGTCGCTTGGCCCTTGGTATTCCCAGTTGCCAAATGGCCTTGTTAATTAAGTTCCGATATTTCTGATGTTCACTTTTTCTTTTGAACTGAACATAGTATTTAGCCCAAAGGCCAAGCACTAGGACCTACGAGGTCATTCAGCGCTGAAGCGAAAATTGACAGTAAAAGCTTTGAAAGGTGTAACTGGAGGAAAACCTCAGAGCAGTTGCACTATGAAACAATTGTTAGAAAAGAATGGAGAATAGATGGAAGACAGAGAATAGGAAAGGAGGTACAGTAAAAGGAGCCACGCTGCAAAGAACCTTAAGTAACGCCTACAGTGCACCGCATGAGGTGCACTGATGACCCCACCCCCCTACGGGGCTTTTTCTTTTGAATAATTAAAAGGGTATTCCCTTGACCAGCTGTATCCTTTAGAATATAAAAGCCCGTTGTAGAAAAGGCTTAAAAAAGGTTTTAAGTGAAATGAGGAGGTGGCATAGTTTTTTTTTATTGGTGTATAAATGAGTTCATGAATATTAGTCTGCCAGGTTAAAAAGAGTAAAAGTGATGAGGGAACCACTCCAAAATATGAATCGCATCTTGTGTAAGCTACTCACTAGGGCCCACTTGTTCGGACATGGATCTAAGAACAGCAAACGACACAGCACTCCGATGGGTAGAACAATGGTGCGATAAGAAGTGATGATGATGATGACAACGAGGGATTACATTTCACTTCAGTTTTTTCTTCTGTGTGCTGGAAAAAAAAAGATCTTTGCACTCCGGATGTATGGATAACTTTCCGTGCCCAGACATTTCAGGTAATTTTCCCTATCACTGTCATGTCAGTAATCAACATTTTATTGAAAGTTACTTTAATTCAGTGTGATATTTTTAACCACTTATATTTTTTTTGTGTGCAGTCGAGATTTTTATCATCATTTAACGCCCTTCACTTTTTGCTTTGTATCACAATATGGAATTAAGGAGGCGGTTCACAGTTTTTGGCTCTCAGGTGCCCTTCAAATGGCAGGGCGCCTCTCAAAGCTGAGGGAGCCACGTGCGATTCCGAAGCGGGGCGAGAAAAGGAACGTCACGAGCACTTTTCCATATAAAACCAATAATAGTATCCCTGTGTGGTGGACCTTAACGTTGAATTGTGTAATGAGTGGCCAGTCGACCGTTGCGGGTCGCAGTTAGGGATTGGGGTGGATACAGTAGAGGGAGAAACTAAGAACGAGACGGTATCCACGCGACAGCTCCTACTGGGGGCGGGGGCGGGGACGTGGGGGTGTTTTGAGGTGGTGCTAAATTTAAGAAACCATTGATCAGATGTTTTTCAGAGAGCCCATACTGTGTACCCGCCGGTAGGCTCTTGAAGCCTAGGGCTATAGTTTCTTTACAAACTACCGACAGTTTTCCTCTGGCTGACTAATTTTAGCAAGTCGCTCAGTCTGGCGGCCTTGCGGACAGGGAAGCGCTGCTCTCAACGACCGTCTCATCACTTCTGAAGATTTTGCTTCAATGATGGATCGTTTCTCATAGCTCGGAGGTCGTTTATACAGGCCTTAGAGACAAAGAGTGGAAGATTTAGTTATAACAGAAGTGCTGCAGTGTGTGATTATTTTGAATATCATTCTAGCGAATGCTTTGAGGGAGGGGACCTTCTATGTGAACAGCATGTGTAATATTCTCTCTCTCTCTCTCTCTCTCTCTCTCTCTCTCTCTCTCTCTCTCTCTCCAACACCCTCACACCGCCATCAGTTCTTAGCACTGCCTTGGAGATGAGGCTGCTAGCCCCAAGCCATTTTCCATATTGAGTGTGAGGCGACGCTGTTGATGAAGAACTCCAAATTTCTTATTCACTGATTAAATCAAGCGAAATGTGCCCAACTTTCCGTTCTCACCAAGGAATCGAATTCGGCTCTCTCTCTCTCTCTCTCTCTCTCTCTCTCTCTCTCTCTCTCTCTCTCTCTCTCTCTCTACATATATATATATATATATATATATATATATATATATATATATATATATATATATATATATATATATAGGCTATATATATATATACTATATATATATATATATATATATATATATATATATATACAACTTTATTGGGACATGTTTCGAGTAGTACTATCATCGTTATCAACCTACAAAATTAAAATAAATGACATTGTAGTTCTTGCAATCAAATTTACAATAATAAAATGATATGTATAAAAATTATAAGAGTACGTTAAAAGATAGCTAATACTTAAAAAAAAAAAAAAATTATAATAAAAAAATTGCTAATGAAACAATTGAGTAGATAAAATAAAATGAAGCAGAATGCAAATTTAAATCACAAAAACGGATGGTACAAAAGAACAGTAAATATACTAAGTCGATATACAAACCAGCAGGATGCAGACTAAAAACACAAAAGTGAGGTAACAGCTACATTTCTAGCAAGGAAAGGCTTTATCTTAACAGAATATAAAACTTCTAGAATGTCGAGGTCTGTAGCAAACTGGGCAGAGGTTAAAATAGAAAAATCATCGATATGTAAAGGGTGACCAGACTCCTCGCTGTGTTCCCTAATTGCACTATAACTAGGTCTTGTAAGATAATTGCCTGTACGAAATGACCTACCAAGGTGCTCAAACCATCTCATCCAAGCTGATCTGGTAGTTTTTCCGACGTAAGTGGCATCACAACCACTGCACTGCCATTTATAGATCAGATTGGAGCGAAGGCTTGTTGGTTTATAGGGTCTTTAATTTTAAAGAAATTCCTAATTTATTTTGTAAAGTAAAATATATTTTGATATCTGCTGAGGGTAACCAATGGACAAAATAGAAATTCAATTGCTTTTTTAGATCGTAACTATGAGTTCCAGTAAAAGTTAAAGGTAAATAAATAACAGGTTTCTTTACGTTAGCAGTAGTTTCGGGTTGTTTGTTTACATACAATTTTGAAAGTTGTTTACCAATATATGTATTTACGTAATTCAACGGATAGCCATTGTTTTTTAAGAGTGACCTTAGAAATTCCAATTCTTCGTGTAAATTCAAATAGCTAGAACAAATTTTATATGCTCTCGTAACTAGCGTAAATATTAATTCATTCTTATTCTATCCCCCCCCCCCATTTCAAAGGTGTAGCTGATTGAAATTTAGACATAAGACCTGTGAAAGTAGGCTTTCTAAAGACTGAGTGTGAAATTTATTATTAAGATTTTTAACTTGAATATCTAGAAAAGCAAGTGTATTATTATCTTCGACTTCAGATGTAAATTCTACATTTATATGCTTACTATTAAGGTACTCTAAAAAAAACGAGGAATCTGGTCACGACTCTTAAAAATTAAGAAAGTATCATCAACATACCTCCTGTACAATAAGGGCTTAAAATCTAAAGGGCAATCGTCTAACCATTTCTTCTCCATAAAACACATAAAAGCATAGCCAGAGATGGTCCTATACTGGATCCCATACTTACACCATCAATTTGACTTATATAACAAACTGTTAAACAAAAAATAACATTCTTTGGTAGCAAGGATTAAAAGTTCCTTTAACCGAGACCTGTTGAACCGTTGACAGTACATCATTAATTTTTAAAACAAAAAGCTCGTTTTAGACAGATGTCACAAATCGTTCTCATCCAGTGGAATTTGAGTGAAAAGAGACTTCACATCAAATGATGCCATAACACAACTTATCAAAATTACAGTTCTTAGGCAGTTGATAAAATGAAAGGAGTCATTCAAGGTATACTCATTTGTAGTTAACGGCGCAAGGATGGGAACAAGAAACTTTGCGGTATTATAGTTGGCAGTTCCAATAGCTGATAGAATAGGTCTCAATGGGCAGTTTTCCTTGTGGACCTTGGGAGCCCATACAGACGTCTGGTCTAATGATACTGTCAACGGGTTCAACAGGTCTCAGTTTAAAGGAACTTTAATCCTTGCTACCAAAGAATGATTTTTTGTTTTAACAGTTTGTTTTTATATAAGCAAAATTGATGGTGTAAAGTATGGGATCCAGTATAGGACCACTCTGGCTAATGCTTTTATGTGTTTTATGGAGAAGAAATGGTAGACGATTGCCCTTTAGATTTTAAGCCCTTATTGTACAGGAGGTATGTTGATGATACTTTCTTAATTTTTAAGAGTCGTGACCAGATTCCTCGTTTTTTAGAGTACCTTAATAGTAAGCATATAAATATAGAATTTACATCTGAAGTCGAAGATAATCATACACTTGCTTTTCTAGATATTCAAGTTAAAAATCTTAATAATAAATTTCACACTTCAGTCTTTAGAAAGCCTACTTTCACAGGTCTTATGTCTAAATTTCAATCAGCTACTCCTTTGAAATATAAGATGAATTAATATTTACGCTAGTTACGAGAGCATATAAAATTTGTTCTGGCTATTTGAATTTACACGAAGAATTGGAATTTCTAAGGTCACTCTTAAAAAACAATGGCTATCCGTTGAATTACGTAAATACATATATTGGTAAACAACTTTCAAAATTGTATGTAAACAAACAACCCGAAAACTACTGCTAACGTAAAGAAACCTGTTATTTATTTACCTTTAACTTTTACTGGAACTCATAGTTACGATCTAAAAAAGCAATTAATTTCTATTTTGTCCATTGGTTACCCTCAGCTAGATATCAAAATATATTTTACTTTACAAAAAATAAAATAAATTAGGAAATTTCTTAAAATTAAAGACCCTATACCAACAAGCCTCGCTCCAATCTGATCTATAAATGGCAGTGCAGTGGTTGTGATGCCACTTACGTCGGAAAAACTACCAGATCAGCTTGGATGAGATGTTTGAGCACCTTGGTAGGTCATTTCGTACAGGCAATTATCTTACAAGACTAGTTATAGTGCAATTAGGGAACACAGCGAGGAGTCTCGGTCACCCTTTACATATCGATGATTTTTCTATTTTAACCTCTGCCCAGTTTGCTACAGACCTCGACATTCTAGAAGTTTTATATTCTGTTAAGATAAAGCCTTCCTTGGCTAGAAATGTAGCTGTTACCTCACTTTTGTGTTTTTAGTCTGCATCCTGCTGGTTTGTATATCGACTTAGTATTTACTGTTCTTTTGTACCATCCGTTTTTGTGATTAAATTTGCATTCTGCTTCATTTTATTTATCTACTCAATTGTTTCATTTAGCAATTTTTTTATTATATTTTTTTTTTTTAAGTATTAGCTGTCTTTTAACGTACTCTTATAATTTTATACATATCATTTATTATTGTAAATTTGATTGCAAGAACTACAATGTCATTTATTTTAATTTTGTAGGTTTGATAACGAGTGATAGTACTACTCGAAACATGTCCCAATAAAGTTGTACAAAATGCTGTTCCGGGTTTTTGGCCTTGGTGTCCTTACTGATATGTAGATGGCACTTCCCTGCTGGTGTTTCAATTGCTATATATATATATATATGTATGTATATGTATATGTATATGTATAACTGAATCACGAATTAAAGTTAGGAACGTGATAAATCCATAAATAAAGATATAAACCACGAGGGAATACTCCGTTGTTTATTTTTCCTCGTGGCTTATATCATACTATATATATATATATATATATATATATATATATATATATATATATATATATATATATATATATATATATATTATATTATATTATATTATATAATTATACATGTATAAGTTTATCAACTTGTATGTGTACACAATTTAAGAACCTTGACTACTTCATATTGTTGATAATACGGTACTTGCCAACTTTTTTTTTTGTACGACTAAAAATGAAGCTATTAATCTCAGGAAATGACGCACAAGAATGATGGTTTTGCCTTCATATTCAGTATATGTGTGCGGTAGTTCGTTTATGCGTATTGTATGTACATACATACATACATACATGTGTGTGTGGAGAGAGAGAGAGAGAGAGAGAGAAGAGAGAGAGAGAGAGAGAGAGAGAGTGATTGCGGCTGGCATTTGTTGGTACCTCATTCCTATTTATATGGGAGACTGTGGTCTCTACCCTGGGTATCTGGCATATTACGAGTGTCTGTGATGCCTCACAATGCACTGCTGCCCTCGGGTACCCGGCCCCGACTCCGTTTGACATTTTTCTTTTTGCTCCCCTACTTTTTTATTTTTATTTGTTTTATTTATGCTTGTCTCCCTCTTTCCTTTTCACATGGCTCTGCCTTTCGTATCGCAAGTGCTTCCTAACTGTAAGAGAGGAGACGTTATGGCCGCCCTCCCTGAAAATCTCCGTCAACATGAAAAACGG
>NC_087208.1:72805140-72817640 GCF_015104395.2 Macrobrachium nipponense | reverse complement strand
TAGCAAGTAAAACGTACAAACTGTACAATCTTCCAAATTTTGGAATAGCTTTATTCTTATACCACTAATCAAACTTTCAAGCTTTCAGCGACATTGACTTTGATTCAACGTCTATGACTTAGATATCGTCACTCAGTCAAAGTAACCAGTCGATCAATCAGTCTATGCTTAGGTAATCATACCGTAACGTTACGTTTTGCTATTCAAAATTTCCAAAATAAAAGCTGGCGACCTGGTCCTGAAGATCAGGAAGTTAAAGGCCTATCAGATCAATGGAATTGACGCCTTTTGTTCATTTATTTACTCGGTTTTGTAAATGACCTCAATTGACGTTGCATTAGGTACAATCTTCTACGGTTTTTTCCGTGATTCACACTCACAGACCGGAGGTTGTAAAAGTGGAAGTCTGCCTAATCCTGACTGTTTTGTCAGCTTGATGCCCCTTTGTTCTTCGACCTTCAAGGAAATGCTCCGACGTATAGTTTTTGGCGTGGTTGGTATGGTGTTGGCATCCCACCTCGGTGGTCGCGGGTTCGATTCTCGGCCATTCCATTGAGGAGTGAGAGGTGTGTATTTCTGGTGATAGAAATGCACTCTCGACGTGGTTCGGAATTCACGTAAAGCCGTTGGTCCCGTTGCTGAATAACCACTGGTTCCATGCAACGTAAAAACAACTTACAAACAAACAAACAAGTATAGTTTTTTAAACGTACCTCTCTCATGGACTTCCATTTTGAGTGAGTTATTATTATCAGAAGTAAGGTGGAAATAATTCGTCTCATTTTTTTATGTTTAGTTATATAGGCTGTGCTCTGTTTCTTACGTTTGAGAGTTATATTGCCGTTCACGTATAGAAATATAAAGAAATTTATTTGAATTCATTTGTGGGGTATATAAGTGGCTTCGCTTTCTTTTGCATGCACGCTGTACTGGGGATTGTGTTCTTTAAAAAATAGTAATAAGTATATGAAGTTCATCCTTGATGAGTGTGGCAGTAACAGTTTTCACACCTTCGGGTGAAGGGACCCCAAATCAAGGGAGAGAGCGGAGTAATAATAGTGAAAGGACTATTTGAACAGGGAGTTATAATATTATGCATAAGTGGTTATTCCATATCCAGTTCTGAGTATTTGTATACGTTGAATTCATCCAGGACCTTGGAAATCCCGATTTTCTCTGTGTTTCTTTATCATTTGCAATCGCGGAAGGCGACGAAGACGCGACGGTGCCCTTGCCCTTTGCTTTCGGCTTTGCGACGAAAGGGACGAAAGGGAGGGAGGAAGAGCCTTTTCTTTCCCATTGAGAGAAAGTTTATTTTTTTCTTTCCTATTGCAAGACAGGGCGAACACTTCTTTTAAAGGCGAAAATATTTTATTCATTCTGAATTGTTCTGTGTTACATGCAGCAGTATTGATTACTTTTGTTAGAAAGAAAATGTTATTTGTTGGAAGTTTGTATCGACTATGAGATTCTATTCATGATGTAGAGGGATTCTCTTTCTCTCGACAAGGCGCTAGGTAAGGCCTTCGGTTGAGGGAAATACAGCCTCCAGTTTTTGCTTCGTTGTGTAAAACTCTGAACATTTCTACAACTTCTTATATATTTATGCCTGCATATTTTCATATTTAATAATAATAATAATAACAATAATAATAATTAAATCAATCAATCTGTAAAATTTGCAATAAAACTGTCTTCAGATGAAGTGCGCCTTTTGAAATACATACCTTTGAAAATTTTATTGCAAAGAACATTTTTAGGACGTGTAATTATATTTGAAATAATTCTGTGATGATAGGGAATTTAGTTGTTTCTCAGTGCCATTTGTTTTAGCTGGATTTGCATTTGATTCATTTTCTTCTTCTTTTTTATGTAATGTGCTGAGTTAGGAGACGAAATTTCTCGAAAGTCCGTGACCATGAGCGTTGCGATGCCAAGTCACTTGAGCAAGTCAATCAGTTTCGGAGCTTTTAATGATTGATACTGAAAGATTGATACTGAAAAGGCCCCATGTTATGATTGTGTACAGCGTGTCCTCATTCGGATAGAAAGGTTGACGCAAGGTTGTTTGAAGCAATCTTCTCTTTAGGAAAATTTGTTCTTAAAAAGCATCGTGAAATAACGTTTCATGACGTGTGTGCCTCACTGGGCATTAGCGACCCATAACAGGTATAATTATTTGAAGTTGAAATAATATAAATATTAGTCATTTTTTTATTCGATGCATTTTTAAGAAGATATCAATTAATATTATTGTGCGCAATTGAGACTTATCTCACTTCTTAGTCAAGACTTCCTTTACATTGGTACATAATTTTAGATTTATTTTTATTATGGAATGTTATCCATTTTCTCAAAGTTGTCGATTTCTTTAAAGCAGTAAATATGTATTTATCGAGTGATGTTTAGCTTGAGTAGTAATATATGCGTGTGTGTGTGTTCGTTCAAGATCCATGGCGCATTCTCTCTCTCTCTCTCTCTCTCTCTCTCTCTCTCTCTCTCTCTCTCTCTCTCTCTCTCTCTATATATATATATATATATATATATATATATATATATATATATATATATATATATATATTCAACTGTAATAGCCACAATGCCCTCATAACTTCTTGAAGATTATTATTATTATTATTATTTTTTTTTTTTTGGATACGCTTGTCACTACAAAGCCCGACAATACAAATTCATATGTATCTGGTAAAAAAAAAAGTGACCAGTAGATTGATTCTACATGACATATATATGTATATATGCACACACACACACACACACACACACACACACATGTTCAACGTTAGAGGACTTTATTAAATCCTATGCTAATGAATTGAAAGCTGATGATAAGCTTGGAATGTTCGTCGGATGAAGCAAAAATAAATGATTGATGTGGAGGTTGTTAATGTTATTCGGTTGCTAGTATCATTATTAACAAACCTCAGAATTCCGAGGGGAGTATGCCTTAGTGTGAACAAAATTCAGAAGAAAATATGTCAGTGTCTTATTATTAGCAAAACTCACAAGGTAGTAAGGTCTTCTTCCTATTAACAACACTCAGAAGAAAGTATTATGGACTTCTGTAAAGGAACTTGATTCGTATATATCGCTTGTTCCGTACTGTAAGCTGCAAGCCACCTGTTATATATTATTATCATTATATTATTATTATTGAAGACCGTGAAGAACAGCCATAGTTTTTATTGTTCTTTTTCAAGACCAAGAGGGCATAGAACTTCCGTAGAATAATTCAATCCTGATATTTAAAGAGTATTTTATTTTATTTTTTATTTTTTTTTTAATGTGAACTGATTTTGTATTCACTTATTCGTTTATGGAAGTGTTAGGTTGGGGGTAAAATTGTTATTTTTACTGTTGGGTATGAGTTATTTAGTATTTCGCCTATGTCAAATATTGTTTTAAATTTATGATTTTACTCATAATTTGGCATTATCAGCAAATATATAATTTACGTGTTCATGTATTTCAGGAATTCGCATGGAAAAATGTACGTTAGCATTTTCATTTATATATGATTATATCCAAGGAAGTTAGCATTTTCATTTATATATGATTATATCCAATTCCTTGATCATGGCCAAAATAATGTTGTTAGAAGATATCCTGTGAGCTTCGACCTTGCATTTGAGCCACGAGGGAAAAGGAAGGGTGTCGCAACTGAATTTTGTTTCATTTGTTATTTTCGAACTTTCGCTTTGTTTCCTTCCGACGACAAATCCGTGTCAGGATATTCCGAGGATTTTGGTGTTTGCGCCTATGTACAATTTGCGATGTTCTTTGTTGTTGACTTCCTTTGTCGAATATCCTGTTGAACGACATTCCTTCGGTTCTTTGTTAGTCGATAGTTGTTTTTGTTTGTTACAGCATGATATCAATATATTTTGGGAAGGGAATTTTGGTTTCAGGCCTTGTGAGGTTAAATTTTATGGGTCATATGCTATGGAGAGAGAGAGAGAGAGAGAGAGAGAGAGAGAGAGAGAGAGAGCGCTCCCGAATGATAGGATTTAGGGATTGTTCGCGTTTTGTAACGTTATGACAAAGTAAATAAATTTGCGGTATATATGTCTGCATAATATATATATATATATATATATATAGATATATATATATATATATATATATATATTGTATATATCTGCAGATGTATTTACTTTACCATAACGTTACAAAACGCAAACA
Organism: Macrobrachium nipponense; assembly: GCF_015104395.2. Taxonomy (NCBI): domain Eukaryota; kingdom Metazoa; phylum Arthropoda; class Malacostraca; order Decapoda; family Palaemonidae; genus Macrobrachium; species Macrobrachium nipponense. Next base: position 72,813,440 of record NC_087208.1, on the reverse strand, counting down.
ATTCCTAAATCCTAGAATTCGGATCTCTCTCTCTCTCTCTCTCTCTCTCTCTCTCTCTCTCTCTCTCTCTCTCTCTCTCTCTCTCTCTCCACAAAACTGGAATATGTGCAACGAAACTTAATAACAAAAAAGCCAGAACAAATTCTTCCCCCCCCCAAATATTAATATGTAATATATATATATATATATATATATATATATGTGTGTGTGTGTGTGTGTGTGTGTATGTATGTATGTATGTGCATATATATATATATATATATATATATATATATATATATATATATATATATATATATAACACTATATATATTAGACCATGCCCTGGGGGCTTTCCGTACCGTTTCGTAGCTGGGACCAAGTATTATTATTATTATTATTATTATTATTATTATTATTATTATTATTATTATTATACTAAACAAGGTCTATACAGTTCTCAGCCTTACAAAGCATCATTTGAGATAGAAGAAAGATAGGGAGAGAGAGAATCAGATCAAGTTCTGAATTTTTTTGTATTATAAAGTAGAATGGTAAAAAGGTAAACAAAAACCACAAAAATCCATTGAAGTTTGTTGCAGATGTTGAATATTTGAAATATTAATGTGTTTCTCCTTGAGTTTGATAGATTAACAAAAACTTTCAGCTTTTTGTGCCTTCAAATATTTGTAGCTCTGTATACACGATAGTATTTCTTTTGTAATAGAAAAATGACACAATTACCTTTAAGGAATCTAAATCTCGTTTGATTTGTGCTGGATACTCTCTCTCTCTCTCTCTCTCTCTCTCTCTCTCTCTCTCTCTCTCTCTCTCTCTCTCTCTCTTGAGTATTTATTTCTCATAAACAACGAAGAAGTCAGTCAGACACTCCTTATCCTGTAATGTAACTTTCCGAGAATAGCAGGTGTACCGAATCATGATATGAAGACACACTAGGCAGAGAGAGAGAGAGAGAGAGAGAGAGAGAGAGAGAGAGAGAGAGAGAGAGAGAGAGAGAGAGAGAGATCTCATAACCTCTGAACCACGAAAGGAAGAGGGTTTGCCTCACGCTGTGATAGCAGACGCTCTGATTGTAATGTACATACTTGTGTATATAGAAGCCATATTCATCACCTAATGTGCCAGATATACAATAGGTAACTTAATTCCGATGTTCAACATTTCGATAAAATTCGGCTTCATTGTAATCTACATATTTTTAACGGCCTGTCCACACTAGGAAAAATTGTTTGCAGACAAAGTTTGCAAACACTTTTTACCGCATATTTGTTTCCCATCCAGAATGGAAAACATTTAGTGTTTCTGTGTGTATATGTACATATACACATATTGTATAATGTATGTATATGTTAATATATATATGTATACATGCATATTTGTATATATACACGTACAATGTATGGATATGTTTATTTATATATGTATGTATGTGTACGCGTATATATGTATCTATTTTCAATGCCGCCAGAAGCAAGTCAGCATGGCACGCTCCATTTTCTAAAAACTTCCTTATTACCCATCTCTTTTTCTTCCTCTTATCCCTCCTTGAGTGCATTAAAATAGCCAAATAGAAACAATGTTTGGCCTTAAGTTTCCTTTACTTATATGTGTGTGTATGTATATGTGTGTGTGTATGTATATATAATATATATATATATATATATATATATATATATATATATATATATATATATATATATATATATATTGTGGAAAAGTAAGGCATTATTGTGCATGGCGCTTGAAGGCAGTATCTCTGGAAGAGCAAGATACTTTAACCTATCATCTTCAAGGCCGCGGGTAATAGAGGATTTGTGGGGCTAATGGCAAGTTTCTTTGTCATCGAGGTGTCTGTGTATCTTGCCTTTTCGAAAATCGATTTGCTAGAGCAGACTGAGGGAAAGCATTGGATAGTCTAGTTTTCAGTTGTACATGGTTTTTGCTATAATGCTTGCTATGCTTGCTAGCTCATTTATTAAGAGAGTTTGTCTTTAGAAATAAATATTTCGTTTGTAGATGGAAGACACTCACCTGTGGCTCTAATTGTCTGCACTCATGTGAAAAACACACACAGATTTTATATATATATATATATATATATATATATATATATATATATATATATATATATATATATGAGAGAGAGAGAGTGTGTTTTTGCTATTCATACTCGTACACTTTCTTTGTTCTTAATTTTTAGTAATATTGTGATTTTTTTTAAAACCTTTCCAACGTACGTACATCTCTCTCTCTCTCTCTCTCTCTCTCTCTCTGCTCTCTCTCTCTCTCTCTCTCGCTCTCCGGGGCCGGTGCCACGAGAAGTACATTATTTTGATTTTATTAAAAGTGTGATTTTTATTTATTTATTTATTTATTTTTTTGCTACCGTTATTGAAATTTTGGTTTTGGTGATTACTATTATCATTAGTGACTGGTTACGACGATTTTTTTTAGGATTGCTGTGCTATTGCGACAACGACGACGACGACGATGATGATGATGTTATCTATGTAGGAGTAGTCGTCGTCGGTTTTGCTTGTGTTATCATGCTTGTGGAAGTCGAACAAATAAGTTCATACGCATAGACACATTCACTCACTCACTCACTCGGGGTTATTCTTCGTCACAATATTATTTACTCTGCTGCTCACTGAAGTATCAACATGATTTAAAAGATCAATACTATATAGGTGCCATAAATTGAAAGGTCAGTCACAGTGGAAGGGTCGAAGAGGAGCCAGCAATGTAGAAGAAGGTGAGCCAGATCGACCTTTCGTGGTCTTCCGAGCATTCTTCAGCAGATGCGCCATATTGCTCTGATATTTATTTTTTCTATGTTACGGGAACACGAGCGATTGTATTTAATGTGTGCGTGTGTTCCAGCGTCAAAGCCTACGAGTATGCCTTGTGCATTTTTTTCAGCTTATTTATATTTCATGTTATTTTCTATTATTTATTCATTTTTTTAGATATTTTCATACATCACCACGCTGAAGGCCCCTGGCTGCAACCACTTTCGCTCCTTTTACTGTACCTCCTTTCATATTATCTTTCTTCACCTTACTTTCCACCCTCTCCTAACACTTGATTCATAGTGCAACTGCTTTGAGGTCTTCCTCCTCTTGCACCTTTCAAACCTTTCACTATACATTTCCATTTCAGCCCTGAATGACCACATATAGGTCCCAGTGCTTGGCCTTTGGCCTAGACTCTATTTTCAACTCGACTCTATATTCAACTCGACCACCACCACGCCGAATGACCTATTTGGTCGCAGTGCTTGGTCTATAATCTAGACCTGGTACACTTCTGGTGATAGAAGTTCACTCTCGACGTGGTTCGGAAGTCACGTAAAGCCGTTGGTCCCGTTGCTGAATAACCATCAGTGGTCTGGTTAAACTAGTTTAATAATAAGAAAAGATCCTGACTTATCCTCTTTTGAATGTGTGTCTTTTATTGATTTACAATGTACTTACTTGTCACATTGAATTTTCTTGCCTTCCATTGAGAGGTGTAATCGTTCTTCAGTGGACGAGATGCCCAATTTGCTAAAAGTATAGTCGTGTTGTATTTGGCGGTGTCATATATTACGTAATAAGGCGAATAATGGTATTCTCACAACAAAAGATTCATCTTTTACCAAATAAAACTTTTTTTTTTTTTTTTTTTTTTTTTTTTTTTGTTTTTTTTTTTTTTTTTTTTTTTTTTTTTTTTTTTTTTTTTCTCCTCGGTAGTTACTCTTACTAAGGCGGTTTTGCCGCTCATGCCTTAAAAATGTTCAAGTTTTGACAAGGCACGATATGAACCCTACGCTCCCTCCAGTTATTGTCTTGGGCTTAGGACTCGACGTGAGTGTTTAAACTTTCATGATTATGGTAAATCCAAAATACAGTTGCTTCATGCGAGTTCAAGTTTGTTTCTCTCTTATGATCTGGGCTAGTTTTGGGTTATTAGTTTAACCATCCCATCGGCTTTATCTTGGTTAAAAATAAAAAAGAAAACACACACACACACACACACACGTATGAGCTGGATGTGATGGGAAGTGACACATGCATGATTCACGTCATTTGTGTTGACAGTTTCGCCATACACGCGTTGCTGAGAGTGTATGACTTCTGAGGGGGTTTGGGTCTCTATATATGCATTGTGCTTTATTGGAAGACAACAAAATTAGAAGCCACACTGGAATCATTGCCAATCATTTTTTTTTTTAATCGGCGTACGCATAAATATGAGCTCGTACACACATATAGATACATACATACATTATATATGTATGTGTAGTGCGCATAGATTGACTAGATTTTTTGTGTGTTGTATATGTATATGTATGTATATATATCATATAATATATTATATATTATATATTAATATTAGATTATCTATATATATAGATTGTGTGCATGATTTTTAAATGGATACGAATTTGAAATTTCAATGTCAACTATCTCATGTAGTTTGGTCTTATGAATATCTATATATATATATATATATATATATATATATCTATATATATATATAATTTGACAGTTTGGGACAAGACTGTGCTTGTGGATGTAAACAGTTTGGTAGTCCTCTCTCTCTCTCTCTCTCTCTCTCTCTCTCTCTCTCTCATCTCTCGCTCTTGGCGTTAAGATCACAGCTAAATTTAGAGTTGAGATCATAATGTACTTTGGGCCTTTTTCTTTTATTATTTATTATGTGCTTGTTACTTGCTTTGTGTAGGTGAATGATAACTAATTTGAGCCAAAAATGATTTTGAAATAATCAATGACGAAGGTACATATATATGAAGTTTGTTCGTGGTCTCTTAAGGGAATGAATCAAGATAGGTTGAAGAATTAAGATTGATTATTGGAATCCTTTGTTAAATGTCGATAAATCGAGTCCTTTGAGTTACTTCTTATTTTATATTCGAGATAATTTAGATCGACCTGGGAAGAATAAATTACGTTGATTGTTAACGTTAATTTGATTCAGTTATACAAATTTTAAATCGGTGGGTAAAGAAAGAATGATTCCATTCACTTGCATCTCTTGAAACTTGTTGTGGTTATATCTGTATGAATCGTTTAAATATGAATCCTTTCATGACATTCGACTCGCAAAGAATGATTTGCGTGAAAGGAAGATGGTTCGTCAGAGTCTTTTTCTCGAAGGTCATGGCACGTTAGTTCGGAAAGTCATCAGTTGTCCGGCAAAATTCTCCGTTGAAAGCCCTCTCCTTTCGTACCATTATCTGAATACTCTGCTCCGCTGTCCTTGTTGGTGACGTTTGTTATATTCAGTGATCCTTTGCATGCTTTTATTGCATCGGTCACCTCTTGTTATGTTTAGGTTTTGTGAGGTCTTGTTATCTCGGTCTGGGGTCGATTATTGAATGTCTACCTTTTTAAACTATTATTTCATTTTCAAGTTCGTTTGTTATCCCACAATTTTTGTTTCTTTTTAAGCTTTGACATTTTGGAGGCCTCATCTCAGGTTCTTTACTGAAGTCGACTATATCACCTGAATCTTTTGAGTTGTACCTCAGTGTTCTCATTTAGACGATGTGGATTCGGGTGTTGAACCTTCTTAGCTTCATTTGCATTATGAATCCGGTATCAAAATGAATTTGAAGTCAGTCTCATTTTTTTTCTGGTAATTGATGCTATTTGCCTTGAAATTGTGGTGTTGATTCATCAAAAATCTTGGCTATGTTCTGAGCTGGGACGTATTTTTGCATATATATATATATATATATATTATATATAATATATATATATATATATATTATATATATATATATTATATATATATATATACATGACTGGTAAAGGTGTTCTGTAAAAAACAAAACAGAATTCCATCTAATAAAAGGAGCCATAAAAAACACCAACTCCTTTTTATTAGATATATAGACATATATACATATAACATCCTTTATTTATTTACGACAACCGGTTCCGGAGTAACCGTCTCCATCATCAGGTCTGACAACAAAAACACAGAAAGAAAAATTGAAAAATCTTTAAATTACAACCGATCATTAGAATACAGTAATGTTACACACACAAGTATGTATATATATATATATATATATATATATATATATATATATATATATATATAGACAAGCGACACGTGTAATGTTTGTTTGCGCTTTTCTATTTACATATTTAGTTTCCAGTTTTAAGGATGATTGTTGGTATTCGATTTTGGCATCGTTGAAGCTCGCTGTTCCAAGCAGGGCATTTTCTTGATTCAAGGTTTTATTTTCATTGAGTTACTGAGAATTACTCGGCGAACACATTTGTTATTATTTCTTTTATTATTCAGTCCTATGCAATGAGCTAAGACTTATGCACGTGTGCAAAATAGAAAGGGTCTGTATGTTGTTATAAAGGAACGTAGTTCTGATTATTGTGGTAATCGATACATATAATGAATAGTACATAATTAGATGTTGAGAAGTAAGTCAATGTCTACATGACTCTAATCCTGGATTCCTCTTTCGAAATGTTCTTATTCATTGACGATGTCTGTACAATGTTTTAAAAAAAGCAAATGTAACAGAGTAAAAATATTAAGATGTTTAGTGAGAATTGTAAAGTAAATATTAAGATGTTTAGTGAGAGGTGACTTTACTTTTCGCACATTCTGATGGATATGTCATGTCATAAGGGGCACATCGTGGAGTCCGTCGTACTCTTGATGAGGTTACAAGCGTTTATTGCTTAGTCTAATTGAATGTTAGCCATCTTTAACTCAAAGATATTGATCATAATTTGTGTGTGAATTTTGAAGAAAACATAATGTTTAGAAAACACACACACACACACACACACACACACACACACACCTTCCCGTACTGATTTTGTGGAAATCGATCGTTCTGGCAAGAGTACATGGTTCAGCGACCCATTTTTTCCTTCTACTGCCAAAGCAGGCCCTGGATTTCTCTTCCTTTTTCTGTTTTCCGTGACCTATAGCCTTTCAACATTGAAGAGGCATCTTGTCTCCAACTACTTACTGGTAAACTCTACCCTACTTTCATTTTCTTCTTCGGGCCTGGGCTAGGGAGGGCATTGGAAAACTTGAAAAATATATATGTATATAATAAATGATAGGGAGCAGCGCGGGGGACAGGGTAGGTACTCCTCCATGGGTAGACTCTTTCTCATAAGTCTCTTCAATTTCATCTTATTTGTTTTTCTAGAGGTCTCTCACGTAATTTATTCTAGCGCCTCAGCGGCGTAGTTGGTATGGTATTAGCGTTCCACCTCGGTGGTCGCGGGTTCGATTCTCGGCCATTCCGTTGAGGAGTGAGAGATGTGGTTCGGAAGTCACGTAAAGCCGTTGGTCCCGTTGCTGAATAACCACTGGTTCCATGCAACGTAAAAGCACCATACAAACAAACGTCATTTATTTTTCATTATTTCTGCACTTCTTTTTCAGCACAGGGCTGCTTTCCTTGTTAGGGACTTGCGCTTATAACAATCTGATATAACTGCAGTTGCAGCGTATCTTCTATGAATAATAATAGTGGCCTTAATAATAATAGTTCAGAAATTGTTTTATATTTCGGTGTCAGAAGAATTTCACCGACTCGTCGGGCTTCATTGATGATGCTTATAAAGCAATTACGTTTTTGAGATTTGTCTAAAGTATTCACAAAATTTTCCCTATTTAACGGTCATTTAAAATAACCAAAAGGCAAAATTTGCAATTATTAAACTGGTGACCTTCAGTTTTGCTTTAGATCACTTATCCATGAAATGTGTACATGATACTATAGTGTATAAAAATACGTAAATTTTAAGTTCGTTCTATTTTATGTGTTATCTTTAGAGCTTTTGAGATATATTTTATGTGTTATCGCTAGAGCTACTGAGATACATTTCAGATTTGCGGGTATTTAAGTTTAGCAGAGGATTCTTCTTGAAGATACATTGGAGACTCGGCAATGAGTGATGTTTCATTGAAACCCAGTGCAGCCCAAAAAAATTTAAAATGTGTTGATAATAGTTTTGACTATGATTGTAGCCTTTGGATTTTTGAGAATCGAGTAGAATATGTTTTTCAGTTGAAAAGATGTTAATTATTATATCGAATGCGTAGTGAAAGATTTTAAAGAAATAACAGAAGGTCTGGGTTGACTGGAAGAAATGGCCTTGGCTGTTTAATTTTCTTTGAGTTGATTTCTTAAGGAGATATTTAATGCTTCCAATATAAACTCCGCAGAGTCGAAATGCTTGGATGGCGAGGAAGGTAACACGGAAACGCTGTCTCATGAGTGTATACTTATTGGTCTCTCT
>NC_087208.1:72782640-72800140 GCF_015104395.2 Macrobrachium nipponense | reverse complement strand
AGGACGCCAGCGCGCACATAATTTGCAATCGATTTTTTTTGATTGGAATGAACATTATGTAATATTTATTATTTCTGTGATATAACTTATAATATATTATATAATAATATATATTTAAATATAATATATTTATATATATATGATATATATATATATATATATATTTATCTTAATTTAATATATATATATATATATATTTATTTATATTTATATTTCTATATACATACATAGGCACATATATACGCTTTGGAGTTGTGATTCGGTTATTGGATGCGTAACTATGGTTTTAGACCTTTGAAATGATTAAGTTGAAAAAATTGAAAATTGAATTAGTTATTATAGACTTGATTATTTTCTGATTCATAATCATACAACTTAGGGTCAACATTTGTTTGGATGTTCCAAGTAGAGAACTGAATATTCTTTCCCGCACAAATGAAAATATTTGTGCCCAAACTTTGAATTCAGTTGTTCCTCTGATGATGGCAAGAGGGGTTTTGTGTAAATGAAAGCGCACAATGGAACATTCCCTTGGAACAAGAAATCACTCGAACGAAATGTGCTTCTCTGGGACCACAGTCAATATTTGGAGCTCCTTTTCGAGTCTTCGAAACAGGATGCGTCGGACGTTGAGTCAGTGGCATTGCGCATGATCACGTGATAGACACGTTGAAATGTGTATGTCGTCAGTAAAGCTCGATAGTGATCTTGGTGATCATTATAATCGTGTGTCAATGTTCTGATGGCCACAGGTCTTGGATATTTTTTTTTTTTTTCATTTTGTTTTCTTTATTGCCTGTAAGGCTGAGTGATCGCAAAGAACGTTTGACATTATTCAGCACATGAAAATGACTCATTCCCTTAGTATCCCCTACTCCCATCCTATCCTCCCCCGTTCCTTGGGCTTCCTCTGGCACTCCCCGCACCCCCCTTCATACCCGGGTCCCGGGACACTCCTGAGGATATATGAAGGCCGTCACTCCCGTACCGAGCTTCATTCGAGCGGTTGCTGGGCGAAAGGCAACACTGCTTTGTTCCTCTCCCTCCTCCTCCCCCTGAGCGTCACACGTCACGTCACTTCACTCACTTGCAATGAACGTGTCTTTTTAAGGGATATGTATCTCTGTTCTCTCGTTCAATTGAATGACCAGCAGCAGCAGCAGCCTCTCGTCTGTGATATGGATTTTGGAAGGCCACGCTGGAGTAGGCAGTTGAAATCGTCGAGAGAAACCCGCAGCCGCCTCTGAACCAGAAGAAGAAGAAGAAGGAGGAGGAAGTTTCCCGCTTTGCCTTGGAACAGCCTTGCATCAACGTGCCATCCCTTCCTTGACGGAGACCGACCATAACTGACCTGTGATATTTAAATATAGTATATACGTGTATATATATATATTTTTGTTAACGCCAAAGGGGACCGTCGTTCATCCTGTTGTCTAGTCAGATCAAGCTTGTCCAAGGAGCTCATTCTTCATCGAAGGGATTTTATTTTTCGCGTTACAAGTCCGCCGACATGGATACCTTATTGAGTGATATCAGTTGTGCCGTTGGGGGGGATCACGCTCAAGCCTTGCTGTCCACTAACCCCCTCCTCTTTTCCGGGGCTGCATCAGATCCCCAGGCGTCCCTCCTGGAGACGCCCGATCATAGTCTCACCGTGCCCATACTGTTCCTGCAGGGTCTAGTCCTTTTGCTCTACTGGTACAACGGACACAATTCTGTCGATTCTTACGTCATTCGACTCCTGCTCAATCATCATTGATGTACATTCCCATTGGAATTTGCATTTTTGTCTGCTCATACATTCATATCTCATTATCATCTCATATAATGTTAATAATTCCATTTTCTGTGTCAGTTTTAGATTCATTTGGTAAAGAACACGCTTGTGATAAAGTTGAGAGCACCATTGTATTGGAAGTTGTGTGATACAGGATCAGTTTTCAAGTATTTGACTGTGATACAATACAATGGAGTACCAGGGTTCAAAATGGAAAGTGATGATCTTTGTGAACTGTTGAATATACCTCCACGGGGTATGAAAATCAGGAGGCTGCCAAGTGTTGTGTGTGTGTTTAATGTCAGTGTTATTTGCCTCTTGTTATGATGGAGGCCTCTGTTAGGACCGCCACTGGATTATTGCTCATTTTCTTATTTTCTCATGCACAATTTTATGGTAAAACTGTGATATAAGAATGGTGCTCTATGGCATGTTTAGAAGAGAATAAGGACACTAGCAATGGAGAATGGAGGAGGTGATTCCCAAGAAAAACCTTCCACTCCCAAAACTGATAAAGAAGACAGCAAAGGAGACCCACAGCAGGAACCCCAAAACCCAGTATATTCCCGGGAGGTAACGCTTCAGGCACATTTCACCTTTGGCACCCCCTCCATGGCTCCTGTTCAGTATGCTCATGTTACTCCCACATCGACATCATCTTTGAGTGGTCGTCCCTTAATGGCCAGCGGAGCTCCTGTGGAGCAGTGGCGATGGACAGGTGATGGGGCTTCAGCTGGAGCCCAGTGCTCCATAACTTGCGGTCGAGAGGGTCTTACTATGACTTACAATGCCCAACCCCAGCCAACCAACAATATTCGAGGCATTCCCCTCATCCCATGTACGATTTGCGATTACCTGGTAGCAGGACATCCAGAGCATCACATGCCCACCATCACCACCACTACAGCTACCTCCTGTTCAACCTCCCCAGGTACTGGTACTACATTACCCATTACGTGTTTTACCACAACCCCTTCCAGCCCTACCTTCACTCGAAGTCTTATGGATCTCAGCAAGCCTCAAGAACAGTCTCCAGCTCCTCGCAGTTTAACATTTTCTGGAAGTCTTGACAGGGCCACTCAACGGCCAGTACAACAGCGGCCTTATGGGAGACGCTGTAAAAGTACAGCCCATATTATTTTGCAGAACAACGAGATGCAGGTACCCAAGGAGACTCGTCCACATGAGTTCCATTCCACTATAAGAGAAGGGGAAGCTCCGAAGGAACCAGATATTGAACGCCCAGCATCAGAGCCTCGGGGAAGGGCACGACACCGTGGAGGGCCAGAAACTCGCTTTCCAGGTGGGGGCCCATTTGCGCCTGGGGGATGGGAACGGCTTCACCCCGTGACAGAAGAGCAAGAGAGACGCAGCATGTTTGAAGGTGGGGTAGGTGGTGCCCAGGGTTCTCCCTTAACACCCCTTCTTGCACCACCTTGTTGCCCATGTCACCACTGCACAGCTCTGTACTCGTTCATGTCCAGTCTAGCTCATGAACGTACGTGCCATGCCTGTGCGCATCATCACCACCATCACCATCACCATTCTCCATGTTCACCATCTCACGCTCACTCTCAGGTGCCAACAGTTCACCCTTGCAGCCGTGCAGAGGAGGTATGTGGGCCCCCATCAAAATCACCTACGACCCAAACTTTCAATTCTCACAAATGTTATGATGATCAGTCAGGGACTGCCAGACGTCAAGACCAGAGGAGTACTGGTCCCACTTCGGCCTCTACTGCAGGAGGAGGCCCGTCACAACGCTTGGTTCCTCCGGATAGACAGCAGGGGAAAAAACGCTCTCCATCTCCAGGTGCACAGCCACGCAGGCATCGTTCTCCTGCATCCCCCGAGACCTCTCCATCGCCAGAACGTCTGGGACGCCCTGTAGGATCAGAACAACCACAGTCCACTCCGCAGTTGCCCCGTCGAGTACCACGCATGGGCGCTGCTGCTGCTACTGCAGCAGCAGCAGCAGCAGCAGCGGCTGCATCGGCTGCAGGACCTAGCGGTTATTCAGCTACACAGGTACATTATGTGTACATTGTATGTCGCCTTCAAATACAGTGTTTGTTGTCCCAAAGTCACTATATCCCAGTTGTGTTCTCTGTCTTTGGTCTGCGAATGCAGCTGCCCTTTGTGAACCAGGTGATTATTGTTTCAGCAGCTCCAGTCATTTCTTCATTGTCTCATGTACATATGACATTGCATTCACCAGATTAACCATTTATTTTTTTGATATGATCTCATTTATAATTTTGCATTTTTGTTGATATATGTAAATAATAATAAAAGAAAAAGACTGAATATATCCTGTGTATTGTGTGTGATCCCTACCTCCTGCTACACGGCACGCGCTAGTCCCACTGTTAAAGGTAATGACTTGAATTGGTTGGCATAAAGAACATTTTGTAACAAATATTTGATGAATCAAATAATTGAATGGATGGATTCTCAACTCTAGTATAAACTTAAGAACGTACAAGAAGAGTTCATTAAATTGATGAAATTCTCTGGAATAAGTTTGAGATTGCCAAATGTAAATTTGGGGTAAAGGTACTGAAAGTGTAATTTTATATCTTGATATTTAAAAGTACTGAAGATGTGGAAGAAGATATTCAAGGAAAGATTGACAGAATTATTTTGAGTTATAGATATAAAATATTAACTGCAAACTTTACCAAAGATGGGAAGTTTCTTAACTGAAGTGCTTTATTTGCATATACCCATGTAAATTTTGTTGTCTTCAAAATGTATTTTGTGATGTTTTATTTGAAAACTAATTTATTTATATGCAATGACATTTCGAAGGTGGTTTATTTTTTGACCAGGTTTGAAGATATAAAACATACAAATTGTTTTTCCTTCCATTTGTCTTTACTACCAGAAAATGTTTAGTATTTAAGATATAATGGCAAATACAGATTTTACGCGGTCTGAATGGAGGCCATAGAAGCGTAAAAGAATACAAAGAAAGGAAAAGGGTGTGAATGTTAACGAAGACCACAAAGGAGACCTTGAGGAAGACGCCGGGCGCTTTTTCCTTGTTCTTACTATAAGCCACATGTACGTGCATATGCAAAGAGAATATTCCCCTCATTTTTTTTTCTTCTAAAAGTTAAGCGTTTTATAGCTTCTTAAAGTCATTGGTTTAGTGTCAGTCGTCATGTCTAAAATCTTGTAGTCATTTCCTTAGGGTCTAATGTATACAATGAAGCTAATGAGTTTATACCACGTTCGAAGTACATATATTATTAGTATGCATGTTAAAAGAAATATGGTGGTCGGTTAGTTAAGGAGATCATTTATGTTCGATTATTGCTGTTGAGTGAATATGCCAGTTTTTGGTACAGCTTCCATGCACAGAGAGAGAGAGAGAGAGGAGAGAGAGAGAGAGAATTTTATATTTTGCTGTGCATCCTCTCTGTGCTAACACCCAGTGACTGAATAAATAAAATAAAATGAAAATCAATTTTAAACTTTTATCCTCTATCTTACATATCTTATTGTGGGAAATAATTTATTTGATTAGTTTTGGTTTTATAGGAGATGAAATCGGTAGTGTACATTAACTCCTAAGATGCGAAGAACTGAAAATGAACGAAGAAGGATTGTGGATACGGTGGGTGACCCGTCTTTCGCAAGTTCCGGGATACTGTTGCTGTTGCTAACATCGGAGATCCTCTTCCTCCTCCTACCTCTCTCTCTCTCTCTCTCTCTCTCTCTCTCTCTCTCTCTCTGACAAACGCACCCAATGGAAATTCCTAGTCTAATTCGCTTCACTTTAGTCAGTCTGTCTAGAGTATGCTGTCTCAAGAATTACCAGTTTTAGAGAATCTCTCTCTCTCTCTCTCTCTCTCTCTCTCTCTCTCTCTCTCTCTCTCTCTCTCTCTCTCTCTCTCAAGTACGCTAATGGTCAACTTACTCGTTTTCCTTTCGCGTGGGATGTTAAGGAATTCCCCGGCCTGTTCTGTGCCCCCTTTGTATTTGGTGTTTTGTTTGTCTCTCTGTCTGTACATCCTGTTTCTCTTAGCTATACCCATTTTAGAGAAACTGATGGTGGCACTCTTAATTGTTTTTCGTTTTTGCTGTTATATAGTGTCTTAGGATTTTGTTGACACGTACTTTGTATTTATTTATGTGTGTGTGTGTGTAGACAATGGTAAGCCGCAAATATCTTTTGATATGGAATTCCCTGTCTCGTAAGTCAATAAACGATGTTTGTCACAACATTTGTGAATGCGAAAAAAGCATTATATATATATATATATATATATATATAGATATTATATATACATACATATATATATATATATATCTATATATATATATATATATATATTATATATATATATATATATTATATATAATACACACACACACACATATATATTATATATATATATATATATATATATATATATATATATTATATTATTAACACATACACACACACATGCATGCAATTACACATACGTACATACACATACATATATAAGATTAGCAAGGAAACTTCAGTGTTGTATTTAGCGATTTTTATGCTACATCTTTTCATTTATCCTTTCTTGTTCTCTTTGGCCTGGACAAGAGATGTCTGTTGGTTTGCCTATCCTATCGGCATTTTGACCTTACATAAATCTGGTGGCCCCAATCATTTTTTTAACCTTTCGACACTCTATCTCTCTCCGGTTGTCCTTGTTAGGGACCTCTCTCTCTCTCTCTCTCCACTCTCTCTGCTCTCTCTCTCCTCTTCTCTCTCTCCTGTTGTCCCTTGCTAGACTCCCTGTACCCTCAGATGATGGGCGAAGTTCTAGCCCAAGATAACAGTATTTTGAGGTATTCCGTAAGTTGTTTACCTTGAATGATATAGTAGAGAATCATAGGTTCTTCGTAGAACGCTGGTGCTGTGTTTTTTTAATGAAGTAAGGTTGAGCCTTTTCAGTGAGCTAGTAGTATAAGGATAAAATCAGTATACAGGGGCATTGCTTTTGATGGTCATGATTACCTAATACGCACGCACACACATATACAGGTGGGTTAGAGAGTTTTTTTTATTTTTTTATTTTTTTTAGCTGCTTAATCCTGTAGCGTTTGGTAGTCTGGAATCTATTTCTCCTATTAGAAAAATTTATTGTGCATTAAATCAATCATTTTTGTGGATGCAGCTCACATTATATTAAGGTGCGATATTTGAATGTGCGTAAAGTTGAGGAGAGGTAGAGTTGCAAGCTAATCTTAAAATTCCTGTTCTTGCTAACCTTTCGGATCTGATTGTTACCCAGAAGATTCTTAATGTTTGATGCAGCGTTGTTGTAGATCTTAATTTATTAGATGAGGTTGTTAGCCCCACACGCTCACCTCTGCTCAGGTGTCATGGGAGCTGGAATTTGTGTGTCAACACCAACTGGCATTCCTTGGTGGTCACCCCCCTTTTTTTTAAAGCATAAACATAAGCATGGAGCACACCAACTAAGTCGTCTCTCTTATGGCACTGAGAACTTACAATCCGGTTCCAGGAAGTAGCTTTCAAATATTCTGGAAAATGTTTATGGTAAGAAAAATATGCATTCTATAATATTTTAACGAGGTCTTAAAAGGGAAAATATATATATTTTTTATTCTGTCTTCGTTATTACCCTTCTTCGTGGCATTAATTAAGGGTTGCGAAGACGTGTCTCCAGAGCACAGCAGCACGTGTGAGCTGCAGACGAATCTCACCTGGAAAGTGAGGAGCAGCTTCTGTGAGTGGTATCATTTTCCAGTTCGGATTTTTCAGCGCCGACCAAAGAAGCTCATCCAGAAATATGTTAAGAAATCGAGGAGTCAAGAGGTTCTTTGTCTCATTAGTATTATTGTTAGTCAAAGCTACAACTCTGGCTGGAAAAGCAGGATATGACGAGCCCAAGGGCTCCTAATTAAGGACCGCTGGGTGAAAGAGAAGAGAGATGAAACGAGACTCGTTCGAGCCTGCCCGGTACCAGTCCACGTGTACTTGCTTTGCACTTAGAAGTGCCGGCGATTCAAATACTTGACTAGGAAGATCTTTGTTGATTTTACACAGCTAGAGCAAAATATTTTATATATTAAATATATGATATATATATATATATATACACACACACACACACATATATATATATATATATATATACACACACACACACACACACACACATATATATATATAATATATATATATATATATAGAGAGAGAGAGAGAGAGAGAGAGAGAGAGAGCGAGAATCTATGCATACAAAGTTGGGTAAACTTAGGTCCTTCTATGGAAGCTGAAAAATATGATCGATTTATTATGATACGTTAACATATTCCATACCGACGCCTTTGAGAAAGCAATGAACTTCCAAGGCAGGCCTTCATAGGTGTGAAAGGAGACTAAAGGATGTAAGGAGAGAAGCAGATTAAGTACTGACGAACAAATCGTCAAAAGACGAAAGATCCGAAGAGCGCGCAATGGAAACACGATCGAAACCCACCACTGAAGAGTGAGGTCATTCATTATGCACAGAAGTCATTGGGCGCGAGAGAGCGGAAAGCCACAAATGTTTTCTGAAGCCAGTTAGACTTCTGGCAATTTCCTGACAGCTGTGCATCCCGAAAACCTCCCGACTAAGAGGTTGATGGATAAAATGACGGATTTGTCACACCGGAGGATCTGAGTAACATCCTAAATGACTAATGGAAACACAAATCTCTTATCAGAGGAGTTATGAGTCGACTAAACAAAGAAGTTGCACAACTATTTTTTAAAGAATTATCCAGGCAACAAGGAGATTTTTAACATTCATAAGGTGTAGCTCAACCTTCCACTTTGAACGAGTCAGACGAACATAAAAGCGGTATGACACTGTTCATTGAAATAAGTCGACGAATCGCTAAACGTCCCAGCGCAACACCAATCCAAATGATAGGTCGGTTAAACGAAAGTAGCACAACACCGTTCTAAGCGACAGCTCCATTAGATGTAAGCTGAATGCACCAACAGCAGGAGTTGAGGGAGGTCGTGGTCAGATATTGACACCTAGAGTAAGACTATTGAGGATTTAAATCACGTTTTTGATAACGAGGATTTGAAATGATATTCTCACCGACAAGTCAATCGAGAATGAAGGCCAGTAGTGACTTGAAATGTTAACTAGTGAATCAACACCAGCATGAAATATTTTGAAATAGAGATCCGCTAAACAGAGAAACGTTGTAGCACTGTAGCGTAGGCAGCCATTTCCGGTTGAATGCTTAGAGACAAGAGGCGACAGAGCGAGATTTCGTTATTTCGCCGTTATTGGTTTCTTTTCAGTTACCGTTTTTCTTACGAGTCATTTCTGTTCTCTTGGTTTTCTATTTACTCTGTTTTCTGTTTAACAGTTACTTTATTACAGACTTTTTTTCTTACTTTTCATATCCTTTCTCATTTTATTCTTTTTCTGAATGGCTTTTCACTTTCTCCTTCGCTTCTTCCTCGTTTGTGCTCATTGGTATTTAATGCTTACATGTTCATATAAAACCCATTTCAAAATGTTTACTTTTCCTATCCCAATACATATTTTACAAAATATCAAGTTTTTCTATTCTCTCGGTTTGGTTTTCATTTGTTCCCCCTTTCTTCTTATCCTGTATTCCTTCACGGCAAGTGCAAGGAGAGAGCCTTGTGAATCCCTTTGCATACACAGTGTATTCAGTGCGACTTCGTGGTCCAAAAATCAATCTTTCTTCTCTTTCTTTCTTTAAATCTTCAGCTGAACACCCTTATGGGAGAGGCAACAGACTATAACCCCAAAAGGCCTCCAAAGGGAAGCCTGCCTGCACAGGGAGAGAGACAAGTTATAAGAGAAGCTGGTACGTGATCAGAGAGGGAATGATAAATAGCAATGGTCCAAGATTACGACCTTGAGGGACACCTAAAAGCCGCTATACTGGTCAAAAACACAGACCATTTTATAAACATTTTATCTGTAATATTTATAAAAGATACACAGATTCCCAGTAATCTTAGCTTGTAGATAAGTACTTCATGATTCACACAGTCAAAGACTGCACTAAAATCTCTAATCTAAACCGACCGTGCATGCTCGTGCACCCTCATCGAGAACACACTGCAAGATGGTAGATATTGACAAGAATCCATCGCAAGTACCAGGGCTCTTAAAAACCCAACCTGTAATGCTAGGAACAGGTTATTATAGTCCAACTATCCTTCTGAAAATGATAAACTTAAGACCAAGAAATTGAGTTTTTAAGATTGGGGAGAAGCCGTTAGGGTTTATGCTACCGTAACTGTCAAGCCCTAGTTGCAAAGCATTGACGTTTCTAGCTCGAAGGCCATTGAACACATCTTAGGCTCTGGAAAGCATGACTGAGGCAACACAATCGACTCTCCACACTATTTACTCACAAAGATTTGAATCAAAAGTTCCACCTTCTGTTTATTTTTACTTTTTTCTCCTCCCTAGAGCACCTGGCATTCATGCCTCGAATAACTTATAACTATCAGTTGTATTTACAAACACAAGGTATTGAAGTTGCTGAATCAATGTTTTACATATTTATTTTATACAATATTCAAATGTGGACTTGTGAAAACGATGGTAGGGAAAAGTGAAGTATTCTTTCTGGGTGTAGGATGTTGGCATTAGACGCCTCCTTTCCACACACCTTCCCTTCCCTACTTGGAATCTTTTATCACAAATGTATAACCGAATAAGAATAGTCTGGACGAACTCATAAATACGTCCGCATAATCATGGCTCCGTCTGACTTCCATCTGTAGCACTTGTTCGTGTAGATGCTCTCTCTCTCTCTCTCTCTCTCTCTCTCTCTCTCTCTCTCTCTCTCTCTCTCGTGGATGAGGTTAGAAGAAAGCTAGACAAAATCATTAGGACACTGAATGAACAGTAAAATCTGCTCCTAGAGATAGTCGGCACACGATGTCTCCTCGGATGGACTAACAAATCTTTGAGTCATCCTAATTCATGTAACTATCTCTTTCTCTCTCTCATTGAGCTGATAACTGGATTTTTAATGGCTATCCCGGAGCTCACTCTCTCTTGTTCCATCCAAGCATTTTGCATAGCATATGAAGGCGAACTGTCACTTTTGACGTCATCTTGTCATTGAAATGACAGTACCTCTTGAGATCATCTGTAGTATGCTGTGAAACCTGTTCCAGGCACTGAAAACATAATATGGAGAAAATATCGTGCGATTCAAATTGAATAAGACATTAGAAGACAGATATGAAAGGGATTGCATTTTGTTATTTCTCCAAAGCCACCACTCTTAATGGAAATAATTTTGACTTACAAAGTACGTGCATCTATAATTACAAATGTGTTTTTATTTATATGCGCAATATAATCTCGACAAACATTCTTGGTCTTTAGTATGATCATTTAATTACATACAAGCAAATCTTCATTGATGTGAAGAAACTTAGCTGAAGGTTGATTTGATTTTCTAAAGGTCGATTTTGCTCGAAACAAAAGCCTGAAAGCCCGGACGCATGCCTTTTGAAATGCTTGCGGAAGCCCCCTTTTGGCCCTATGCCATTTGGTCTTCTTCCTTTTCACGAAGGTGGTCGCCTCGGTCGCTCGCTTCCTGGTTCTCTGGGGGAAGGGGGTGGGGGTGGAAGTGGCTGTGCCCATCTGCATATTTTGAGAAGCCCTTCACTAGTGAGAAGTTACTCGTGGCCTCAGTCCTCATTGTTATTGTTGTTATCGTTGATTGTATTTTCTTATTTTCCCGGTGTGACTCGCTGCTTCATTCACTGGCCCACATGTATCAAGTATGCATTACTTAAGGCTCTTTGCAACATGCCTTAGGCCCCCTAGATGCAACCCCTTTAGTTCTTTTTACTGCACCTCCTTTCATACTCTCTTTCTTCCATCTTACTTTCCACACACTCCTAACAGTTGCTTCATAGTGCTTCAACCCTTTTACTGTCAGTTGCCATTTCAGCGCTGAATGGCCTCATAGGTCCCAGTGCTTGGCCTTTGGCCTAAATTCCATATTCAATTCAATTAAATTCAGTTCAGTAAAAAAAGAATCCTAAAATACTGTGAATACCAAAAAGACATTATTTTGCTCTTCAAAATGTAAAATAGATTTGATAAGGAAAGTGTAGTCTTTAAGTTTGTTTATGTACATATTTAATTTTGCTTTGCAAAACTCAATGAACCAGGATCAATGTAGAGTGTAGGATTGTCGTGTATGAGAATTCCTGAAAAATTGCAGTAAATTTTAAAATAAAAGCACATGCAGGAATTTCTGTGTATGTTTCGTCTGATCTTATGACTTGGAAAAACTATAGTTGGGTTAATATTAAAGATATAGTGAGAAACGAAGGTGAGCTTTGTGTTCATATTCTTTTCGTCCAGGTCTGATGTTACATCAATCCCCCATTAGGAAAAAACGACTGAGTTCAGTTACTGATGTATACATCTGTATACGAGTTCTTTATGCCATCCATCCTAGACGAAAATTTCCAAAATCATAACCACATTTCGTTTTTTTGTTGTTGTCCCATGAGGTGAAAGTCTTGCCTGTTCTCCGTAATTCCTATTTTTTAAGGTTTACAGTTAAGGTTTTGAAATAACTTTTGAAACATTTTGAGCATAATACCTAGCTTTGCTTAAATGCGATGGCTTTCCTCCCTTTTTGCAATTGGCTTATGTTATATTGATGCAAGTTCAATGGAAAGTCATTCTGATTTTGCCATTCATCAGTTGAAGTATTTACTAAGTCGATATGTCCTTAAAGTAATTTGAGAAGTTTATGGTAATGGAAATGTTCTATATAAATTTGTATATGAGGGTAGCGAGTGCCTGTATAGGCAGGAGTGTAGTGTGATCATGGGTTCGCAGGGTGAAGGTGGTCCATCCCTTGGCACCCGAGAACGTGGTTCCCGCACAACTAGGCCTCGACCTCGTCCTCGCACCATACACATCGACGTCTACTGCAGTTCCTCATCTGAGATTGAATCGTCACCACCATCTTCACCTGTCTCTGAAGATAGTTTGGAATCAGGGCCAAGAAGGCCCCATGCTGTTGTTGCTTTGGGATCAAAACAACGTAGAAAAACAGAAATGAACTTGGGCAGAAGTCATTACCGACCACTCGAAGAGAAAGCTTCCAGTTTTGTATATTCGCGTGGTCGAAGCCGCCGAACTCACAGTGGTGGAAGGTCTGCTTTTATCACTGATGATGTGTTACCTCTGTGTGCATCACCACCACCACAGCAGATGATGACAGACAAGGAAACTGGTAGTAATCAAGAGTCTGCCAGGATGGAAAAAATGTCACATGTCTCGGAAACAGAACCAATTGCAATTAAGTCTCCAATACCTATGCCTGCTCCCGCAGAGCAACAACAACGACCAACAACACTCAGGGTTCCTACTCCACCTCTTCCACAAACCTCAGAGAATTCTGGTGTTATACCACATAGCAGACATTCTAGTTTGTCCTACCTCAGCAGTCCAATAGAAGTAGTTGATCCATGGGAAGGTGAGCCTGAGTTGCCTTCATCTGCCCTATCATGGCGAGGCAGTGAATTTGAAACTTCTACTCCTCGTTTGACAAGTGAGATGGATTTGCCATCACCTAGACCTACATCTGAGTTATCACTCTCTTCTCTCCATGAAGCATTTTATGAGGCTGAGCCTGAGTTGGCAGAAGTACAAAGTAATCTTGGATTACATGACTCTCCTAAGCAGTGGCGCTCACCGCAGCTGGAGAGACAGAAATACATCCAAAAAGGTCAAGAACAGAGGTACAGGGAAGCATTAAAGAGGCGTGCTCAGAAGGAAAATGAACGGTCTCACACTGTAACTCCAACTAATGTAGCAGAACTTGCAAAGTTACCTGCATTTAAGGATTTTTCTAAAGAGGATCTAAAGGTTATTTCAAAATCTCTAGAGAGACGAGAATCTCAACGATCTGCAGAAAGGCGTAGCCCTCTTGGAGTTGCAGAAGGAGGTGGCCAGCCAGTTGAAAGAAGAGAATCAAACCGCTTATTGGAGTGGATGCAGCAGTACAAAGCCCAAGAAAGAAAGCAGTCAGTAATGTCCCAAGACATGAAAGATTCAGAATCACTAGGATATGCAGAATCAGGCAAATCCTTAGACCGAACTGATTCTTTCACAAGTTTTGAGAGCAGAGAGTCTTATGGGACTGTTGAAAGAAGAAAGCCAAGTAGTGGGTTGAATGGAGAGATAGAATGTAAAGAAAAGTCTGTGAAAGAACCAAAAGAGTCAAAGACATCCATGGAACTGAAAGATCTTATAAGTTTTATAGAACGAAGAGAATCTGCAAGATCTCTAGAAAGGAAGGACTCCAGCCGATCCACTGAGATGGGCATCGGTAGTCAGAGGGAATACAGTGAATCTGCTGCAGGCTTGGAAAGAAGAGAATCTCTAAGAGCTCTTGAGAGAAGAGAGTATAGAGCTCTAGAAAGGAGAGATTCAAGTAAAAGCACAAAAGATTATTCACAGGGCATCCCAAGAAGAGAATTATGGAAATCAGATGACCATAGAGGAACTTCACAATTAATAGAGGTAAAAGACCGTGGTATTTACATTGAAAGAAAAGATTCTAGAAAGAACCTTGAGCGTTCTGTATCTGATCGTCGAGCTGAGCCAAGGCAAACTCCTTATGTTGATAGATCTGAGTCTTACTCTGCTTCAGATCGTAGATACCAGCCAGAGAGGCATGAGCCATACACTCTTCTTGAAAGACAAGGATCTAAAGCAAGTTCTCATGGATCTTTAGAAAGGAAGCGTTCAACTAGTTTTCTGGAAGAGCTGTTGGACAGAGAAGAATCTTCAAGATCAGGCTCGGTGGAATGGCAAGATGTTATATCTACCGTCAGGCGACGTTTATCAGCTTGTGCTCGTCAGAGCCCAAAGAAAGAAGCCGTTAAGCCTTTTGAAACTGAAACGGCTTTTGAAAGTCAGATGTCAGGGCGAACATCAGCACCGTTGTTTCCACATAGTGCTCGATCTCCCTTACCTCAAGTTTCAAGGGGGGATCACTTCCAAGATGATCATGAACCACCCACTACCACTGTTGGTGGAAGATTGATAAACATTGGTCTCTTTCGTCATTTGCCAAGATTCCCATTCAGTCAGACTGTCCCAGTTCCTGCATCTCGAATTATGGAAGTTAGGACTGCATTCAGACCAGAACAGCGAAAGTTTGTACGACCACAGTTGTTTGGAGAGATGACCCTTTCATATCCAAAAAGAAGGGGAATCCACTTTGGTCCCCCAAGGAATCCTCAGTGCTCCTGTGAAAACTGTTGCAGTTGGGCTGAGCTGTCCTCAGGCACCCCACATTTTGGTAGCCACTTACGAGCTTGGTCCATGACTGATCTTGGGACAGATGCTAGAGATGAGAGCATAATGGTGGTCCCACAGCCGAGCTCCTATCCTGGCACCTCTTTAACCCGTAACAGCAGCAATGTCAGCGACAGCGCAACCCTCCCCCATGTAGGTAAGCCATGTACACTAGACACCAACTCCCACCTTACCCCATCTCATCCATCCCCCGAACCCTCTCCAGTGGTCTCCATGCCCATTTCTTCAGGCCTTGCCACCTGTTTCCTTAGGACTTGCCCCTGCCTATCTGCCCTCGCTCGCTACCCATCATTGGATCATGTTTCATTTACCACTTGGCTCCACATCCAACAAACATGACACCACATAGTTGCAAAATCAGAATGGAAGGTTTAAACCTTCGTTTATTTTAATTATAACTACCAGCTTTTGTTTATTTTTTATACTTCTTGCTAACATACTGTTATTGTTGAGTGAAGGTTTATTTATATGAGCAGTGTTCAGTGTGAAAGTGTGTTATTTAGCGTGAGTCTTACTAAATCATGCTTTCTTAACTGTATTATATAGTAATTGTCTTCAGACTTATTCGTGTAACTTGGCAACAATTTTTATTTATTAATTAAGGCTTTGTTATTGCTGTTTTAACATGTTGCTACTCATTAATGCCAGATTTTATTTTTATAACCATAAGAAAAGGAAGAAAGATATCTAATGCTGTTATTTGCACCCTTTCTTTCGTTCCGACAGGCTCAGCAGAGGTTGGAGGAGAGCAGCCATAAACTGGATCTCATCCGACTTTCTTTAGAGCGGCTACGGGGAGATCTACCGCAGGGTTCCTTAATGGCCGGGGAGGTGAGCATGACTTTTGGCGGGACCTTCCTGTAGCGCTGTTTATGTCGACATTGTTGTGTTGGCTTTGCAGTGTCATTTTGTAGATTTTTGTATGTGCGTGTGTATGTTGAGGTTTTTTGTGGACGTGGGGTATTGACAGTTGAATGTATTTTGTTTGAAGCATTATCTGCCCTATCTGTCCTTTAATTTGTGCCAGTAGATTTCATTTGTTTCTTGTTTAAGTTTAGTTTTCGTTTCGTGGTAATTCCATTCAGTTTGTCCTTAGTTTAATAATGAATAAGCAAAAAGATTTTGTCGTTTCTGTAAATATGTGAAATCTTCTGTGATACCGCTTGTGAACTGCACCATATTATACAAGTGAAGGATTACTGTCTGATGTTTTAATCCATGGTCATAATATCAAGAGTTCAAAGGTTAGTGTTGATTTATGACCAGAATGTCAAGAGGACAAAGGTTATGAGTCAGGGACTCGTGCTTAGGGTCTCTTGTGTACAACGTGACGTCATACGCAAATAATGTTTGTGACTTCATTTCCTCTGAAGAAATAAGTTACTATGCCTTGTCAAAAAGCAGTTCTTATTTTTCTTTGTTCTCATTGATTTTTGTTCGTTTGTTTGCGTTTGTGGATGTGCAGGTTTGAAGTGATGGATTTTATTTTTGTACTCGGCGGCATTCGAATGATTTTGGAAGGTTTTGTGATTTCTATTTTGCTTTTAAGTTCTTTCAGCTTAATTGTATTTTAATTATTCGCTCTTGTCCATGTTTTTGCTGGTAATTTCAAGGTCGCGATTTTCGTTTTTGGTTTATTTTCTGAATTGACATTTAATGATTATTTTTAATTGACTTAATAATGAAATAGGAAAAAAATGCTGCCTTTACGATTTCATATTTTCATCACAATAATAATAGGCGTATGAATTTAAGTAAATGAAAAAAATTAGATATATATGCCATAAAACCATTAAGGTAATTTTAAGTTATGTATAGTATACGTAGAAGCAGACGTCTGAATAATTTCCACTTATATAATATATATATATATATATATATATATATATATATATATATATATATATATATACTATACATACATACATACATACATACATACATACATACATACATATATATACACGGTTAATATTACAGACACAATCTTTCCATATATTTAGAACATAATCGGTATCTCCATAATTTTGATGTGTTCAGTGGATATTGGACTGTTAGGCTCTTGCGCATAAACGCACGGGGAATAAATACCATACGATAGGGCATCGTTCAGTAGATAGAAACTCATTCAGATTGCAAGCATCCGTTCTCTAGATCTATTCGTTGTTCATTGCATCTCAGGTTTCCTTATTGTGTGATATGAAAGAATTATTTTCCGTGTTATCAATGAGAGGTTTGTCATGTGGTACATTGGCGATGATTTCGAATACTGAGGAAAGTGCATCTAGTTCGCCCGACAGTCATTTTGGTTATGTTGGTTTTCAAGTTCTTAGCTGCAAAGTAGCTAATTTAT
>NC_087208.1:72762640-72777640 GCF_015104395.2 Macrobrachium nipponense | reverse complement strand
TTACACTAAGCCTGGCCTGTTTTCTCCAGGAATTAGTTACCTCTGGTTATAGAATTAATATCACTCATATAATTCTGGAAGTTTTAATGATTAAGAATAGTGAACTTATAGTCCAGTTGCAAGAATAATATTTAAGGAAATTCAGTTCTTGTAAACAGTTCTGGTGGTACAGTTTAAATAAAGCTCATGTACTTGATAGTAGATATTAGGCGAGAGGTTTTTTAATGTAGTAGGGTTAGCGATATGAAAACAATTCTGTTTTTCATCATGTAAATCACTTGCCTTTAACATAACTGTGGGAATGTAGTATCTAAATCTTGCTTTCTTCTTTTTCAGATGAAGTTATGGCAGTGCTAAAGTTAGACAACAACAAAGTTGTTGGACAAACGAATTGGAAACCCTGTTCACAATCTGCATGGGACCAAAGGTGAGATTTATTTAAGAGTCATTTTAGAAAACCTTTCAAGGTACAGTATGGAAAGTTATTATAAATCTTATCAACAAGAAGACTACAGAAAGATCCAGATATTATCTGTGGTAGCTGATCACCAAATAGTAATTTTTTTCAAAATTTCCTGATGATCGTTATGGGGATATGAAATTTATATGACCCAACTAATCTGTTAAAGTAATTTAGCCATGCATTTTGCAATTTAACTATAGTTGAAATTTAATAGAACCATATTACATTACTTTTAATTTACTAGAGTCATGAAAAGATTATGTATTTTTGTTTGCATGATCTTTACTTAAAATATTTTTTATATTACTTTGTTGAGTGTAAAGTAGCTGAATGTATACTATTGGTAAAGCATTTATTTCAAGGATGCCAGGTTTGAAGGAGACCATAAATATCTTTTTCAGTGTGCTGTAAAATACAGTAGTTTTAATAAGTACAATGAGTCATGCTTTTAGACCTTGATTGCTTTGTCCAAAGATTTTATACATTAAAGATTAATGGAAATTTAGAGCCAGGAGAAGTTAAATAAATTGGACAGCAGTGTAGGAAAAGACAAGGAAATTGTTGAAAAGTTCAAGGCGGAAAGCAGAATGCTGTGAATAGACCGGAGGGATGTTGCAAAACCAGACACGGGCACCATGCATGATGTAATAGTTTCAATTGGGTTGTTTTGGTATTCATTGGCATTGTATCGTTGAAAATTTGATAGCTCTGAAATTCGTATTAGAAGCCAAACAATATTGCATTGCTTTCATTTTGTTTATTGTAACAGTTGTTGTATGCTAATCAAATACGTAAATAATTTACTTTAGTCACCTAAGAAATTATTACATTATTAATGCTGTGAATCTTGCATGCTGTAGTTTTGAAAATGAATTAAAGCTCATTTATGTATGAAATATACATTTGCATTTGCATGAATGTTCAGGTTTTAGAATATGTTTTTGTTTAAGAAATAAGTTATTGACGTACGTGATAAGATAAAACCATACTCATCAATTCAGGTACACCAGCAATCAAAGCCCCATAGTTGCCTAAGGTGTGCCACTTTTAATAAAATTATGCATTACACAGTCTGTGTTTTAGTGATCTGATGCAGGTAGAAAATGTCACTGAAGTCATGATAGACAAGGATGCCAAGTTTGTATTTGTAAATTATTTAAGAAACAAGAAGTGTATGTAATGATGTTTTGTAATATGAGACTTATAATTTCTTATCATTGCAGATTTAGTATTGACTTAGAAAAATCAAGAGATTTAGAAATAGATATATATTGGCGAGACTGGCGGTCACTTTGTGCGGTAAAGTTCCTACGGTTAGAAGAGTTCATTGATGATGTAAGACATGGCATGGCACTCCAGCTAGAACCAAAGGGACTACTGTTTGCTGAGGTTAGTGTAAATCTGACATTCTTCAGTATTTTACTTTCATTTATATTGTTAAATATTGTGTTAAATGAAAGAATAAAAGCATTGAGTAACATTTTACTGTTACATTTTTTCTTCTGCAGATTAAATTCCTAAACCCAATGATCTCACGCAAGCCTAAGTTACAGCGACAAAGGAAATTATTTATGCAAAAAGGGAGGGTGCTGCGACCTAACCAAATGAACATAAATGTAGCAGCGTGGGGAAGATTAATGAAAAATTTCCAAAGTGGCCATGAACCTGTTCACCACACAACCTCTGGTGGACATTCCATGTCCAATACTACATCTACTTCTGCCACACCTATCACTACTGGTAAGGTTTTGATTATAACTAGAATGCAGAACAGTTTCAATTTTGAACTTTATAGGAGAGGATAAGAGATTTCCTATTATAAATTGATTAATGTATAGTCAGACCAACTTTCCTTAAATTTCTTGTTTTATATTTTTCTGTACTATCATGCTTTTAGTATGCGTAGATCCTGCATCAGTGCCATATTTCCTTATGTTTTTGGAAGGTGGTGAGGAAGAATTACAGAAAAGATGTTTTTCAGGTCCTAGAGCTCTTCCTACACGTTTAGATTTTGAGAATGAGAAGGCCCCAGGAGAAGAAAGTGATCGGTCCTTAGCAATGTCAGAGGTGCGACCGCTCAACTTAGGGGATGTGACTGGGCCTTCAGTGTCTGGTGACTTAGGGGGTCAAACTGTGGCTCCTCCACCACCCTCTATAACCCACGGTGCCCCCACGCAACCTCCCTTGCTCCCTCCCGCACCTCCTCTTGTTGCTCCTTCCCATCACAGTATCACCTCTTACCCAACTCCACACGGAGGAGGCTCAGGCTATCATCCCGCACCTGGCACACCGTCCACACCTGCTCACCACAGTGTCTTCCCTGTCACACAGACTCCCACTATTCACCCTGCTCACTCCATCACTGTACAGGTAAGAGGATTAACACCTTCACTGTACATAGTTATTTTGCAGTTAAGGCTTTTTGCCTTGTCCTTTTTATAAACACCAAGTCTCACTACATAATTTGGTGGTTTTTATGCTTAGCTTTTTGGTGTATTGACTCACTCTCATGCTGTTATTGAAGGGGCGTAGCACTTATGATAGCAAATTCAGTATCACATTAGTTTTATAACTTGTTTTCAGTATATCAATGCTTCACTCAAACCAAAATTAAGTTTTTACATCCTGAGAGTATTTTAATCAGCAGTCTGTAGATATAATTTTTGTTTCATTATGATTCTTTTCTCTTGAACCATAATTGTTGCCCTGTATTACAAGTTTTAGTGGCAACTGGCAATAGAGTTGAAGCTGTTGCCTATACATTATATATTTGAGTTTTGTTTCCTCTGTATATCTCAACACATGATAATATGTCAAGAATTAAGGTGGCATGCTTCATAGCTATACAACCAATTATTTTTTATTCGTTACAGTAAAGCTAGATTTTAATTTTATGTTTGTTTGGCTTACTTTCTTAGGCTTAAAGTTATGACTAAAGTGTAAGTTAGCATACCCCTTCTATTACTGCAAATTTTAGTGAATGGATGTGCTAAAATGATAAGCACATTTATTATTATCAATTTAAAGTTACTAGATTCTGTAGTGTATTACTTTTGTCCAATAGCGTCTCTTTGAGAAATGAGGAAATAGAAATCTGAGGTTTAGATATTTAGTGAATAGACAGTTAGGAAGTGTTATTTGGAGAATAAGCATTTAGAGTAAAAATATTAAATATGCAGTGCAGGTTGAGTGGTAAAAATATCAAAACAAAATAATTCTGACGAAATTATGAGGACTGAAGAAGAGAACAAAACATTCCGAAAGTAATTTAAATTGATACATATGATTTACAAGGTATATTTTATGCACCTTTGCAATTGGTTTTAGTAAAAAATGGATATAAGGTAAACAGTAGATGCATGAAATGATCTTAAATGATGCATGTTTAGGGAGTTGTCACTAATATGCAATAGGTGGAGTGTTTTATATTGTATAGAGAGGAACTGATGCACAGTAACTCGACATCAAGGCTCAACTGTGAATGTTGCTTAAGATGAAATAGTCATGCAATATGCATGAAACGAGATGTCACAAGGAGCACATGAGACAGTTATATGCAAGAGTTTTAAGTTACTTTTACACACAATTGTGTACTATGTATGTTTTTAGATTCAAAGAGTGCCATCTGAAAAAAGTTATTGTTTTCATTTAAATAGTTAGAATAGAACCTCTCAGTGGGTTCATTTTAACTACTGTATCTTTCCTCGTATAAGACGACCTTTAAATCCTAAAATTAAACTCTGAATTCTAAGTGATGTTTATAGGTAAGCTAGCCAACGCCTCTGTGCCATAATCACAGACATACATGAAAAGATTTTCATCATGATATAAACTGATTATAAAGATAGTAAAACCATTACATATTACACTATATTACAGGCAGTCCTCAGTTATTGCTGGACTATATTAATGGTGATCTGGTTTCAAGGTGCTTATCTATCGCCATAAAATCGTCGATTTATGGTACCATAACGGGCCAAGGTTCAGTTATCGGTGCTGATAATAAGAGTTATGGTGCCATGACATACCAAACAGAGGCACCAGTAACCGAAACTCGGCGCCATAAGCTCCATAAATCGCCCAGTTTCAGTTGGTCAATAGTGGTTTTCACTTGTCAGCACCCTGCTGAGAATGGAACCCCTGCCGATGACTGGGGACTGCCCATTGGCAGATTCGAGAAATAATTCAACATCAGTGAAATCAGCTTTTATAGTAAATATGATCCCAGTTGAGTCAATGTAAACATCAAGTTTTGGTTGCACTCACAGAAACACTCATCTGCTGGTAACCTTTCAGAAATTTTAATGGTAGTGTACTTAATGTATTAATAATATTAGGGATAATGTAATGTTCATTTTTCATTAAATATTTATTGTCATATTGGTGAAATAGCACAATTTTGGAGGACATACAACTGTTTAGAACAGTTTAGTCGTGAACGATATGATGTACAATAATGAGTGTACATTTGACTAACCTCTTTTCCTCCATCTCTTTATCCCATCCTCTAGTTGCATAAGTTAAAAAAGTAAAAGGGAGTGATAAAAGTATTGTTGGTAAGTAAACACGTACAGCCATAAAGAACTGAACGAAAAGCAGCTGTTTTGCTATGAACAACTGAATCAGAAAACAACTGCTGTTTTGTTTGCATTTCAACCATCGCACAATCGTGAATAATTACAGTACTGTATACCCTTAATCAATGGAGAAAAGATGTGCAAGGAAATATACAGCTAAATGTAAACTGCAAAATGTAGCTGACGCTGAAAAAACAATGTTCAAGCTTCTAATGACTATAAATTATCATGCATCCGCAACATAGATGAAACTCCCCTAAACTTCGTTGTGCTATCAAACTTGACCGTAAATGAAATTGGAGAGAAAAATATTTTAACCAAAACTACTGGGCATGAAAGAAGACATTTAACTGTTGTTTTAATGTGTACGATAGATGGAACTAAACTTCCCTCCAATACTTAACTTTAAACAAAAATTGATGCCTAAAGAAATAAAAAAAAGGAATTCCTGAATGGTATTGTTGTCCATGTTCATGAAAACATAAACAATGCAAATTGCACATCTTCGCTATGTTTGTATTTTATGATACAATACGAAGTAACATGAGAAAACTCTGCATAAAAGATTATCGGATACAGTGATGTAAAGCATAACTTCTATTAAAGATCCATGGAAAAGATGCATATTCGTTATGTTTATAATTTATATTATGATTATATTATGATACTAATATGTGCAGATTACATATGCTAATTTTATATCTCATGTATAATGGAAACCCCTTAAAATTAATTTCAAAACTGTCTTCAGAAGTCACATGGTACGTGAGTAAATACAGTAACCAAAAACTATCAGATACACAGATGTCTAATTTAGCAGTTATCTTATACTACAGGTATGTGATAAATTCATCGATATTCACCATCATTTTTTACCTCGTCTTATCTAAAGGTCGTCTTACACACGGAAATATATGGTAGTTGAAATACTAGAGCAGCATTTGCAATACTCAAGCAGTGCAAGTAACACCCGAACTGTCATCTCATTAATGTCAATTGGAAAGTACATTATATTAATCGACCCAAGTATCCGTTGTAAGAGACATTGGCCATCACAGCAAAACCCATTATTGATGGGTCTGTTATTGTGAGATTGTTCTAGCTATTGTTTAAGTATTTGTCCGAAAGACTGGTTTGATGTTGAAACTATGAACATAGTATTGTATTTAGTATGAGTTAAGTATACCTTAGTTTAACCAGAATACTGAGCTGATTAACAACTCTCCTAGGGCCGGCCAGAAGGATTAGATTAGATTAGATTTTTTTTTTTTTTTTTTTTTTTTTTTTTTTTTTCTTTGTTTTTTTTTTTTTTTTTTTTTTTTTTTTTTTTTTTTCTTTTTTACATGGCTAGAAACCTATTGGTTACTCAGCAATAGGACCTACAGTTTATTGTGGGATCCGAACCACCTTATATCGAGAAATGGATTTCTAATCACCAGAAATAAAGTCCTCTGATTCTGTATTGGTGGCAGTGGGGAGCGAACTTAGACTACCAAATCGATAGGCGAGTACGTAACCCAATCATCCAATGAGGAACAATATTTAGTATATGAGACAGCATGAGGTTGTAGTCAGTATTCATTTTTGCTTAACCTCCTCTGGTCAACATTCATAAAGAAAATGTTTTTGGGGTTTATTGTAATGAAAGTTTGGAAATTCAGGTTACTCTCCTTTTCATGAATGGTACATGTATTGTAAATGTCATATAACTGTAGTTTCTAGTATTATTTGTCTTTTATAATTCTATCCAAGGTTTTATGTAGTTTCTAGTATTATTTGTCTCTTATAATTCTATCCAAGGTTTTATGTAGAATTCTGAATTTTTAGCTTAGTTAGACTACCTGTCTATTTGATTTCGAGTGTTGTCTAGAGTGAAATGTGTGTAAGGAGTTTTAGTACATACTAACACTGAATGTTTTAAAATAATTAAGGTTTAGAAATCTTGTATAGTCAGAAAATTAGTTTCAAAGATATATTTATGGTGATATAAATAATTTTGGATTCAAGAAAAGTTGCTTATAGGTCTTTCGATTTAATTAGCTTTATTGTTTTTTAATACATAGAATACTTAAAACTTAAGAAGTGGAAAGGCTTGGAGGAGAAGAAGTACTTCTCCTTGAGGGCTGAACTCTCTTTGCTAGTTTTTACCATCATTAAGATACTGCCATATGCAACTAACTACGTACTGGAATTTTCAGTAACTCTTGATTTTCGGGGCATAAGACATGAAGCCAACACTGAATTCACTAATTTAGTTTGGATTCTCAACTGTCATGACTTGAGAAACACTCTTAACTAATTGGGAAATATTTCTTCGTCATTTGAGATATGTTTATTCGGCAGTTTGCCTAAAAAATAAAAGGCCAAAAGTAAACACTTTTCAGAAGAGGAAAGATAATGTAGAGTACCTTCAAAAATGATCTGATGTCTTGGGACATTTAATGAGGTAATAAAGCAAGAGGTGTTGGTGTTGAGACCATATATGGATTGTAGTTTTCCATTTTGTCAAACCACTTAAAATCAGATAATTAACCCTAAAAGAAATGTATTTTTTCAACTGAAGTGTGGTGGCAATGACTTATAAAATTGTAATATAATAATTCTAGGAAGATGATGATTATTTTGTACAGGGAATGGGCACATAAATCCAATAATTCTCGTACGTTTTCTTTTCTCTTAATTTCTTCTTCTCTTTTGTTTAGATGAGGATACATATGGAATATTACTTGGACTGTAGCCAAGAGATTTCATAGAGTAGAAGATGTGCGAGCGTATAAGAATTCTTGTTCGTTGGTTTAACCATGTTTAATTAAACTGCTAAATTTATTCCAAAACTTTCAGACTTTCTTGGCTGCCTATAAGAAGGATTTCAAATAAGAATATTTCACTGGTTAAAAATAGGAATGAAAATGATTAGGTGGAATAATAGATGGGAAATTAGAGGTAAAATATAAAGATTGCAAAGATCTCTCCATGGCTTATTGAATATCTGTTATCTTCATTCATTAATAGACTGGATATCTTCGAAACTAGGCATGTTATAAGTGTAGAAATGCGTATGGTCTGAATTTTGAACTTGAATGTGTGTATTTTATATGGCAGGTGGCGAAAAGACCCACTTCGACTCCACCCCCACCGCCCCCCCCACGGCCACATTCTGGCACCGTTACCATCACCGTACCAGCGTCGCCTGTAGAGCCTGATGTTAAGGTAAGTGATGCTGACGGGAAAGAAGTTGTGTTGTAAACTTTTTAAATTTTTCCAAACTGTAGAGGGCAGTAGTATATCTTAACCAGCATTGTTAGCATAGTAAGTCTTAAACAATGTCTAGTTTATTAATTTTTTAAATGATGGTGCTGCTTTGATGCTTTATGGCAGTCGAAGTATTTTGTGAGTGAATAAGTGGCACTTATGGTGTGCATTTTCCAGTAATAGATTAGGTTGTAAATGCAGGTTGCTAGGTTGAATATGTTAGGCTTCGTATGTCCACAGATACTGTGCTAAAGTCGTAAACTCGGCAGCCAAAGGGTTTGGGTAATCGCTCCTAACTTTCATTTTGGATTGTTAAAATTCACCTAGTTTCTTATGTTGAATCCTTTGATGCGCTAATGTTGAAGAGACAGGATTATTGACAGGTAAAAAGGGAGGTCCGTTAATGCACACACACCATACTTTGGTGTGGCCAATATTAGTTTGGGATCTTGTTTAGAATAGCATAGGTGTCGGCAAAAATTGAATTGCCTTATGTTACTTTTATTTTAGTAATTTTGTAACTGTTTCAAAGTAGTTGTTATTGTTGTCGGCATGGAAAAGAGTTCTAGTTAAAAGGTGAAAGAATGAGACCTACTGGATATAGCCTTTTAATTAGGGAATCTTCTTACTATTTTTATCCGTTATCTTTTGGTGAGGTGGATAAACTAATAACATAAGGTTAAAGAACAAGTTGACAAAAAGATTAGAAAATTTGTCAGGAGTCCATACCACAATGGCGGCAAAATCTGAAATCAAAGTTTAGATGATAATGCTGACCATTTCCATCGCATCAGCTTTAAACATAATTTGATCATCTTTTTGTCGTCATAACTAAATTCATTTGCAACTCGGTTTAGTTTTCCATTATATGCTATTTATAAATTCGCACGATATAAAATTGTATGGCAAGATTGTGATTACAATATTGGTTTATTTACTTTCATGTTATGTGTATATCATGAGTAGAGAGAACAAGTGTGATTGTCCAAATCATTTGTGATCTCAGTTTGAAAAGTTATTTTATTTTAGAAAAAAGACAAGCTTAATGATTAGAGAAATAACAATATACGTGTACTTTACAACATAGGAGAGAATGTTACTCTTTTTGATTTGAGGCTCTTTGATGGTTATATCTGTCAAGGATAATTAAAGTATTTTACTAAAACACAGATTCACTGGCACAGGTTACTTATTGGTTCATCCAGTAAGGGGACAATAAAAGGCTGCCTGCTGTAGTTATCATGGACTTGGCACATTTATCTTTTTTAATTTTTACCTTTAACTTGGCTTAGTCATAGGACTAAATTTCAGTCTTCTCTCTTTGGGATTTTTAAAAATTCTTTGTTCACTTGACTGTTTCTTGTTTTGTTTTGTCTTCCTTAAATCCCTTCATTCATGCAGTAACCGCATCTTGAAGTCATTTTATATTTGTATCATTATTATTCTAATACCCCTGAAAACTCAAGAAAAAATGTAAGGAAA
The DNA here is from genome assembly GCF_015104395.2 of Macrobrachium nipponense. NCBI lineage: Eukaryota > Metazoa > Arthropoda > Malacostraca > Decapoda > Palaemonidae > Macrobrachium > Macrobrachium nipponense. The sequence goes on along the minus strand of NC_087208.1, from coordinate 72,767,866 downwards.
GTTAGCATAAGGAAACAGAAACTGCAACAGAAACATGTATGCGCAAATGTTTTTTATATGGTTATTCTTAACAATGGTAACATGCCATTAATGAAAGAAACGTCATCCTCTCGGACGCTGACTGAAGCAGTTGCAATACCTGGGAATCAAAGTATCACACCCTATAGGATTTTCATTGGAATTTTTTCATTTCCTAGTTAAGGTTGATATTTAGTGGATAGTGCTTTTACCTTCTGTGCATATAGGTAAACTGTGCTTTTGCATAACTGAGTTGCAACCATGTATGATTTGTGCAGGCAGTGTTGCATGGTCAAAGCTACCAAATGAAAATACTTCTGGATATTGGGCATTCAAATGGTGTCGTGAAGAGCCCCCCCGTTGTGGATGATACTCAGGAAAAGTACGCTGACTAACCTACCAATCTGTCCCTTTATCTACGAATTTTTCCTTCTCATAATGAAGACAAAAGAGTGGGATTAGGAAGAAAGAAGTGGCAACGTCCCTAATAGGCTCCAAGTTACTATATAAGACAAGTTAATACCGCCATTTGGTAACCTATGACTATGCTGAATACACCAGTGTAAGAATCTCATACTTGGAAAAAATTAACTAAAAATGCAGAATAAGAAGTGAATACTAGAGTAAAGATAAAAGATAATTCTTCGAATGGGCATTATATACTGTGTATGTGTGTGCATATGTAAATGGATGTATGTATGTGTGTTTGTATGTTCCAGCATAACTCGGAAACGCATTAAGCTTTTTCAACCAAACATTGTATACATATGACTTACTATCTTGAAAGGAATACTGTTGGGGTAAGATATCACTACCACCACCAAAGGGCACCAAAATGGGTTGGAGGGCTTCCCTGAAACGGGCTGGTTCTGACCGTAAACTTAGTAACTAAATAAACTACAAATTTATCATACCTCATTTCTGTATACATATGTACATATAACTTACTATCTAGAAAAGAATACTGTGTTTGGGGGGTAAGACATCACAGGCCCCAAGGGGGGGTGGTGGGAAGGGGGTGACATAAAAATAACCGAAGATGACACACATATTAGTGTCTTAATCCATAGTTTTCGGGGTCACTGAGTTGAATGTCAAAAATGACAGAGATTAGTGTTGAATCCCAAGTTTTCTGGGTTACTGAGATGAAAAGTGACATTCCCAAAGCCATCCAAATCCAAGTTCATTCGAATAGAACGAATAGACTTGTGTATAACCTGAACATTTTTGGAAACGAATTTAACTTTGTGTTGGTAAACCCTTCTAGAAATTTGTAAAAATAAAAAGAAGACTGTATTTAAGGGAAGCTAACTCGGCAAGTCTTCAAGTTTTTTATCATCTTTCAGTGAATGTGACAGTTTCATTTTGCTCTTTTAGATGATTATATAAGTGTTTCTCAATTTATTTGATAATGACGCTATACATTTTGAATTAAAGTTTATCAATAATAAAAACTCTTTTGATATTACACTATAGATAGATTTGATTTCTTTTCACGTCTATTAGAAGGTTGGAATAGATAAATATCTGGGTGTGTTTTACCATTTAAGTGTGTTCTACAGTCTGGGTGTGTTTTCTGCTTTGAGTTTTTACCCTGCAATGGCCGGTAGGTCAGCTAGTATTGTATATATTACAAACAATTGAGATACAAATGTCGTTCATTATCCAGTTCACTCTACCTCGAAAATAATACTAAAGGGAATTACAGTTGACAAGTAATAATCACCTGATGGATTAGAACCACCAACAGCAACTACCCCTGACTTCATTGACGAGTTCTCCACAACTAGACTGTCAATTGTGGTAGTTCTCTTGTTCTCCTACCACTGAACTGTCAGGTGTTGTATAAGTTGACACTGACTGCCGGACATAAGCTAATCAAATGCTGTTATTTTTACTTAGCTTGGTCGTCAACCCACCCCTACCATAACAGATGATAGGTATGTTTGAAACTGGAAGCTGTTTATGAACTTTTGCTAAATCACCATGACATTTTTATAGTCACAAAGGTCATTTAATATCCAGTGCATTCTACCTCAGATATAATACCATAGGGGAATTATAGTTGGCAAGTGGTATTCACCTGGTGGGTTCGAACCACCAACAGCAACTACCAATGACTTCAGTGTCAAGTTCTCTTGCAACTGGACTGTCAAGTTAGGTTTATAAGTTAACACTGACTCTGCTGTACTAGCAGGGGCATCAGCCGACCCCCACCATGATGCCTGTTTGGTACGTTTGAAACACATTACTTTTAATGAATTTTTAACACATCACCTAGATTTTTTATATTCACAAACATTAAGCTAAAAATGTATGATATCCAGTTCGTTGTACCTCAGAAATAGTACTGAAGGGGAATTGCAGTTGATAATTGGAGGACTCAAACCACCAAGTGCAACTACCTCTTCACCTCAGTAATGAGTTCTCTTACTAATATTGGGCCGACCAATATTGGGCCATTAAGAGAAGTGTAAGTTGATACAGACTCTGCCGTACATATCCACTACAAATGCAGGTATTTGAACTAAGCATGGGCATTAACCCATCCCCACCATGACGGGCGATTGGTACGTTTCTTGACAGTTGTAATTTCCCTTCGGCATTATTTCCGAATCAGAGCAAACTGGGTATTAAACAATATTTTTACGTATGAATTGTTACATATTAGCTCGACTTTTTGTGTATTCACAAATATTAAGCCACAAATGCCATATAATATTTAATTCACTATACCTTTAAAAATTGCTTGCACCCACCCAAGAGGAATTGCAATTATTTCGTCACTAGCAGGATTTAGGAAAAAAAAGCTAATGCCGCATATCACCATGGTTGACATCCAGAGTATATGTTGTTCCTTATTTAAGGTGGAAGTGAAGTTCCAAGTAAATGTCAAGTAGGTCATGAAGGGTATGACACTTTAGTGCGTACGTATCATTAGATAAGTAGGTATATGATTTTTTCCGGAAAATTATTGTACCGAAAATAGTTTTCGTGACACCAACTATTATGAAATGAAATTAGTCACAGAAGGGAGGAAATAATTATTGCTCAGATGTCTAGGCAAGTAACAATCGCAACCTCAAAAAGTGTTCCTGATGTATTGACCTCAGGGATACCTTACACCCCTCCTCTTGTTTTCTCCTCTAGCCCATTCCACCACCTTTCTGGGAAATGTAGCACGTGGGTCAATGTTGACCCTTAGGCACATCCGGTAGGTGTCTCCCTCCACTCAACTCCCCATCCTTCATTTAAGATATTACCTTCTTACTCCAATGTGATCTCTCCCCCTTCCTTTCTCTTGCCTCTTTTTATTTAAGCAACCTCACATCCTCACTGTGAATCAACACCCATCATTTTGGAGTTCCTGCCTTTATCAGTGTGCTCTCCCCCCCCTCCCCCGATTCACGGGGATCTGCCCCTTCAATTCATTTAAGATTTCCCACCCCTCTCATTTTCGACTCTCCTCCTTTCTGCTTTGGATGTCCCATCCGGACTTCACATGTTGGTACCCACTAGGACCTCTTCTCTCTCTCTCTCTCTCTCTCTCTCTCTCTCTCTCTATCTCTCTCTCTCTCTCTCTCACTCTCCCCCCCCCCCCCCCCCCATCCTATTCGGGTCATCTTCCTTCCCTCTCGGTTTGGAAATCCACTGTCACTGATCTTGGACAGTTTTCTCAACCGCCTCCTTTTCCCACTCAGTTACAGGCTGCTCTGTGAGCAAGAGCCCGTGCTGACACAAGGTCAGCTTAATCAAAAACAACAACATTCCCACTCAGATCCCTGACAGGATGTTAGGATTTTTCTTTCCCCACTCCTCAAGGTTCTCTCCTCCACCTCTACCACGTCCCTCTCTTAGGGGTCTCCTTAATCACTCTTGGAATCACTCACTCCTCTTTATCCCTCATGCGCTTTGCTTTTGATGTTTTGTTATTTTCCCTCGTCATGAATGTTGCAAAACTTCGAGACGTGTTTATGTTCCTTCAAAAGTAAAGACTGGTTTCTGTTCACTATGAGCAATAAGCCTTTTATTTAGGCGGGTCCATTATTTTGCTGTCTGTATTTCGGGTTTGTAATATTTTTGGTGGTGGCAGTTGAAAATTTCATATAAGGCGCTTTGACCGTTATGTTCTCATTTAATTCGATTCATTTGATATTGATAATATGATCCGTGAAGAATATCAAGTTGTGAGTGAATATAGCACTCCTCCTTCGTTAGTGGGAAAAAATTCCATAAACCAGCGAATCAAATTAGATATTTAATGGGCGGGTCAGTCGCTCCATATTAAATTTCCCCCTGGCACTCCTCTGTTTTGTCCTCATTTATTCATTTTGTTCATTTCATTTCGCTATTCATATACTTTAACCGTTGTTAAATTATGTGTGTGTGTGTGTGTGTGTGTGTGGAGCCTTGCTAAATAAACTGATAATCTTAATGGGTTTTCATTGTGAGTATTTGCTTATTTTGTAATCATAAAGCTGATTATGATGAGGGCGATAATATTCCATTGGCTCTTGGCTAAATGTATCCTTTAGTTAGTACCAACGGTCTATGCTCCCAAAAGTATTGATAGATAAAACCTGGAAGGCAATTATAAATCTCGGTGCGTATGGACCAGGCTTTGCACGATGCGTACTAATACCTTGACCAAGCGCTCATTAACGTTTCCAGGCATCAGTTGAGGCTAGTTCCTAATTACAGAGTACCCTCATGACTGTTACTCCTCCTCCTCCTCCTCTTCCTCCTCAAGCTCAGGGAAGTCAGGTGTGAGTGAAAATGGTTTTGAAATGAAAACTTTGGGTTTTACATATTTACAGTTTTATTAATGATAGCTACAGTAAATGGCAAATATATGAACAACTTAGATTTCGATAATGTTCATCACAATATCAACAGGAGGGTGCTTACATACGTACTTGCACATAGGATTTGCACCTATTTAATGCTGTATGAACAGCAACAAATGAAACTTTCAGCCACGGCTCGGTAGTGGCATGTTCTATAGCGTTGCCAGACGCACGATCATGGCTGCCTTGAAGCTTAAATAAGATAAAACTACTGAGGCTAGAGGGCTGCAGTTTGGTATTTTTGATGATTGGAGGGTGGATGATTAACAGCCCAAATTGCAACCCTCGACCTCAGTAGTTTTTGAGATCTGAGGGCGGACGGACAGACAAGGCCATCTCAAGATTTCTTTTACAGAAAATT
>NC_087208.1:72725140-72760140 GCF_015104395.2 Macrobrachium nipponense | reverse complement strand
TATTGGATCGTCAAGTGTCTTCGAATAACTCGACCAAGACTTCTACCATGATTTAATGGTACAGCCGACTGGTTTCCAGCTCTGTCATACGTAATCATTGATTGTTTCATTTTCATCCTTTTATTGGCATTTCCTGCATTTCAAAGCAGTTCGACCAAATTTGTCGGCCAATTTGACTTGTTCAAGAAAGTCTCATGTAAGTGAGGCGATAGGACTAGAGCAACTTAAGGCCCACTTTCATTCTTTGTCATTTTGTATTAAAATCAAAGTGTGGATATTTAACATGCCTGATAAATACTGCTTGTTGTTTGCTTATTTCTTGATTGTTTTGTGGTTATTTTATATATTTGGTTTTGGTGGTTCTCGGTTACTCTTTAGTGAAAAGTTGTTTGAAGTAGACATTACCTGCACCCGCGCGTGCCCACAAAATTTCAATGTCGTCAATATGGGTGCAGGGACTTCGTTTTTTCTGTTTGCTGCGACCGATTTTTCTTCCACTAGCTTCGTATCAGCAAAGGCCAAGGCCCAAGGGGCTGGCACTAAAACATTCGCGTTGCTAAGGTCCCTTTCAACATTAGGCTATGCATTATTACAAGGTCTCAGCAGCGTAGTGACTGCCTCTCTCTCTCTCTCTTCTCTCTCTCTCTCTCTCTCTCTGATCTAAATTGTTTGCGTACCCCAGTACCGGTGGTTCACCGTTGCCGCTTAGTCAAGCAAATTAAATTGCTTTATTTCGTAATCATATATTAACTTTATTTATTTATTTATTTTTTTTTGCATTAGTATCCATTTTCTCTGTAAATTGTTATGTCCGCTATACTGTTGTACGTAGGTTTTAATGGCTAGCCTGTTCAAGCAGGTTCTATGTAATATCGGATTTTACATTACACTGTACTGTAATTGTTGTTAAGCTAAGGTTTTATTACTTAATTACCAAAATTGTAGGGTATGTACCTGGTAATTATTTCAGTGTGTGTGGTTTATATATATATATATATATATATATATATATATATATATATATATATATATATATATATATATATATATATCTGTGTGTCTGTGTGTGTACCATACTTGCAGTTTTAAAATACGTGACGTGTACTTTGGCAGGGGATCCCGGGCTTCCCCCGTTTGAAAACAGTTACTGGGTGGATACTCGAGAACGATGTCACTTTTTTGTCCTTTACTATGAGGGTGCCATACCACCTTTAATTAGTATTTATGACACCTGTGTGAAGTGATGTATGGAAGGGGAAATTGCCCCGTTTCCTTTCTCTTTCGAAGGACCAACTGTAATTACCTGTGACCCAGATTTCGCGACCCGCTTTTACCCCCTTTTGAGAGGTTCCGCTGATAATTTGAGCGAATCCTTTTTTACTTCAAAGGTTGTGGTTGGTTGTTCGGGGGTCGTTGGATTGGTTGCCTGCCTTGGTGAAGTATTGTTTCACCTCATTATAAACCTGATTGCTTCTGCTGCATTGGCCTGAGTGTCGTTTCAAAAACATCGACGTCAGACAAAGGGCGACTTCCGGCCTTTAATCTAAAATTTCCACTTCCGTGTCTCTGCCGTTTCTCTGAGCGTATATTGCAGCCAATAGAAATCGAAACTACTGCAAATGCCTATATCATAAAGGCAAAAGTGGAAGCTCTCTCTCTCTCTCTCTCTCTCTCTCTCTCTCTCTCTCTCTCTCTCTCTCTCTCTCTCTCTCTCTCTCTCTCTCTCTCTCTCTCTCTCTCTCTCTCCTTGAATTTTACCTTTGGAATATGTTTCTTAATGGAAGGCTAGATCCAAAAGAAGACCCAGATGAAGATTGTGATATCCCAATGAAGATTCGAACCTGCATCTTGAACGGTTTTTTTTTTCTATAAGATCGATAAATCTTTAAGAATTTATAGGTTCGCTTACATACCGTGACTCATGCCAGGATTACAATAATCGCAATCTATTTGATACCCGTTTGTTTTTTCAGCCTGCCCCTTTGGTTGATTTCTAATTTCAGTTTCTCACTAAATTCCAGTTCAAGAGACAGGCACTGGTATATACTGTGTATGTATGTATGTATGTATGTATGCACGTATAACTGAATCACGAAAATGTGGAACTGATGAATATACAATTAAAGACAAATGCCACGAAGGAAGTGAAACAACAGAGCGGGTGCTAGGCCTTTCGACTCACTGTCCTTTACGTACTTAAGTAAAAGACAGTAAGTCGAAATTTGTATATTGTTGGTTGTCTGATGTAGACTTTTCTCCGTGTCTTCAATTGCTAAAGCACAATTGGCTTCTGCAATATACTGGCAAATTTTCGAAGGTGTTCAGTACTTTTTTTCGTTATACACAAATATTATTAATTGTCATTTGAATAAATCATTCACTTTCCAAAATGCCACTCTATTTTTCAGTTTTCTTTGAAAGTTAATCGTTTTTTACCCGTTCCTTAACAGTGACTTGAATTCTTGAGTAATAATGATAATATTAATATTAATATATTAATAACGGTAATAATAACGAACATCGAACTGTTGATTATATTACGTTTTGATTTGTACCAATTTCTAGATTATTTGTCCTTTTCCATTTTTCTGATTTGTTCCTCTTAACTGGATTTATCATCATTCTTACATTTGTATGGGATTTGGTTATAGAGATCCATATACAAAGTATGTATTGCTCTTAGATGTACACCCTCATCAAGAACATTTTGTGTCTGTTTGTGTGTGTTTTTTCGTATTATTTTATAGGGATGTGAAGACCCCAACTTGTGGTGTTCATAGGTCTCGCTCAGTTCGCCTCCTTTGTAGAGAATTCTCACGCTCAAGTTCTGCATTGTTTTGTAGGAAGCAGCAGGAGCAGTTGATATGTCTGTTTCATTATTTTCAAAGGATGTGGCTTGCAGACAATGGTATATGACGAATGCGGTCAATTTCCTTTTATGGCTTGCGGTTTTTGTAGACTATGCCTTTTGTTAGCTGATTCCAGTTTATATAAGTTTTTTAGTTCATTTACCGGTTTTAAAACCTTTTCACTAACTAACCCTGACAACTGATGCTTCATTTTCACCCTATGCATCTCTCACTCGACTTCCAAGGTCTCTCGTGAGCTTTTATTCTTTTGATTTTGACAATGTGACGTTTGTTGTGTCTATTGACTAGTTTCGCTCCCGATTTTATTGTGTTCATTTGAATTCTTTCCGGAGACATCGAGTTGAATCTGTTACTCATTACAGTAGGAAAAATTGATGTTGTTTATGCTCTCTCTCTCTCTCTCTCTCTCTCTCTCTCTCTCTCTCTCTCTCTCTCTCTCTCTTCTGGGCTTGATTAGTTTCCCTCATCTCTTTGTTGAGTTTTAAAAGTTTTTCTGTCCTGTTCCGCTCCCTTTGCTGGTTGAGATTTATAGCAGTTCGTTGTCCGTTTTATTTGTTTATACCGTACTTGCGTTTGTTATAGGTAGAGAGAGAGAGAGAGAGAGAGATTTTTCGTTCATCATAGCTTGTTGGTGTTTTCTTTTCTCTTCTTGAAGTGTTGTGTTCCCTCATGTGATCAGCCTCTGTCCTTATGACACCTTTTACCCTCCCCGGTAAATGCCATTTTGTGTCTAGTAATTCCTATAGTTTTGAAATTTATAGTTAGTTCTTTACTTTCCTCTTACGACTTTTACGTATTAACCACTTGTTAAGTGTCGCCCTTTCAGTCATCCGAAAGGCGGCGTGGCATCATTACACCTGCTGTGTTCTTCACTTCCGACACCTGTTTTATAATAATTACCACCTGTCTCTCTGAGTCGCAATTTGCAATTGGAGCAGTTATTTTTAATTGTGGTAAAATTCGTTGCTTGAAGAGATTTCTTCCATATAATTAATTTTTTCTTATTATAGGTAATATGCTTACAGTAATAAGTTATTCAGGAAAGCCATGTATTTTGTTATTTTTTATTTCACGTATTTCCCCAGTGAATGTTGTACACTTAGTAAATTAAATTACAAAAAGTATTTGTAACTCATTAATTGTACAGTGTCCAAAGAAATTCCTGTTTAAATCATTTGCTGCTGTTCGATGCTTAGTTTAAAGATACAGCACTCAGCAACTGGACTTATCTTGCTGCTAAAAATTGTTTTAAAAAAAATATCCGGATATAGACAAAAATTACTATACTCTGTTTTTTTCCATCTGTCCATCCGCCTGCGGTGTTTGCGCATGGTAACACTGCGTCCAGGGCTTTAAATAATATTCTATTTCGAATATTAACGGTGTAATTCGCATACAGTAAATTATTAAAACACTTTTCAGTTGCAAATGTACACCAATGGGATTATAATTCCTTTTATTTACCTAAAACTTACACATAGCGTAAGTATTTAAAGCCCGGGACGCAGTGTTACCATGCGAAAACACCACAGGCGGATGGACAGATGGAAAAAAACAGAGTATAGGCATGTGTCTGCATATATAGCACATACTATGTGACTTTGGTATTGTTATGAATAAATCATCTTAAAAGTTATAGGTTCCGTTGATAACTTTTTATAAAAAGAAAAATATGTGAATCTATACGAATTCTGAATCTTGCTGGAAAGTAAAAGAATAATTCGAATTTTTACGATGTCATAATGTCTGTTTAAAGTTGAAATGAACGACCAGGTTGGTTATTAAACTGACCGATGGCTGACGAACTCATTTGAAACCCTTCGAAGAAAAAAGACAAGAAGGGCGGAGCGTGATATGAAAATAAACGATTTGCTTGGAATACTTAAGATATTCAATAGGCAATATTAGGCATCCATGAAAATAAATGATTTGCTTGATATTCAATAGGGAATTTTATTAGGCATCCGTTCCCGAAGACCTCTCTTTCCCTCTCCTCCTTCCTATCCTTTCTTTTCTTCCCATCTTGTTTAACCCCTTCCACCATTCACTTTGATGTGGAGTATCGGGCAAATGGTCCCCCCAGTTCAACATTGAAGGTCGTTTCCCCCATCTCCTCTCTCCCTTCCTCATCCCATCCATTCCCCTTTCTCCAAATCTTCCCTTTTTTCTTCCTCTGTCCTTCCATTTCTTCCTCCCATCACACTCCTTCTCTGTCGATAGGGAATATTGGAAGGGTGTGCTGAGTTATGGGTTGGGCGTTGCTGGATGGGATACACGTGTTTCTAGTTTCACGAGAAGGGCATTGTCTCGCACCCGCTGTTTTGTGAACTTCATTTGTTGTAACCTTGCCGCTGTGATTTTCTTCGTGTCAGTTAGTTCTGTATGATTAGGTGTCATGCAAGACGGTGATGTCATCATCGAAGGGAGAGATTGAAAGAGTAAAATGTAAGGAATCTCTCTCTCTCTCTCTCTCTCTCTCTCTCTCTCTCTCTCTCTCTCTCGAATTCCATTTATCTTCTTCTTTTCGGTCGACGTTATTTTTTTCATGAAGGAAGGACACAAGGTATTAATTCTCCCAAGATGGATCGCTATATCAATCATTTGTCGTTGATACTTATGTATACCGGGCATTCTCTCTCTCTCTCTCTTCTCTCTCTCTCTCTCTCTCTCTCTCTCTCTCTCTCTCTCTGGGTAGAACGCCAAATTAGGTGCCATTTTCCAAATGAAGCCTATCAAATTCCGTCCTCACATCTGAAAATCCATCTGTAATATCTGTAGAACAAGTATTCTGAATTGTTTGTTATTCCAGTTGTACTGATTCTTCCACAATGATATTTGTGCATATATATATGTATTATGAATATATTTATTTATTATATATACCCCGTTGCTTGTATGCATGCATTTGTTGAATGACGTTTATGTATTTGTTAGTCTTATCTCTAGATTCTTTTCACATATATCCATTCTTAATCTGCGGAAGCTTGCAAAGTAAATACCTTTTAGACTTATTTCATATGAATGACTCCTCAGTTTGGTTTAGCATTGACAAGTGTAACGAAATATGCCTCAGAATTAAAGTGCAAAAGTGAAAAGGACCCCAAAGTCTGAAGCATCGTGTACAAAGGTGCCACGAAAACCTTACAATATAGAAACATCATTGATGATAAAACAGAAGAAACGGACGCATTGCAACCTTTGTCGTCGTAGGTAATTGGACAGGTGTTTTGTTGCGGCAGATGCGCCCGCCGTCTTGTTTGGTGCCCAGAGGCCTTAAAAGGTGCGCCCGTTTTTTCTTCCTTTCTTTCTTAGATGTGTGCGAAGGGTCCTTTTTTTTATGAGATGGGGTGTCTGTGGGGAGGGGGTAGTATGGGTATTAGGTGATTTGGTTGGTTGGGGCACCAGGCCATGGGTAGGATGACCAGTTAGGTTAAAGGGAAAGGTTCATTTTTGGGTGTGACCCCACGATGTGGCGGTAGTATACAGCGTGACCAATGGCGCGTTGCTTTCTCTCTCTCTCTCTCTCTCTCTCTCTCTCTCTCTCTCTCTCTCTCTGGTCTCGTATCGTTTTTTTTGGTCCCCGAACTGGGCTCGGAGAGAAGCAATGTGCTGCATTTTCTTCAAAATCTTGTTTGGCTCGGTTGACCTAAGCGAAGACCTAAGTATACTCGTATATCTGGTTGTAGTTGGAATGCTGAGAGTTGCAGTTGGGCTGGAAAGGAATAACAGCTGCGAGTGTCCTAGCTTTTGTCATTGTTTCATCATGTATCGTTATAGGACAGTGGTTCCCAAACAATTTTTCTGTCATTTCCCCCTACACCAAGTTCAACCATCCAGATTTCCCCCTTCGTGTATATGAGGGAAAGAGTAGTTAAAACACACTGTGACTATTTACTCATTTATTTTTTAAATGTACAAATATACTGATAAACACATAGTTACAGAGTAAAGTTGATCGAGAGCGGTAGTAACAACTAACCGCATAGCCATTCTTCCCTCCTCTCCCTCTCTCTCTCTCATCTCTCTCTCTCTTATCTCTCTCTCTCTCATCCCCTTCCTTCTCCTCCCTCTCCTCTCTCTCTTCATCTGAGATCTTTTTTTTCTTTTTTTAGTTAGTAGGCAGTGTAATTATTTCCCCCCTAGTAGCTTCAAATTTCCCCCAGTTTGGGAACCACTGTTATAGGATGTCATTTCTCTTAATTACTCGTAGATGAATTGGGTTATTTGGTCGACTCCCTTTCTGTCGATCGTTTTCGTTCGCCTTTTATTTTGTTTCTGTGGTTTCCATGATTCTATAAATAGCTTTTGATTTAATTACTTTATAGTAGTTGAACTCGATACTTTTTAAATTACCCAAATTTATTTATTTATTTGGTTATACGTTTACATTTTGCATTACTATGTAATAACTTTCGGGGATTTTCTGTTCAATTGCTGCTTACACAAGAGCGCCAAGAATTGTAAGTTGTACTTTTGTTTTCTTGTCAAACGTCTTTAATCCGGTTGGAACCGGTGTGATTGTGACTCTCAAGGAAGAAAGTCTACTTCCAGACTTTAGTTTATGACCAGTATTTTGCTTCTTGCATTTCCGGGAAACCGTGAGTTGTGTATATTTACATTGTTCTCACAGTTGGGAGGACACGTTTTTCTCACTTTTCCACGAATTTCTACGTATGTGGTTTTTCTTTCTGTATATCTATCTTTTTTTTCTAGGCCTTAAATAGTGTCTCAGTTATTCTTTTTTGGTATCGCTTTTATTCTCTTGCAACGATCATATTTGTGCCTTTCCAACCCTCCGGTTTGTCAACCAGTTTTTTGAAACCAGATACTAAATTCACTGCGTAGGTCAACAGAGGCTGCAAGTTGTAATGAAATGTTGAATTATGAATTTTGTAAAAGTTTTTTTCCGATGACTGACAATAGTTGATTAGGTTTTGGAAGAGGTAGCAATGTCATTTTTCGTAGGCAGCGACGTTCCTCGAGGAGCACTTGGAAACATAATTTGAAGAAAACTTGTGCAAAGAAAGTCTGGCCGAAGGTGATGTCTTTTCTTGCCCTCAGAAAGTTCCTTGGGATCCTGGCAACTAACTGGCGGAGACTTGTGGTCAGTGAGGGCTTCGTATGCGTTGTTTTATTTTCATAGTCATGAAAACACCCCATTATATATTCGATACATCCATCAAATGGGCGTCGTTGCTTTCGAAAGTGTACATGAATGTCATTTGAATAAACATGAGAAAGAGACAGAGGTGATTATGAAGTATTGTAATTTTGTTACTATTTTGTACCCATAGCAGGTGATCGTACAGTTTTACACACACACACACACAGAGAGAGAGAGAGAGAGAGAGAGAGAGAGAGAGAGAGAGAGAGAGAGAGAGAGAGAGAGATTTTTATACAATGCGAACATCACCTGGGAATTATCCGTGTTAATTGCCGATTTTTCCTTACTAACATCATTACGTTTTATAACTACATATCCCAAAAGGATGAGAAATAATACACAAAGTTATAAATCCATAACTTAACAGAATGTAAGACGTGTGCAAAGTTGTCTTCTGTAGATCATTTTTAGGTCATTAGTGACTAGGTTAAGATTGTGACAACTTAAAGCCGATAATATTACATGTCTGTTTATGTCCTCTTTGAGACCTTTACCTGTGTTCCGCCAATACCGTACGCGCGCGCGCGTCGTGTGTGTGTGTGTGTGTACATATATATAAAGAAGGTTTAATCTCTCAGGTTGTAACCAAGCAACCAGGCCTAATCTCGGAAGGAGCTGAAACACTGGATTACAACCGAAGAGGGTTGTAAACCTACTAGATTATTACCGAGAATGACCTCCCAGACCAACGTGGGATTTAATTTTATTACAACCACATCTCTGTCTGGGTGTCACTGGACGCCCACTCCGATTCCTATTGACCTTAGACCTTTATTTTGTAGGAGGGGATTCTTGTCGCATCTTATGTCCCTCCTTTTTTGGGGGGTTGGGGTGGTCTCTCCTTCCCCTGAGTCCTCTCGTCTAACCAGTGTTAACGTGGTATCTGCATAATGGTCTCTGGTGTCTGGGTAACTGTGTTAGGTTGTAGGTTTCTGTATTATTCGTCGTTTTTGTTTGTCTGAGGCATTGCTGAATGTCATCTTAGTATTTTTTATTTTTAAATGCTTTTGCCGTTGGTTATCGTTATCGTTACTCGAAAATTTTGTGCACAGAAATGACCATGATGCTAAATATTTGTAAGCAGTACTGTGCTCTCTAGATCTCATTATTTTTGTTAATTTTATTTTGCAATTTGAAACAATTCCAACTACGTTATGGTATTTTTTTGTTAAGAAGATTTTTTTCTGATGCCTGATAATGAATCATGTTGATGATTTCATTTTTTGTTAAAGTTGTTTTTACGAGACAGTCGTCAGGTGATTCCTCCCGTTTTGTGATTTCAGTGAGCCATGGGGCTTATAAGACGCATGAGTAACCCACAGATGAAACGCTCCGATTTACGTATTTAATTTTGTGCTTTGCACTTCTAGTGAAGATAGGTATTGCAGATTTTCTTTTGGCTTCACACACAAATCTTGAAGTGAGTGAAATCGATTAATGAACTGAAATGTGGTCGTGTCTTTAGAAAGTGTAAATTTGGTGAGTGGTCTGTAAGCCTTTTCCAGATGTCTACTCAATAATGAACGAATCAAAAGTTGCTATACTTGTCTTAGTGCCATATTGCAGTTGCAGGGAACATTTTTCTTATACTGGTCAAATTACTTCAAAGAAAATTTCCGTCGTTTTTTATTTTCGAAATTTGTGCCAGTATAATACTAGTCATTTCTACAGAGCTGTACCGGTTTTTCCACAATTGCATTAGTTGAAAGTAAAAGTGAATGTGGATTATGCCATTGTGTCAGTATGTCATTTCGTAGGGATGTTTAACTGTAAATGATCGTTTTTCCATTTCTTGAAATAGGAAGTGGATGATTTCTCTAGCCACCCATTCCGCCCAGTTGGCTTCATGGGCCTCACTGTAACCCGTTCCCGCGCCCATCAGACTCCTAAAGTTGGCCGAAAAGTTTCCTGCGCATTACAGTAAATTAGGAGCCTCGTTTCATATACGTTTGATCTTTATTTTTTTTTTTTTTCCCTTGCTGAGCTGGTTTTCTTATTTGAGCCCCTGGGCTGTTGGCATTCAGCGTTCCCAGTTAAAGCTTCAAGTAGGCTGACAGTAATAATTCGGAATGAAGTCGCTGGTCTCTTGAGAATGAGTGACTTTTACTGATGTCACAGGGTCATATATGTATATATATATATATATATATATTTTATATATATATATGATATATATTTTATATATATATATATATATTATCTATATATATATAAAATATATATATATATATATATATATATATATACATATACACGAAGGGCTTCTGCGATTCTGCAAAAAGTTGAATAGTACAAGTGGTTAGTTGGTCAGTCCTCTTTGAGACTGAAGGAAGAAGTATCGTCGTGCTTTAAGAAATGTGTCGAAAGATAATGAAGTAAAAGGTTTTGTCGCTATGAAAAATTTCTCTTGCCAGCTTTTTTCTTAGGAAATTTGTGCGCCGTGTTGTTTGTAAACGGTACGCCCTTTCATCATTTCAATTCATCCAATCTTCATTATTTTTCCGGAGTTGGCTAGGCAAGCAGTGACTGATGTTGCCTTTAACCTTTTGGAGATAATATAAAAACTGTTATATAATCTTATAACGTTACTTAGAGTATAATTATATATTTATGAAAAAATAAAATATTTAAACTTTCAGAAATCTTGGGGAGCATTAAAGGTCATCTGAATACTGCTTAGGCAATAAAATCTTTGGAAAAATGACAGGACTGTTGATGATTATCGTATTGTTTGCCTCGAAACATCTGGCGCTCATGAGCTTCTTTCTTCGAGAAACAATTCTGTTGCTTCCTTCATTTTCTTCCCTTTCTTTAGTTTCTTCGGGTCTGGACTAGAAAATGACATAAGTTGACTGTCCTTATGACCTTTGAAATTTAGGTCAATTGACGGCTATTGACCCATTTTCAGAGAGCATAAATCATGCGCGAGTAGAATGAACCTCAGGTTTTTGTTTGCATACCCTCGTAGCATAATGCCCTGTCTGGCCCTACCATAACCAGGGTCATGAATTATGTACAACACGAACTCCGAAGTCTTGGTTGTAGGTAGGTAGGTAGGGGAAGGGGCGGGGCTTCGGGATTTACATATTGAAGATTATAAATTGCTATTGCTTGCATAAAATGAAGCGATTTGTAAGAATTAGTCAAGAGGTAAAGATTACGTGTTAGTTTGTTAATTTGAGAAGAATATACGAAGCTCAAATTTTTTTCTGTATAAATTGTAGGATTTCAAAAAAGTAATCGAAGAAAATGAGTAGGTAGGTCTGGTATTTATGAATTGTCGAGGATATATAATTCGGATTCTGAATTTTATTGTTTTTTTTTATTTGTGTAATGAACTGTTTTGAAATGAGTGAGATGAGTGATATCATGTTTCTGAAGTTTACACAATAAAGTCGTTCGTTTCTGGAGAAAACATCGTTAACAGTTGTATAGTCTACGTACTAGGAGTTTTCTTCTTTTCATACTTGGGTAAGTTCGAAGCGATTCCTTCTGGTGTGTGTTACATGCAAAAGTTGTGATACAACCAACCAAGTTGATCTGCCCCTTTTTGGTCAGTTTAAACGTTTTCAGCCTTTTCTTATATTCTGTTGTGATATATTCTAATGAGTGTCTTGATACGGCTGAATGGTTTGCGTGAACGTAGATTTATCAAACTTACATGCATCTATAATTATTTTCTTCGTGGGTGACCTTTCCTCTTATATTCAGTGACCTTTTTTGTTGTAACACCATTTAGATGATACAATCAAATACTGGTACCACCTTTGGTCGATTGTAGTCCAGTAAAAATCGTTGTCAGTGAGCTCATCCTTTGACGTCATTACTTTCCCTCTCTGAGCCTAGTAACGGAACGGGTTCTATTTAACCCTGTCCCAGTGTTTACACGATACTGTGCAAGAGTATAGTCGTCGCTGGAACAGTACAGTGCATTCACTGGTTCTTATCTCTACGAGCCTTAGGTAATCGGCCCGATGGCTTCAGCCGTTTGGAAAGTGGGTGGTTGAAGTAGCTTCCTTTTCCCTCTACGCCTACAGTTACGCCCACGGACGTCAAAAGAGCGGTTTCGGGTCAAACGCCACCTACAGCTAACCCCACCCACGGCTTCAAGAACTTGGAAGAGGAGGTTTACTTCTTCCTCAGGGTCAGACGGGCGGCGGGTGGGGAAACTTGACCTTTTCTTGCTGTGAAGAAATGATAATCCCTTGCATTTTCTTTTGTCCAAGGCTTTCAATGGTGCCTTCGTATTTCTTCTCTCTTTTTTTCGATCCTTGCTCTATTTATTCATTTAATAGGTTACCTTTTTGAGGGTTTTCTGCTTCGGTTTAACACCGCGTCTTTTCAGAGTCAGACTGGGGGCTTCGCATTCTTTCATCTTGTGTATCCATTCACACAAAAGAATAATGGAACTAACAGGATCTTCTCGATTTGGCTTTTGGAAGTTCTCTCTCTCTCTCTCTCTCTCTCTCTCTCTCTCTCTCTCTCTCTCTCATTCAGCCAGTTTCCCATCCTACGCCAAGCGATAAGCGGAAAGATCACTGGCTCCCGGGGGGGACAGATAGGAGGGGATGCCAAAGGAGAAGTCCAAGGCGAATTTCAACCGAGGACGTTTTCCTCATCTCATTTTGTAACGGTTATTTGGACGCCACAAACAGTCCAGATGTTGACGTTTTTCTCAGCATTGTGTTTTTCATTTCAGGTTGAATGATATATTTTGCCATTAAAAACAGGGTATTGTTAAAATTTTGAAGTTGATTGTATTTTTTTTTATTAATGGTGGGTGAGGTTCTATGTTAATTAATCTGGATCGATTTTTTTAAAATCATAAAACCGCTTTTGTATATAAAGTTCGGGTTTAATTAGTTGTGCAAATAAAATGAAATTAAAAATACCAAATCTTTCTTACAGTTTCATTACTATTAAGATATAGGTTCTTTAGATTAATATGATTCTTCTTCTTCTTCTTCTTCTTCTTCCAGCTTATTCCCTAGTCAGGATTTATTTATTTTGTAGGATGTTGGGAGATGGGTATGTCCCTGCCCTTGGCAGGCAAAAGATTCTTTCGTGTGGTGTACCATTTCTGCAACACTTACCATTACCACTTGGTCACGCATCTGACTGAATGATCGTCAGCTGTCCGTGGAATTTTGAATCGCCCTCTCAAATCCTTCAAGGATATGAGTTTGTCCGAGACTCTGTCTACAGGATGAGGTTATGATAAAAATGAAGTTTTCTTGTATGCCTGTCTGTCTTTCAAAGGCTTGTATTGATAAGGAGGACAGTGCTCTCTCTCTCTCTCTCTCTCTCTCTCTCTCTCTCTCTCTCTCTCTCTCTCTCTCTCTCTCTCTCAGAAAACTATATACCTTTTCTTGGAGTCGAGTCATTCATCAACTGTCCGACAGTAATAGCCAAGAAAAACGGGAGAGATATAATTATAAAAAATAAAATTGGTATTTGATAGAGAAACCTATCAGGAAATAAGAAATAAAAAATGAGTTGATTGAAGGGTAAGAAGTACGATTCTCCGTATTCTCCGAAGATGGATGTTAGGATGGATGATTATCCCCTTCGGATTACATGTTGCAATCTATATTCTGCCCCGGATTACTTAAATGGCAAAGAAGGCAAACTATTCTGTTTCGGGTATTATATATATATATATATATATATATATATATATATATATATATATATATATATATATATGTATGTATGTGTATGTATGTATGTATGTATGTATGTGTGAGTGTGAGTGAGTGAGTATGTACGAGTGCATGCTCTTGATTGTGGTTCAGAGGTTAGGGTGATCGCCTTTCCCTAACCAGACGCATTTATTGAAAACTTTGGTACGTTGTAGTTAGTCGACTGTGGACGGTGGTAAGGAGTAACTAGGTAGATTAGGGGAGGGGGCAAGAAATATATCCTCTGAGAGTTACTGGCTGATATTTTCTTAAATGTATATTTCAGTACTTTTTGTTTCCGTAAGCATTTCTGTCTTAATAAGATGGTTGTTTCATGGGTATCCCTATATTAGTAAGTCACTCGTAGTTATTCTTTTATTAGCCATATTATATATATATATATATAAAATATATATATTATATATATATATATATATATATTATAATATATATATATATATATTATATATTATATTATATAGAAAAGCATTCCCATACTTTTTTCTTTCTGAATCTGTTGTTACATCTTACAATTTACCTTCAAATAATGACCCAAGTTTTTCTGAGGTAAAATATACCGGGAAATTCAGCCCTAAAAAGCTCCACTCATTATTCCTTTGTTACCTTTCTTGGAAGATATTATTCCACTCACTCCACTGCATTTGATCATACGCGCGCATGCAGGTATACACACACACACATAGTATATATTGTATGTATATCCTTGCCTTCGTAGTTTTTGTATATACTTTGCACTTTTATTCAACAAACTGGTCGTGGTTCAAATAACTATTCATACGCAATTGGGAGTCTGTTGCAATGACGTGATTCTCAGTTGTCAAGTTTTGCTTTTCAGAGTTTGGTAGGAAGTAATGACGAAGCATCGCTGGGTTGGTAAGTTGATTGACCGTGAGATGTTAAAGAGAGAGAGAGAGAGAGAGAGAGAGAGAGAGAGAGAGAGAGAGAGAGAGAGAGAGAGAGGGGGGGGGGGGCGGCGGTTGCTTCAAATATGACAATCCTCAAGACTCAGTACATAGAAGGAATAACGTTAAAGACATAGAAGGAATAACATGAGAGAAGGGTAGAGGGGGAGGTGTAAGTAAATCTGCAGAAGAGGAGATCCAACCGCAAACCCTCTCATAACCCAGCCAGTAACCCGGAACTGTGGCCCATTGGACGTGACCACCAACACTCTTCTCTCTCTCTCTCTCTCTCTCTCTCTCTCTTCTCTCACACAAAGCCGCAAAAACAAAGACACAATATAATTAGATTTGCGTTCTTTTATTTCGGTGGCTAAAAAGGGTCGAAATGCACGTAAAACAAAAACAGTGACAATGAAAGGCGTTTATACTCGAAGTCGTTAGACAAGCGTTAATGCATATTTATTTCACGTCGGATATTTTGGGATTACCTAGATAGTGACCCCCACAGGTTTTAACCCGGAATGTATCCACCTTTGCGGCGTGCGGGGTCACTATCTAGGAAAGATTCGTGTCTATATAACTGTATTATTGTAGTGTATTTAAAGTGTATGAAGTTTGAATGATAAAAAAGGTCATCTTATCAGATTAATTCTCATCAACAATGATAAGTAGCATGTGGAAGGCGAGTGCTTCGTCAGTAATGAGTTTAGTAGCTCCAGTGATTTTAGAATGAGTCCAATCGTCTAGAGCTAAAACCTCGCTTCCTTCTGTGGAGTGATGACATTTCCTCCCTGTCGTCCCCTCCTGTGTGTTTCAGTTTTTCCTTTTTAGTTGATTTTATCTCTCTCTCTCTCTCTCTCTCTCTCTCTCTCTCTCTCTCTCTCTCTCTCTCTCTCTCTCTCTCTCATGCACCAGTTCTCTAGATCCCTTCGCTTAGCTCGACCAAATGCTGGTTGTGGTTTCCTGCGAGATGATTTTGCCAGGTACTCGTAATGTCTGCTGATGCAGTGTCCACTCATCTCGCTCACCTGCGATTTCAATCATTATTGAATTTTGTTACCCACTTGGAAATTTGGCGTAAACGATAATCGTTTTTTTTTTTGGACAGGTTTTTATTTTTAAAAATTTTGATAGCAAAAACTTCTCGATTAAACACTAGGTCTTTATTTGTCTTTACATTCTTTTATAGTAACTTGATAATTAATTTTCGTGTTTTTCATGGAATACTTCTTATCATGGTTGATATTAATCACTGTTTTAATGAACATTGCATACGGTGTTATTGGTAAACTGCTTAATAGCTTTATTAAGAGATTCATCAAATTGATAACTGGTATTTCAGGGCAGGTTAGTGGAGAAAGGTTTAAGACGAGGTAAATATTTTTTTCAGAGCAATGCTTAAGAATTTTTGATATGTATAAAATAATTTTCAAGTATTTTTTAAATATGTAATAGATAAAAATTCATTCATATTTTCTGACTGGTTCAGACATTGACGTAAGATTTCATTTGGTAATTTGTGTCGTAAATACTATGAATGGTTTTAGTTATCAGGTGGAAATATGATTTTTATCATAGTGAATATTTTTTCCAAAGTAGGCCACGTATAAAAATATCTTGACTGTTGTCGACGCCAATTTGATCGACGTTAGATCGACATTGGGCTGCGTTGAGGCCCCACAAGCGAGTCAGCCAGTTATCCTTAATTACATTTAGTGTGAGAAGCCAAAAGACACACAAGCGAATCTCTCTCAGAGTGTCATGTTTTTAGGTAGTCCAAAAAGCTAATCAATAAAGGGGTGTTGTTACTTAAGTGGCTGACTACTGACCGGCAGTAGGCCACAGTGCGGCCACAGAAGGTAACAGAGTATGTCAGTCAGTTATATTTTTAGACGACTCGAGAGAGAGAGAGAGAGAGAGAGAGAGAGAGAGAAGCAGCACACTGCAACCAGTATTATTAGGAGTGACTTATTGAAGCTGAATTATCCGGAGACTGTGTTCGGTCTTCATCATTCGGTCTGAACAACTTCCTGTCTGGAATATGTCCCCCGGTGGAGAAGATTGTAAATAGAGGGTGAAAATAGCAGCAGATAGAAGGTCGACTATTCTTCGGTCTTTATATTGAATAAAAAGAGGGAAAATTGGAGTGAAGAAATCAGTGATTTTCAAAATCTGACTTAAATAAAAAAAAAAATCAGCAAGATCATTGAAGAACGAAGTCTGTGACTCAGATAATATGTTTATCAGTGAGAGAAAGAAGGAAGACTTTGTGGAAAAGGCGTCAGTCTGTTTATTCTCCATCTTTATTCATTATTTATATTCGTACTTGTTGTTACAGCTTGTGTATTTGTTTGTTTGTTTATATTTCTTACCAATTATGTATTGCTCCTCGATACAAGTTCATTTTGTAGTGGTTTAAGTTTATTATTCATCTCACTCTGTTGGTCACTTCCACTTGCAGGCATTCTGTTCTTTAGATGTTTGCTTTGCCAGTAAGTGGCCCTCATGTTCCATATGGAAATCTGCACATTTGTGAACAATAATTCACATGTACTCTGCGGCCCTCATCGTCCAACCACTAATGATTAGCCAAATGAGGGTTTTGACACCAATTAGTGTTGCATTATGGACCGGAGGCGATGTTTTCTCTTTCGTTAATGGAATACATTTTTCAGTTTTTTATTGTGGTGACTTTCCCTGTGATTATGTCATTTGAGTGCTTTGTTCAGAAACCACTCGCTTGCTACGTTAAACTTGTATCAAATGAGGTTTTACTGTATTTGTAAAGGTCTTCCATTGACCACCCCAGCAAGTATATTTTTGTTCTTTTGCTTAAAGTTGAAATGTGACGTAGACTGTTAATGATTTTAAATACACAATATATATATATATATATATATATATATATTATATATATTATATCTATATATATGCATGCACATGCACTCTGGAGTGAACTAATTTGATAGAAAAAAGTTTTACTGTATTTTGAAACTGTAATTTAGGAGGAGTTCAAGAAAACATTTGTATTTAATTTTCAGAGAAATTTCCCTTTTCTCCATTAGTATAAAAAATTTTACCTAAATATTAGTTTTGTAGAAAGTGAGTTTTGATATTTTTACTTCGAATGTGAATTGCTTATGTCATTGAAACCGTGCAGATAGTCATAACACACCTGAAAGGCTCTTACTTAGCAAAGGAAGCCTCATCCAGAACAGAATGTTGTATAAAATAAGGACAGATGGTTTTATATGCATATATAATCAACAAAATTAAGAAGAAACATTCAAGCTGCACAGTGATGTTACTCCTCTGTTCATATTTTCTAATGTAATATCTGGAAAATGCCCAGTTTTGAAAGTCCGGTCATTGTTCGTTGATTTTTGCCGATAACAAAAAAATCGAATTCTAGAGCACCATTGATATATTTATATATCGTCTTTCCTTAAACTAATCAATGGTTTGATTTTCTTGGTTTCATTTTGCCCCGAGGATGCCCCCAACAATTCTAAAGGCATGTGACTAGTTTCATGATCGGTCATGGGCGTTTATGCTCCGGCGGCGTCTTGCTATCCTTATGTGGTAACCCATTCAAGATCTGATCTGAATGAATGCGCTAAAGCGAACGTTTACCGTCTGCCATCCATTGATAATCTTTGCACCATTTCAATAGTGGGTTGAATTTGTAGAACCATTTACTTTGAAGTTTTTATATTTTCTTGGGCGGATTCTTTTGTTCGTGGACGATCCCGAAGGAGGATAGAGGGTAGATTGGGCCGAGATTAAGAAGTGCTGAGCATTCTGTGTAGAATGTGCTCAATGATAACGCAATGCTATTCAAAGCGGAGACGGAGTCGCTCAGCGTGCTCTTAAATGTCTAATTTGTTGTTAATGTGAGTCGTTAAGTTGCTTGGCGTATTTGCGTGCTTGCTCGCCCTCACAAATGACCACATACTCAGGCATTGCAAAAGTTCACGTGGAATAGTGTTGATGTAAAGTTGTCAGTTGCAGAACGCATTTGCAAGCGAGCAAGCGCTTTTTCGCACATACAGTAACGGAGATTAAAAGTGGGGGACGGAATTTCCAAGACCTGCACTGAATGAATAGCCTTCTGTTTGACGCTGTGCCCAACTTGCATGATAATTACAGCCTCCCGCCACTCGTTAGTAAATGGTTGGTGGTACTTTTGTGCCCGACGCACCCTGAGAGTTGGCCGTGATGACTTGCTGGAAATTGCTTCGAAAGGAAGACGGGAAAGTGAAAAGGGCCAGACCCCTCTTTTTGGGGGGCCGGGCAGAAGAGGGTGTGTGGTTCCTTGTCAATATTTCCAGAGTACAGGAGAGGTCATGGAGATGGCTTTAGTGTTTGGTAAAAGTCCAGGGAGAGACGCAGAGAGATGTTTTACTTCCAGAGGAGAGTGGATATTGTAAAGAGGCTTTGAAAAGTTCATAGCATGTGATCGTCGGTTATATGTGAGGAATGAAAAGTTATATTCTTTTATATTTTTTTGTAATGAGATGGTCCAGTAAGACCATCAAGTAATGAAGAATTACAGAAATAGGCAAATAAAAATTATAATTTAAAATGAAAAGTGTCACTATCTATCTATCTATCTATCTATCTATCTTATCTATCTATATATATATATATATATATATATATATATATATATATATATATATATATATGTGTGTGTGTGTGTGTGTGTGTGTGTGTGTGTGTGTGTGTGTGTGTGTCAATTGCTTCCTGTAAAGGTATGTTAGTAAACAGAAATTCAATGTCAAAATTGGCCATTACACATTGCTTTTAATTCATTTCACAAATTTCTTTACAAAAAGCCTAGAATACAGAGGATCATCATCATCTTCAGCTTTCAATTTTCTTAAAAACCCCTTTTGATTATTTCTCCGTTTTTTAGAATAGTTAAAGATTATGATTTTGAATCGATTGAAATTTGGTATGATCAATCAATATACTAAGCATTTTAGATATATAACCATCCTTGTTTATTAAAACTATTCCATTACCTTTATTTGGTTTCAAAACTACCACAGATCTATCGTTAGTCAGATTCTTCAAAACTTCAGTGAACTCCTGAAAAAACTCAAACCCTTCATTATCCCTATCATAAAAGGAATGGTCAAGTATGCCTTTTAGAATCATTTCAAGTGTGCAAAAATGGTCATAAAATCAGATTTAGAGAAAGATAAAACAATTCAAGCCTTTACATAAAATCTTTTTCTCATAGGCGAGAATTCTACTCGAGTAATTAAGAATTCCTTGATCATATGGAACACCATTATCATCAGTGAAACCTAATTTTATGAGTTTATTTTTGCACAGATTTAACGCGACTTATCTTCTAAACATTTATGAATGAGAATCAAAAGATACCTTCAACTTAAAACCCATCGCAGACACCGAGTTCTTCTGCTACTAGTTGAATAGTCTGTTTTGATAACACAACAATCCAAACTACGTCGTTTGGCTGCTAACTCTTTTCCTTATATATATATATATATATATATATATATATATATATATATATATATATATATATATATCGAGCTACAAAATGTCCTTTAATATCTAATTCGCTCTACCTCGGAATTTAATATAGTGTTTCATGTATGTTTAACCGAAGGGGAATTTTTTTTAGGCGATAAGAGATTTGCCGGCTGACGGGCGCAAACCATCAACACCTTCAAATCCAGGACGACAGGTGAAGCCTTAACCCACCCCGCCACAGCAAGAGGATATGACTAAATATATATATATATATATATATATATATATATAGTATATATATATATATATCAGTGTTATTCTTCTTACCCGGCATAACATTATTAAAGGTGGGTACACACGTGAGAGCCGAACCTTGTATGTTAACTGAGTTACGCATATACGGTTACTAGGTGTCAAATGTTGAGGACGAACCATAACCACGCTAAGCACGTAACTTTATTACAATCCACTGCGATCATCAGTCTGTCCGGATTGTTTACCGACGATGGCCATAATACAAGTAGCACAGCTGCCCCGTATATTTATACACATTACTAACGAAGATGAAGCGAAATAAAAGAAGATGGTGGCAATCAAGGTTATATACTAGAAGGTTAGAATACAATGGTCGGGATTACTCGCTGACATGAGATCCAAGAAGTTTCTGGCCACAGTAAAGTCTTTTCTTCGTAATAACTAATAAATTGAAGGACCTCTTCCTCACTCCAATCAGCCATGGTAGACATATACGTACTGACTGACCATAACAAGGGACTACTATGGACGGCCCTTGTTCATAGTCGGTGTTAACAAGTTCAGTAACCTCTGTTGATACACGTGTAATACAGGTCCCTTCCACACATTGCGTAACGTGCAAAGAGACCTCCCTTTGATTCGGGACTCAAAAAACCGTCAATTGCCGGGACGGTGGGCGAACGGAGCGGGTTCGGGGTTCGGGGTTCGGTTCGAGGAACCGTCCACACTTGCGTTTTTGTTACAAAGAATCGGTTACGATACAAGGTTCGGTTCGCACGTGTGTACCCACCGTTTACGCAATGTGTGGACGGGACCTGTATTACGCGCGTATCAACAGAAGTTGCTGAACTTGTTAACACCGACTATGAACAAGGCCGTCCATAGTAGAGTCCCTTGTTGTGGTCAGTCAGTACGTATATGTCTACCATGGCTGATTGGAGTGAGGAAGAGGTCCTTCAATTTATTAGTTATTACGAAAGAAAAGACTTTACTGTGGCCAGAAACTTCTTGGATCTCATGTCAGCGAGTAATTCCCGACCATTGTATTCTACCCTTTTAGTATATAACCTTGATTGCCACCATTTTCTTTTATTTCGCTTCATCTTCGTTAAATAATGTGTATAAATATATGGGGCAGCTGCTACTTGCATGGTGGCCATCGTCGGTCCGGTAAACAACCCGGACAGACTGATGATCGCAGTGGATTTGCAATGAAGTTAGTGCTTAACGTGGTTACGGCTCGTCCTCAACATTTGACACCTTGTAACCGTATATGCGTAACTCAATTACACATACAAGGTTCGGCTCTTCAGTGTGTACCCACCTTTAACCGAGGCCGGAAGTGTATTTTGGGGAGTTGGGGAACGTGGGGGGGTGGGGGGGGGGGGGGGGGGGGGGGGGGGCGGGGGGGGGGGGGGGGGGCAGGTATTTGTGAAATTGCCGAAAAGGTTCCTTAACCCTTCCATCTTCCTTAAGTATCTTTGGCATTTTAGACAGGTTAAAGAGCGGCCCAAACCCGTCTCTATTGGCCTGAGGGTCCCTTTTATATCTTCATTCACACGCGAAGCCCCATCGGTAACATGGCGAGAAAGGAAGGCCAAGTGGCAGTTGCCTTTGCATACTGAGCGCTTTACAGCTTTCAAGTTTTTTTTTCTTTTCTCTTCTTATTTTTTCTGGGATGGGAAACTACTACCGCTCGATTGTGGTTTGTTTTCATATAGGGCGCGGCAGGATACAGGCATGTCAATAGATGTTTTAGAGATTTTCAATAATACAGGTATCGTTAATTTTTCGTTTGTATGTATGTAATGATGAAATTGAGCAAATCAGTTTGAAATTTGTCATACTTTTTTTTTTTTTTTTTTTTTTTTTTTTTTTTTTGAACGTTGCATTTATCACCATTCAAAGCAGTTTCATCGGCCAGCACGTATGTATAATAATATAGGTCTTTCAGGAGTATTATGGGAAATACTCAGCATTAGTACAAGGCCAAACTGGAAGGAAAGGAAGCGAGTTCACTGCCTTTATTAACAGAGTCACAATGGTGTTGACAGCAACCGGGCCCAAATGCTTCCACCCTCTAAAGGCCCGTCCACATGGCCGAGCTTTGCTCGACGAACTTTGTTCGATGTGACGTCAGAAGCGGAGAAAATGCGGCAAAGTTCTGACTTTTTCCGCTGTTTCTCCGCTTCTGACGTCACGTCGGACAAAGTTCGTCGACCAAAGCTCGACCGTGTGGACGGGGCCTAAGATCCATCAAGTTTCATGTTGGCGACCTGAAGTTGATATCCAAAGAACTTTCATTATTTTTCATCTCGTTTTCATCAAAGGATAAGTTACCTTATTCCACGATTACACTGCATATATCATTCAATTGCTTGTCCTTTTCCATTAATTACTAACTAGGAAGTCGTTCAGTAATGGTTTATTGCGTATGTTTCAGGGGAAGCTCATTTCGACCAGACTTCTGTTGTATTTTCGTCGTTTACGATTTGTATTTCATCTTCGAATGTAGGACAGTCAAAATTTTCATCAGAGAACATTTTATTTAGGATTGACTGAAGTCAAAATTGTAAAGATAATTTTCTTCTCAAATGAAAGCAGTCTGATCAACGCTGCAAGCTTTACAAAATTTTATATATATATATATATATATATATATATATATATATATATATATATATATATATATATATACATACATACATACACACGTATATACATAGATACTTGGAGTATTGTATGGAGACGTACCATAGAGAAAATAAAACCCTGGTAATAAGCACTGCAGTTTCGTTTGTGTGTGTGTATTATATATATATATATATATATATATATATATATATATATATATATATATATATATATATATATATATATATGGCATAATTTACAGTTCCCTGTGGTACATGTGTTTTTTTTTTTTCTCTTTTCATTGTGATGTACATGAATATGACATTAGTTAGACAGCGTAATTACAATGTGTTTCGACTCTTGATGAGTGATAAAGAAAAATTAATCTATATTAGGAAAAGTTAATGGCCATTTAGTTGAGCTCAATTTATAGGAATGTTTGGACATTCTGATTAATGTGAATGATACAAGCTGCTTGGGGATCCCTAACGAGTATCTCTCTCTCTCTCTCTCTCTCTCTCTCTTCTCTCTCTCTCTCTCTCTCTTTGATGAAGAATCCATGGGTCAGCCATGACTCGATCGAGTGGTCCCAGCGATCCTTGCACTGCATCTCAATGAAGGCATTTTCATTCCACTGTACTGTTTTGCGACATGCTATGTTGGCCGGCGTTGCGTTACTGTTATCGTTATGCAGCGTCTAAAAAGTAGAATGTTTAGTTGAAGGTGAAGTCTTTTGTGTGGGTGAAAATTGTTTGGGTATTGGTTATTGGTGGAAATGTGTTTTTTTGTATTTTTATTTCCCAAAACTTTTTAAAAATTTTGTTGGTGTGTAAGTATTTCAGTTTAATTGAATTTAACGATAGACTGAATTAATAAGGGCTCGTAAGTAGATAGGTCGTGAAAACGTATTTAAGTTTGGCAACTCATTGAAAATTTACATATTTTTAGTCGTTTGAAAGCGTTTACGTAGTGGTTGATGAAAAGTAGGTTATATGTTTATTTCATTGATTGAAATAAGTTTTGCAACACCATGAATTTTTTTTTTTTTTTTTGAGCCGTGTATAGTTTAGGATTCTTTGTCGATGGTTGTCGTAAATGTTTTATATTTGTATTTTACTCGAGTTTTACTGCGGTATGAAAGTTGAACAAAATTTTATAATTGTTTATATGGGTAGGTAGGTGGTTTTTGTGTTGATGGCTGGTGAAATGATGGAGTTTATCTCAAATTACTTTGATCCGAATCAGTCATTCATGGTTATGGCAGGAAACCGTTATTACTTTATGACATTGCTTTTTTCCTCTGTCTGTGCAGTCTTGCTTGTTCTGTTTACATGACGGGCAGCGCCGGGTTCCTGCGCAGCGTAGGACGCGCCACCAAGCTAGTTTATTATATGCAATACTGCTTTTCTGCAGCCGATGCTCATTTGATTCATTTATAGACGTCTGCGCTTGCTTAATGGACAATGTTTGAAATTCTTGTTAATCTTTTCATCAACGTTTGGCTTTTGTCTTTTGAAACTTTTCCCGACTTCACACTTGACACCACATATTTTTGTCACTTCGTTTCACGATTCATTTGGCTGCTCAGTTATCTTCGCTGACCCAATATGTGGGGCTTGGTTTGGATACCATATGTCACTCCATTAAGCTTCTCTCTTTCTTTGGTGTATATTCTAATATTGTGATTTTGAAACGTTGAAATATTTAACCGCTCTCTCTCTCTCTCTCTCTCTCTCTCTCTCTCTCTCTCTCTCTCTCTCTCTCTCCAGTACTTCGCTATCGCGATTGAAGACGGGCGAGAGCGGAGGATGAAAGCATGTTCGAGCAGACAGCTTTATCATAAGGTTCTCTGGACTTAGGTCAGGTCACATTCCACAGATATGACTAATACCACGATCCCCCTCTGGGCAGGTGGGGTCAGTGTGGAGTTTTTTTTTTTTTTCAACTTCAGGCTCAGAAGTCGAGATGAAAATATGACATTTTGTATTTAACAGTAGAAGATGTGAATGTTTGATAAACATTAGGTTTGAAAATGAGATGAACACTTGGTGCAGAAATGGGAAAAAGGAAGTAAGCGTTTTTATTACACTAGAAAAAAATGAACGTTAAACGAGCGTTGACTTCTTGAAAAGAATGAGATGATAAATGTATTCAGAAATCAAAGCTAACTGAAGTTTCCTTGGCTTCGACATACATTAGAAAAAATACACTTACAACAGTTGTTGGTTATAACATGAAATAGGTGGTTTGTGCAGTAATCGGTAAATAATTATTGTTAGCTGCGCACGTAACAAAAAATATGCAAGAAATAGATGTTGCTAATAAGAGGGAAGCAAAATTCTTTTAAAATACCTCTTGGTGTCTTAGATGAGCAAAGAAAAAAAATTGCTGCTTGCTAACGTGAAAAAGTAATGCGCAGTTATGTATGAAAATAGAACTGTCTCTTGTCAATAAACGGTCGTAAAGAGTAAGAAAACTTATAAGGTTTATAGAATGATGTATTATAAATCGGAACGTAAGTGTTTGTAAAACAAAACAAAAATATCTAAATAGAAGAAGGAAATTTCGCAGCATAAAAGTTAAGTGGATGCAAATGTAGGAAAAGAAATTACAATTCCAGAGCATAAGGATATATTAATTTAGGTCCAGGCGATGCTATTGTAGTCGAAGGAAATGTTATGGTTACAATTTTTTTTTTATTTTCCTATATTTGGTAGACTAAATAATAGTAAATTTCATGGGGCTCTTCTTTTACTAATTTTTGTGGACTGCAAGGTCCTCGTTTTTCGTGGATTTTGTTTTGGAATCATAGAGCATATCAAACCTTTCAAATCATAGGCAATTTTAACATTTGTATTCTCATTGTGTATTGATCTTCTTCTTTCCCACCGTTATCAAAGGCATCATCCTCCACCAAACCTCTTCTCTCCATATCTTCTTCCTTCACTTTATCTCGCCATCTAATTCTCTGTCTCCCTATTGATCTTCTTCCTCTAACAGGTTCCTTCCAAGCCGTCTTCACTCCCTCCTCGTCATCCATCCTCTACACATGCCCATACCATCTCAATCGTGACTCTTATCACGTCTGTAATCTTTACTAAGCCTGCCCTTCTTATTTCATCATTTTCCAATCTCTCTAGCAGCGATATTCCCATAATCCACCTCAGCATTCTCATCTCCATTCTCTTAAGCTTTACTTCCTCTTTTCTTCTTAGAGCCCATGTTTCCACTTCATACATTAACACTGGTCTTATCACTGTGTTATATATCTTGACTTTTAGCTTGATTGTCATTTTCTTATCACATACCACTCCAGCTACCTCTCTCCACTTCCCCCATGCAGCTTTTATCCTACTGTCAACCTCAGCCTCAGATCCTCCCTCTTGGCTGAAAGTAGATCCTAAGTATTTAAACTTTTCTGTATATTTTATAATAGAGGCTCTTCTTTCTTTTATTACTATTCTGTCTCTATCTTCCCTACTGCTCAGCAAAACCTCATTGTCATTGTATTGATGGTGAATGTTAATTATTGTATTAATTCTCCTTTCACATATTCATTCCCCTCTTTTAGTCTATTTGTTAAATTCTTTGACCATGCCTCTTCCATTTATAGTTCTTTTTGAAGGCCAACTCCACTTTTGCAATTCGTAGAGCTATGTGATTGAGTGTCTTGAACTACTTGCAACAATAATAATTGCCGTCGATCAGTTCCTTATTACTGTAAATTGTACTTTGTGTCACCATGAACATCATCGTCACTCAGAATTTGCACCTATCATAGATTAAGCTGTAAGGCATTCAACGGATAGTTTATATATACCGTTAATCTTTATACAAAAGGCACATTGCACCCGTGCTTCCATTCCTTCAAGGGGTTCCTCCCCCCCAAAAAAAAAAAAAAAAAAAAAAAAAAAAAAAAAACAAAAAAAAAAAAGGACACACAGGCCGGGGTTATGTCTGTGAAGTACTTCCATTGATAAGAAAAACCAGTTTGCGCCACTCAAGTAAACCGCAAATGTTCCGGAGTAGTCTGGGGTTTGCCCTCAAGCAGGGGTTCTTATTCTTATGACGGGGTTAAAAATTTGTGGCCCGTGCCCAGGCAAAAAAAAAAAAATTCTCTCTCTCTCTCTCTCTCTCTCTCTCTCTCTCTCTCTCTCTCTCTCTCCAGCAGGAGGGGATCGATATTTTCTGCTGGTGATTGTTTGGGTGAGTGAGATGACATAATACTTTGCTAGCTATGCATCATTTTTAACCATTTTTATTTCCTTCGATGTCAACCTTTCCTGTTCAGTTGGTTCACTTCAGGCTAGATATTCTTTTTTAATCTTATCTCTGCCGATTTTGTGGAGGTATTTGGGCGAGTGACTCCCAAGAATGATCTGAGTTCCTTAGTCAAGATTTTTTCCTGTAAAGCGAAGCAGCGAGAAGAAAATAAAGTAAATAATTATTAAAAATAATAATGCAACGAATGGAATTTAATGAATTCTGCCTCCCAACCAAATTAGCATCGTTTAAACGTTTTTCTTTTTTAAGTAACAGATGATAGCAAACAATGTTACTGAGACATTTACATTTAATATCGGTAGCTGCATATAGATTGGCACCTTCGTCAAGGCTGTGTCAGGTGTTCGCGCCATTCAGGTTTATTTAGGATCTCTATATGGAATACGGAGGCTGCAGTCAGACCTTGTGTCATGGCTAATGTATTCGGAACAGTCTAAATAGTTCTCTCTCTCTCTCTCTCTCTCTCTCTCTCTCTCTCTCTCTCTCTCTCTGTTACTATGGTGTTTGTAAGATTCCTTCGAACAAAATGTCCCGAATTGTACTTACATTCCAAATGTATATAATGATACTTACTTAGGGAAATTTAGGTAATCAAAGGTATTTCTCTTCTAGGTAGAAGATGACGCCAGTACATAGAATATTACATATGTGATATATATATATATATATATATATATATATATATATATAGATAATATATATATATATATATATTGTTTCTGTTTGTATCTATAATAATTGATTGGTTTTCTAAATCACAGATCTTATTTCATTTCGACTTTATTAATTTTTGGTTTAAATTTTCTTATTGCAGGTATGTAGCGAATTGTTGGTTAGAGTCGCACAGATGTTACCTAGTGGTGAGTACAGTACTGGACTTGAGATTACATTTGTACTTTTTTTCTAAGGAATTATAGCCTTTTTATTTCTTGCTTATGTAGTTCAGACGTTATGGGGATTAAGGTTAGCAAGGAAGTGTTACCATTTGGCATGGTACTCTAAAAATGTATTATGATGTTCAAGAAAATGTAAGATGGTCTCATTTTTTCAGTGTCTGGTTAATTCTTGGATGGGTAACCGGTGAATGTTTAACCACTTTGGAGCTTAGGTATCTTGTCAGAACGGTTATGGGTCGCAATAATGCAACGGTGAACAGTTCCAGTAACAGATTCTTTGTCACGCGAGTCGTCGTCTTCTATCCCTTGTGGTGTCATTGCCGTGAAAGCTTTGCTCAGAGTCACCAATGATTGAATGGTGTAAATCATGTCCAATGAAGTCGAGAAAATCATGACTTGTGCGACTCACCCTCCCTATCCAACCTAGCTTCGATGATGCACAAACGTGAAAGAAAATATATTGAGTCCTTGGTATAGTCTGGCGTCGGGACGTCAGACTTCGTGGCCGATTCACAGGGCCAAGAGAACAGTATTCCTTGAGTGATGCTCACTGAACACTCTTGGTTCTGGTGCTCGCTTGTCCCACTGCCAGGAGTACTTTGGGCGGTGTCACTATTGTTTGTCTCTCCCAGCCTGATTACTACACGCCCACACACAAGTCCCCGTACCCTGGCCATGATCTCGTTTTGTTTGCAATTTATTCTTTTCGTCCTTTTCTTATGTCGAGTAACGCTCGTGAGGTAGAAAGTGAGAGTCCATGTCCTATATGAATGTTTACGGAGCGAGTCAGGAGAATGTGCTATTTGTAGAGATATACGTACACAGTGAATGTACGCTCATTTGCGAACTAATGTACTTTTAGTTTGCATAATCGTATGAGGAGGAAATATGTACTTTGCAAGTAGAAGGATTTTCTACTTTGACATATTCGAGCGCGTCGCGCGCACACACGCACATATTTTTTCATAATAATGATCAAATTTGGTGATATGAATATGTTTACGTTTACTGGTGGAAAATTCGCTGTATTCATTGTAGTAACTAGTGTTATGTCATGTCATGTGAGGCTAGGAACCTCATTCCTAAGATCTTACCGTGTTCAGAAGCAGAAACTGGCAAAAGGTCTAAGATTGATGGAAAGGATCTACTTTCTTATATCAACGGTTATTTCATTTTCATATATTTTAACAAATGCTATTTGGCGACTTGTGTATCTATAATTGTTTTATTTATTTATTTATTTAGCGAAGTAGCATATTAGAACGGTAAACTTTTTAACTGTAATTGTTCATTGTTTTAATTATAGCTAAGTAGCGTATTAGAAAGATGAACTTTTTTACCGATATATTTAAGATTCAATTTGGTATTTAAATGGTTGACATTCCTTATTTTACTGACATGTGGTCGGATTGTAAGAGGTCATTTATTGTCTTAAAAATTGGCCAATTTAGAGTATTATTCCAATTGGTTGAAATAACAATAAATTATTTCTGTTTCAACTATTATAAACTGTTTTTTAACATATCAGATAAAACAGGATGGAAAATAACAGTTTTATGATATAATGTGCAATAAATATCTGTAATAATTATTACTTTCTCCCGGAACACAGTGTAAAACACCGTAACTGGGATGTAACCTCTGATAATCTATGTATTCGTTCTGTTGACACCTACGCGCACGCGCGCACACACATGCACACAAACACACACACACACACACACACACACACACACATAAAGGTATAAGCCACGAAGGAAAATAACAACGTAGTTTCTGCAAAAACTTTGACTCAACGTCCTTTACTCAGCAGTTTTATCTGCTGAGTAAAGGACGTTGAGTCGAAAGATCTTGCAGAAACTTCGTTGTATATTTTTCCTTCATGGCTTATACCTTTATGGATTTATCACTTTCCAAACTTTTGTGATTCAGTTATACATACTATATATATATATATATATATATATATATATATATATATATAGTATGTATATATATATATAATATATATATATATATATATATATATATATATATATTATAATAAAAAAGGAGGAGCTAACAAAAATGCCAAAATATAGAAAGTAAGTAAAATATTTCACAGACTGCTGTCTCTCTCGTCAGGTAGCAATTACAGAAGAGATGGTATTTATACCAAGAGATCCATCCACGGGTAGCGTTAGTTGAAGGAAGATTTTATCTGTGATATCTGAATCCCAGGTGCCTTTTGAGATGTTCATTACTTGTCTTTGTTTAATCAAGGCTGATTCGATCATCTGGCTTTTGTACTGACATTTGCTGCTATAAATTATATGTGGACAAATTCCAGTTCATTCTGTGGCTATGGTTATTTGTATGGTTGAAAATAGCTGAGGCTCTGTTGTCCATACGTAACTGAATGTTTGTGGAATTTTGTTGTTATATATATATATATATGTGTGTGTGTGTGTGTGTGTGTGTCTGTCTGTCTGTTTGCGCGCGCGTGTGTGTGTGTCTGTTTCGCCTGTCTGTTTTTGTTGAGAAAGATAAATCATATGTTGGTGGAGTTTCGTACATTTGGACATTTAAGGTACATACTATATAGAGTTAAAATATGCAAACTGACGTATGTAAGAGAAAGAGAAGAACTAGCAGTTCCACAAAATCGCAATATACAAAATGTTGATAGTGTCTCCGTGTGCCAGTTATCCGGGGTCAGCGAGTATTATGCGTTGGTGGAAGAGATTCGAGATGACTTGGCTATAAGAGTCTCTCTCTCTCTCTCTCTCTCTCTTCTCTCTCTCTCTCTCTCTCTCTCTCTGGCTATCAGGGGAAGACTGAGGTTATCTAATGACGAGACTAATCATGTTCTACTTTCAGAGAGTTTTGTGGAATCAGTGTTGAGAAAGTAAACCTATGAATGATATTCTTTTGAACGTTCATTTTCATTTTTGGACTGAATGGAATGTCCATTTAATTTTTTTAATGTGTTAATCTACAATTGAAGTAGTCAAGTTTTTGAAAGAAACATTACATTGCTATAAGGATTTTTTTTTGAAATTTCAAAATGGAGTGATTTTAATTACCACGTCATCGCCTGTGAATATTTGTTTCGTGGCTCTCAAGAGGTTTTTAAGTAAACATACATTAGATAAAGGTTTTGTTGAACGTTTATATAAAATTTATTGATCAATTCATTTGCGATGATGTTCTTGCGTAGGATTTTCCTGACTATCCTTGGATGGAACCCAGTATATTCCTTTTAATATTTGAAGTGAGACAACATTTGCAGCACAGGGAATGTTTCTAATGAAAGAAGTAATGTGGTCGTTCTTTCATGTTTGAAATTAATATTTTGTTTTCTGGTGGTACTGTCGGTCATTGATGTGCATGCCAAAGGCATCAGTGTGACAGTGTGAGGGTTGTTGGTAAGCCATAGGGCAATAGGACATTTGACCATTGCTGAGGAGATATGTCGAGAGCAGCGGTGGAGCCTCCAGAATAGTCCAGCGTCATTCTGGCTGTCTCTTGTTTAATTTTGCGTCGTGTACCTGCTAGTAGACTAAATCCCCCCCCTCTCCTCCCAGTTTCATCCTGTCCCCTCCCCTCGAATAAGCATGAAGAGGTCATGACCCCATGTTCTGTCCCGCCGCCGCCACCTGTACCGGTGTACCTGTCAAGGGATCCTCCCTTCTCTCTTGTCTGGTGTAGCCTCTACATCGTTTTCCTGCAGTACCTCCTTTTTTCTATAATTATTCCAGCTCCTTGAGTTCTTCCCACGTTCTATCTTTTCTTCCGCCCTCTCTCGCTGCCTATTCCTTTTCAATACATCCTTAATTATTATTCCTCCTCCTCCTCCTCCGCAATCCCACATCTTCCCTGAACCCTGCTTCCTCCGCTTCGCTTTTTAGGTGACACCCCCGAGGATATTGTCGCCCGAAGAGAGAGAGAGAGAGAGAGAGAGAGAGAGAGAGAGAGAGAGAGAGAGAGAGAGAGAATATCCGTACAGTATTTTCAAGGCGATTTCTAGATCCTGGGAAAAGTTAGAAGACATCTTGTATGACTTTGAGTTGGAGGTAATATGATTTGTGAAAAAAGCACGTTTATTTTGATAATCCTTTTGTGACCTTTTCCATCGTGAACACGATGTGATGGTGGTCATATTCACGAAGAGTGTAGGAAGATCACTGAATTGTACACCTTTTGACATATGGCAGTATCTGTTTCACGGAAGGATACTCAGTGGGACGTTGTCTGTTG
The DNA here is from genome assembly GCF_015104395.2 of Macrobrachium nipponense. Classification (NCBI taxonomy): domain Eukaryota; kingdom Metazoa; phylum Arthropoda; class Malacostraca; order Decapoda; family Palaemonidae; genus Macrobrachium; species Macrobrachium nipponense. The sequence continues at coordinate 72,727,686 of NC_087208.1, read as the reverse complement.
TTCCGGTGGGTATGTGCTCATTCTTAAATTATAGTAGCAGTACTTAGTAGGATGTGCAGTTATGGGAAACAGTTGATATGCAAGTCTTCTCTATAATGTGTTCACACGTAAAAAATTACCAGTTATCAATTTATGTGTTAGTAAATATATTCATGGTTTTCAGTTACTCCATTGTACACAGTTTCATCATATATTTTTGAAAAATGGGAATTCAATGTCTTACATCTTCTTGCATGACAGGAATAGTGCGTAGCGAGCGAAAATTAGCTCCTGGTTATCCCATCGTGAATTCTCGTGATTGCATCAGGATAATTACCGGAGGAAATAGCTCAGGTGTCACCTTCAGAATCGTTGGTTTTTACGTCATTTAGACACTGATTTTAAAAAATGTAGTTTTTCCAAGTTTTTTTTCTTCTAGTTTATTATCTCATTGGCTAATGCAGCTGAACTTATTCTCTCTCTCTCTCTCTCTCTCTCTCTCTCTCTCTCTCTCTCTCTCTCTATAATAATAATTCAACCTTTCAGGTTCGGCCCTGACAAAGGAGGTTAGGTGTTGGGATAATATTCAGTGAAAAGTGAATGTAGTCGTGTGGCGACTCTCGTCTTTGAGACTAGTGTATCCTCCTACGTACTAGTTCTAACAATGATAATTAAAACGATTATTAATAGGTGCAATACACTTTCTATGCCGCTGTGTTAATGTTCTACACACACACACACACACATATATCAGTTATATATATGTAAATATATACATGTATATATATGTATATAATACACACACACACACATATATATATAACTGTTTTTATGAGTTTTTGCACTATGCCAGTGCAGGTGTATGAACCCTTTCCTTCACTGGGTATCCATTTGCCCATTTGCTCTCACTAGATGTATTTTATGAGCCAGTTTTATGATATGGTTTACGAGTGTTTGTGTGTGAGATGAAATCTGTCTCACACCAACACCACTACAAACCTTTATGATGCAGGAGACTGTCATTCTTGGTGGTAAGGTCATTATTGGAGAGATCGAGATATTTGTAGAGACTGGCAGTAAGAGGAAATGATTCCTCTTACTGCATTTGTACACATGCAGGTGTGTGTGTCGGGAGAAACACGTGACACGAAGGTAATGCCGAAATTTTCCGGTATCCATCAACAGGAGTGTAGAGAGAGAGAGAGAGAGAGAGAGAGAGAGAGAGAGAGAGAGAGAGAGAACACTATATAAGTTGCTTTGTGGATTATTTACTTGATATGTCGATTAGTGTATTTTACAAGGATTTGATCATACTGCCTTCACATTGTTTATTCAACAAACCACTTCCGAAGGACAGCCTGTAACTATGGGACTTCAGTCTCTAAAGATTCAGCAGCACAGTGTTTTCCCCCCAATTCCAGGGCTTGAGGACCCAGCGATGCCCGATTCACGCTCATTTCAGATCCTTCCACATCGTCTTTCAATCTGAAAGGCCTCCCCTTCCTTGGGCGTCCGCCTACCACCATACCCTTTATATGTCGCCAGCCTTGGGTACAGGCCTCCTGTTAAACTGTTCCAGGGGGCGATAGGCATATTGGAGGAGTGCCTTTTGCTGATGAAGAATAGGTCGAGTGTGAGGACTTTTTACCGAAGGGATGATGGGCATGGCCGGTAGTTGCGGGGATGCTGTTTTGTGATTAGGCCTACGCTGTCTGCCATTAGGAAGGTACGGCCAGGCCTTCTGGTAGCCTACGAAATTGATGAGAGAGAGAGAGTGAGTGAGTGAGTCTCATGGCATTCAGGTAACCAACGGGGAACCCATTCTATTGCTTTGTTCCTTCTTTTTCTCTTCATGTCAAAAACGCTTTTTCGGTTGCAAGAAATATAACATTTGATGATTGGTTCTATTGAATGGGTTGGGAATAGGGAAGGGGAATCAGCTCGACAAAATCCGCCTATATTTAATTTTATGATGAATTGCATTTTTATGGAGCACTTATAAATTCTCTCTCTCTCTCTCTCTCTCTCTCTCTCTCTCTCTCTCTCTCTCTCTCTCTCTCTCTCTCTCTCTCTCTCTCTTAATGTCGGTTGTAAGATACTATAGTCGACTGGCCACCAGGTGCATAATTCATTGCCTAAGGTTATCAAGGTGTAAGAGATAGACTCGATTTGTCATCAGGACCACGTAATTGACTCCATTCCATGTTCGTTTGCGGTCGTCTGTTTTCTAGTGAGGTTTTTCCTTTATTTTTTTAACACCCTGAATAATTCTTGGGAAAGTCTCACCAGGGGCAATGGAATTGAGAAGAGAGTTGAAAATCATTCCAGATGCAAGGGCAGAGGCTTCGAAGCCAATCTTTTAAGCAAATACTCAAATAGTATTGTAGGAAGTTCAAATAAAGATTTAAAGGGCTGAATGGACACTAACTTTCTCTGTGTTACTCACATGCGTTACATCCATTTTTTTTTTTTTTTGGAGTGTCACTCCTGGTTATTTGCAGAGCATTGTGTGTGTGCGCGCGCATGCTGTGAAAGCCTTCTGCGTATGAGGTTCATTCTTGACTCAG
>NC_087208.1:72717203-72724640 GCF_015104395.2 Macrobrachium nipponense | reverse complement strand
TTATATGTATATAATTTCTTTGCACATACATGGATATACATATATGTAGTGCATAATCTCCTAATTAAGAGTTGAGAACGTTTCTTGTTAGTCGTAATCACCTTCGCCAGCATTAATGCCAATGACTGTAGGAACAAATACTCGAAATTAAATTTATATTATTATTATTATTATTATTATTATTATTATTATTATTATTATTATTATTATTATTATTATTATTAATTATTACATTATTATTACTTTTACATGCAACAAAGCCCCCCAAAAAAAAAAACAAGCCCCCCAAAAATGCATTTAAATAACTTCATGTTATAATTTATCTGAGAGTTCATCATTTCAACCAAGAATTGTTTCCGTTTGTTGGATGTCAAGTTGTTAAATTACCTTTAATTAATAACAGAGTTATATCTCCGGCGCTGGATTTGATAAAGTGTTATCCTTCTTTATAAAGTTTAATATTGTATGATGAACCACTGGACTCGCTGGTATTGAATATTGCAGTAATAATTGTTATGGTTGTCGTTGTGTTAGCTTCTCGAAGGAGGTTTTTTTTTGGGGTTCGGTTTTTATGCTTGTTTACTTTAGCTTGGAATAAATGCAAAAACGGTATAGTTAATTTTCGATGAAATTGTTGCCAAAGAGGGGCCTCGTGGCTGGCTGAATAATGAGGAGATTTTGGGAGGGACAAGGTCGCTGACATTTTGGGAACAGATTTGCCCTTTTAGGGGAAGGTTTGCTCATCCTTGTTCATATCGTCTTTGTCAGCTCCGTGTATTTTGATAACCAAATGTAACGAATGTCTTACATTAAAAATATGCTCAGTTTTTCGTTTGGATCCCCACAACTGACTATTTTTGTTCTATTACACTGTCCAGCCCATGGGGGTTTGTGTGAAGATGTGCGGTCTGTGAGTGCTTTTTGTTTATTTTTAGTGTTTCTGTTTGTTTGTAGTGGCATAATATCTTTCGGTTTTGATAGCGCGTAGAGCATTTCCGAAACATGTGGAGCTCAGATAACCTCAGTGAGGCATTAGAGTGAACGGAGTTTGGAATGGAGGTTTTTGCTCTATGTTTTTGGAACATTTCTTCAACTTTTATTTATTGCAATAGATAATAAATTCACTGTGCATAAACTAAAGACGAATGTTTCTGGTCTAGGCATATACTGCCCTGATGAGCTTATTTCAAAGCAGTGCTGCTGCAAGGTGGGTTGTTGGAACGCTCTTCCAACTCGGCTTTGACACCTCCTCCCTCATCCTCCTCCGCCTCCTCTTGTCTTCCCTTTCACTAAAGCGATGGCCAGGGTCACTCGTGCGAGGTGACCTGTCTTCTCAACAGTTTCTCGAGAGTAGGCGGCCCTCCGGCTCTTCTCCCTCCCCGCTTCTACCTCCCTCTTGTGCCTCGTCACATGGGGTGGAAGTTCTTAGGGAGCCTATCCTCCTCACTCCCTCCTCCAGTGCCCTGCCCTACCCTAGTACCCACACCATCTACCGAAGTGATTCCCTCATACCCGTCCTCATACCACGCTGCCATCCGTACCCTAATACCCACCTCCATCAGGCCATATACCCTCATACCCAATTTTTTTTTTATACGCTTCCGTACATAACTGATGATGGGGTAGACCTCCCAAAGACGTCCTCTTCCATCCGACATTTAGCCACTCTACTTCTTTCTTCCTCTCACCATAAGGATGGAGGGGTAGAAATCTTGCCCTCCTCTCTCTGCAGTGGCGGTGGGGGGGGGGGGGGGGGTTGTTCACATGGTTGATCAGGCGTTTTCAGATTTTAATATAATTTAAGAACTTTGCCAGGAGTCTGGCTCTATTTTATCTTTTTCTTTTATTGTTCACATGTTGTTTGGATATGTGTGTGTGTGTGTTGTGTTGTGTGTGTGTGTGTATTATATAAAATATTAAGTAATATATATATATAATATATATATATATATATATATATATATATATATATATATATATATATATTATATACATTAGAAAGCTTGAAACATGCAATGAAAAAATCAATAAATAGACCATAGGCAAGGAAAGAAATCGAATAAGAGCGGCTCTAAAATGGCTGAAATATGTCGACTGATTTTTATGATAGTTTTTCAACAAAAAACTAACTGAATTTTAAGATTTATGCTCTCTCTCTCTCTCTCTCTCTCTCTATCTCTCTCTCTTCTCTCTCTCTCTCTATCTCTCTTTCTCTCTCTCCTGTCTCTCTCTCTCTCTATATATATATATATATATATATATATATATATATATATATATATATATATATAGATATATAGAGAGAGAGGAAAGAGAGAGGAGAGAGAGAGAGAGAGAGAGAGAATTTTCATCATAAGGAAGAGAGTTTGCATTATGAAGTAAAAAAATAAAAAAAGTTATATAAAAAATGGGAGAACATTGTTGAGATAATCATCATTAACCCGAGATAAAGCCATTTAAAAGATAGTATCTCTCTCTCTCTCTCTCTCTCTCTCTCTCTCTCTCTCTCTCTCTCTCTCGTGCTTGCCGAAATGTGGAAGGTTAAGATAAAATGTGAAGGTTGTTCGTCTGCATTGTCGTGATTCTTGAAGAAGAATCAGGAATCGTAGGGAATGTTGCTAATTTTTTTTTACTTCTCTTATTGAATGAATCCACGTGAAACCAAACTAAATAGTTGTTCCACCTTGGAATCACCTGTTCGAATTATGAGTGTGGATATGTATAGATAAAATATTGTCTCCCCAATTATTATTATTATTATGGAATATCGAAAAACGTTATTACAAGTAAAAGCTATCTTCATGAAGCACACCTAAGGCTGATTATGACCTTTTCATTAGAATATGTGGGAATATCATCGAAAGATTGCATTCACGGAATTGGCAATACTGCTTGTGGTGAGTTCTTCAGCGTTGTTGTTTCTGGCAACATTGCATGAGTGACCGATGCTTGTCTCTGCACAACGTCACGTTTTCGTTATTGGCAGTTTGCGATCTCTCTCTCTCTCTCTCTCTCTCTCTCTCTCTCTCTCTCTCTCTCTCTCTCTCTCATTTGCTATGTCATCGGTTATTTTAATCTGGTTGATAGACGTACACGCATAACCTCGTTAGAAACTTGTTTTGCGCGTTCTCGCTTCAGATCTTTGAAGAACTATTAATATTTTGCAATATATAACATATATGTATTTGTGTCCTATGTCTTTATTACTTATTTCTTTGGCTGATAAACTTTTACCATTGTGTATTTAAAAATCTTAATACTGCTTTCCTGTTTTTAGTTATTGTTTTCATTTGATTTATCAACGTTAATTACTTTTCCTTACCCTGTGTTTTCTTGGATTTTGTTGTAAATTACTGTGTTGTTTAAATTACTGTACTTTCTATAAATAAATTTGAGACAAGTCAGAACTGAACCGTTTCTTCACAGTAAGTTATAAACTGCAAGATTATAAAGTTTGAATGTGATATAGGTCAACCTGCTTAATCGTACATTGTTGAGTTTTTGGAATCAGCAAAAGAACATTCGTCTCTCAAAGGCAATTTGAACACTTCCTTCGGCTTATGGGCAGTTCTTGTATTTTTATTTTTTGTAGTATCCAGTAGACTTCGGCAAGTTTGAGGACGTGGGATTGCCCATCCCATCGGCCTTATTAATCAAACAAAAGTTGCTGCATGTAGAAAATAGCGTGAAAGTCTGAGAAAGCGGTATGTGACAGAAACCGTCATTCGCGTGTTTTTGGTCTCGTCTATGGTAATGGATTGGTCAGTTAGAAAGTATTATACTCGGTCCCTAATGGGTTCTGCTTCCTAAACTCCCTCCCCAAACACACACACACGCACAAGTTCTCTTTTCTTTTCTTTTTTAAGAGCACGGACTTCTCGATGGCCTTTCAATCGTTGCAAGATTCTCTCTCTCTCTCTTCTCTCTCTCTCTCTGCAGTCGACGACCTTTGCCGCTGTAACGCCAGGTCGTAATAAATATCTGCTTTGGCCTTTGCTGTTGCAACGCTATTTCGTTACATCACGGTTCTGTCTATCTGTGTGTGTGTGTGTGTGTGGTGATAACCCAGCAAATTACATCCGTTTCGCATTGACGCCATGTTGCTTGGCGTCTTTAAAAGGCCGAGCAGTACTCCTTTAATTACTCGAGAGAGAGAGAGTAATGTCATCTTTAATGTTCTAGTTTTTGAAGTTACTGTTTACCGGCTTTATTTGTTTGCCACTTTTATTTATTATATGTTTTTTGAAGCTCTTACTGAATCCTTGGAAGCCAGATGTTTGTTTTTAATATGACAATTGTAAACATATTTTTAATTTTTTACGTTCTATTTAAAATGACTTCGGGATTTAATTTTGACAAACATAATTGTCGAGTCTCGGTTTCAGTTTTTATCTACAAATTGTTAAACGGTTAAATTCCAGTAAGTGCAATCGAGACTTTTCCTTTATTGTTAATAAAAAGTTCGATACATCTTGATCCGTTGACCCTGAGTGGGGACGTAAAGCTCAAAACTCTCAGTAGATTTATGGAGCTGTGTGTGAAGGGCAATGGGTCACAAGTCGCTACAAAATGGAAAAGTTAATGCTATGTTTAGTTAATTAGTACCTGTAGGTGCCCGGCTCGTAATGACCCAATTATCTGGGCGAATGGCTGTCCGGTGTCCTCTCGTCACCAACAAGTAGACGTTGACAAAGATAGCTCTCATGTGGAAGCAGGTGGAAACCCTATTATATCTGTTCTTTGTCTATGGCGTACTTAAGTGGCACTAATTTCTAAAACTTCTCTCTCTCTCACTCTCTCTCTCTCTCTCTCTCTCTCTCTCTCTCTCTCTCTCTCTCTCTCTCTCCCCGTTGTTGTTTAATATTCAAAATGATGACAGTGTTTGTGTATGTGCCTAGGTAGGTAGTTGTTGAAAACTACTTTAATTTATTCGAGCAGGAAGAAAAAGTTGGCTCGTTGGGTGTTAATGGAAAACGAAATGGTGTAAAGCTGGTGGTAGAACTGTCTGAACGCGTTTGTGCATATGTTCCGCGTATATTGATTAGTATGCTAGGCGTATATCAAGCATACAAAAGGCCGGTGTGTAATTGGAAGAGTAAAATAATATACAAAAAAAAACTTTATGCTATCGTTTGTCTTTTTCTGGCGTACATTGATGAATCTGATAGACATAAAGCAAAAGAAAAAGTGTAAAGTAGAAAGGAAGAAAGGAATAAAGAAATATAAATTTGTTCTCCTGGTGTGCATGTAAATGTTAGCGTATTTTAGCGTTTGTTTTGAAATACTGTCTTACTTGAAATAGAATGGGAAAATATTTTGTAAGTAATAAAGTAGACATATAAGGTGATTTAATTCCGGTGTTGATGTGAGTGGTAGTTTGGGTTTTAACTTTCTTGCCTACATATTACGAAATAATTTCTTAATGAGAAAGTAAAATATATATATGTATATATATATATATATATATATATATATATATGTATATATATGAAGGAAATTTGTTTTTCGTGATGACCATACACGACGAGTGACTGCGTAAAACAGCGACGACAATTTGAATGATTCTGATAATGACGTTGATAACAGCTGGTCGTTGACGTGTTAATGGATGGTGTTGATGAGCAGAGTATAGTTTGGGGATGATGGAGAGGGCAAAGAAACGATGCTCGTTACTGAGGCAGATATATAATGGGAGGCAATCGTGTTGACTTGATGGTCGTGAAGAAAGTCGTTGTAGTGTTTATGTCATGAGAGTAGTTTCCAGTTGTGCAGCTTTCTTATTGGGGAAACAGTTTTTGTAATGAAAGTCTTTGTTTGATTATTTAATGGAGAACAATGGTACTGGAATAAACAACGTAACTGAAATGTATTGTGTTGATATATTTGTTTCATGTTGTGGTGAAAACAGATGTTGAGTAAGTTGTTGTGATTGATGCGTTTAGCATTTCACGAGAATGGTGCTTTGGAAAGGAAACGTAATTTTAGTACCTTAATGTTTTTTAATGTGTAGTTGTGTGCAATAGATTGTGATAACGCTTCAAAATTTTCTTGCAACATTTTTTCTCAAGTTCTCAAAAATAATTGTTATCAGAAATGTTAAGTATGTTGGTGTCTGTATTTATTCGTCTCTTTTCTATTGCATTTGAAGAACATTTTAGAATTGTATTGCCTGTAGCTTGTCTTATGGTATGATTTAATGGTGTGTCCAAGGGGAATAAAATGGACTGGTATCCTAAGTTTGGGAGGGTTTGGGTATGTGATGAGAAGGGAAGGCGAGTATTTATTTAATCAGGAAAGTAGTAGATAAGGAAATTGCTGGACGGAAGGCTTGTAGGAAAGCCCCAGGAAATACTGGGTGAGGACTTGGACCAGACAAGACATCAGGTGGGAATTTTATAAAAGCGAAGGGAGTGGGGAGAGAGAACCCATTTCAGTCACTTCCCACCCCGCAAAAGAAACCTGTGATGCGATGATTTTGAGTTGATCAGCAATGATAAGCGTTTTCACTTATCGTTACTTATGAAGAGGTTGACTTTTTTTGTGTGACTTTCCTGCAATTATACCATCTATCATCATCTATTTTAATGTTATTCATGTATTTCATCTGTTTTAAAACTTCCACATACATTTCATTACTGAAGCTGTTATCATTTTCTGTTCTCATTGTCTCAACATCCTCTCTTCTATTTTCTATTGTTGTTATTCGGTCTTCTCTTTATTCACGTCGTCTTTTGTCTCCTTCACACGAGTACAGTCACCTTTTGACCCATCAGATAATGTTTTAGATCTTCGTTTCGTGTTGCTGGGAAATTTGCAATTCAAAACTCTGGAAGGAGATTCTCTGTTGATTCTCCACACACACAGACACACACACACACACTTGAGAGATTCTGTGAAAATTTGGATCGCTACATATAAAAAAAACAGTCTCGGAGAAAGAGAAACTCGGGGATTCAGTATTTCTACAAAACTTAAGCACTTAATCACAAACATTAAATGATAGACTGTAGTTGCCTGAAGTGTTTCAGTGGGTACCATTTGCTTTTGTGTGTATTATTACATGTGAGCGGAAGTATTCATCTTCCTTTTGCATATTGATTTTATTTACTCATTTGCTTGGGATTGCTTTGTTTTTATTTTCTAGCACACACACACCACAACACACACACACACACACACACACACACACACACACCACACACACACACACACATATATATATATATATATATATATCTGTGTAGATAATTTTTTTTTATTATATATTTCCATATCTCATACTTGGCGTTGAAAGTAATTCGAGTGTTCTTCGTCGTATTAGTGTAAATTTGAATTTTTGCCGTGGTCGTCACAATTTCAGTTAGAGACACTTGGTGGGGCAGCAGTTTCCCGGCCCTTATTTTATGTGCTGACCCCAGTTCTCTCTTCAGTTTCACT
>NC_087208.1:72699703-72712203 GCF_015104395.2 Macrobrachium nipponense | reverse complement strand
AATATATATTATATATATATATATATATATATATATATATATAGATTATTATAATATAATTAGTTTTATATATATATGTGTGTGTGTGTTTGCGTTTGTGTTTTTCAGACAAAACGACCCAAATCAATACAAACGTCAGGCGTATATTTGTGTGCATGTGTGTAAGAGACGGAAGTCGAGTGAGCATGTTTTACTTTTCAGTACGTTGTTTGATTCATGTTAGAGTATATCAGATGAAACGGCGTTTGATAATTAAGGGTTCACTCCTTCGCATCGTGGGATACAAAATAAATAGGGGGAAACGCCAGTGTCGGGGCGTAGTTGTGACTTCAATGCACAGCAGTAGTTATCCAAGCATTCCAGTCAATGATTCCCTCTGCCGACACTAGCTTTTATCCTGTGCATTGCCTTGAAACGTCATTCCCGCGCGCGCGCTCACCACACACCCACCACACACACACACACACACACACACACACACACAGAGTTTCAGCATTATCTCTTGAGAATCGAGATTTTTAAAAAAAAAAAAAAAAGTTATTCCTTTCGCTTGGATGTCTTCTTAAATTGCACAAAATTGAGGTTTTCTTCTGCTGGATGGGGGACCCCGTCCTTAACTTAGGCTCTTTCAAAGAGTAGTCTTAATGAAAACATGATATATTAATTATCAACTTGATAATTGTAGCGTGCATTGCAATCTTGAATTTAATCGCTGTCCTTATTAGAGCGCACACTCATTAACGTACATTCTTGGTTGTAATTAGTGTTATTTGTGGTATCGTTTTGGTTTTTGCTTTAATTGACTCATGGTAATTTTTCGTGTTTTGTTTGTTTTATAGCGTAATGTCATGTTTCTATTATTAAAGAAGTTTTTTTTAATTATGATCATTTTTCATGTTTTGCAGTTGCTTGAAAGCAAGATGTTATTTTCCTTTATTTAAAAAGTTTTTTAATTACTTTTGCATCATTATACTTTAATGGTATTTTTAGTGTTGAATGTGTCCGTTAACATTGCTGGGATTATCTTTCCTTTCTTAAGTTACATTGCAGTTGATTTCAAATGTTTTCAGTTTGGGGTGCGCACTATTTGTGGCCTATTAGCCGACCGTTTCTCTTTTGCAATTGCGCCAATTGTGCCGCAACTATTGGGTATTTTCACTTTCGTGGAGATTGTCATGTTCTTGTCAGATGTGAAGCCTGCGGAGTTGGGCAATCCTGTCGACGTAATTATTACAAGGCTTTGCTCTTAAAGAGCTTCACGCCGATCGCTGAGGTTGCGGATGATTGGGACACTAATGGACCCTCTGCCTCCTACTCCCCGCCCCTTCCCCCTGCCAGAAAGATGACAGGCTTAAAAGTGGGTTAATTAGTATTGTCAACTGCAAAGTTGTTAATGGCTTGAGCACCGGTTTTTCATCCTCCCTACCTCTCCTCCTCCCCAAAATATGACGAGCTAAAAAAGTAGGCTAATTAATACTAACAGAATTTGTCAGTCATGCTCATTGTATAATAAGTAAGGATTACCGTTAGAGTTGCCAGTACTGTTATTCTTGACATCGGGCTTTTTCGCCAATTCGATACTCTTCGTCTAATTACCTTCATGAGGAATATTTTTAGTATATATTTCTTGTCAAATTGTCAGGTTCGGGTAGGTGATTATATAATCCTTCCTATTAGATGTCCTTTTCGTTGATTATTTTGTGGTTTATTAAAGGTATTTACTAGATATTCAGTGGTCGGAATGACTCTCTCTCTCTCTCTCTCTCTCTCTCTCTCTCTCTCTCTCTCTCTCTCTCTCTCTCTCTCTTTGAGAATTATTTGTCTTGAAATGCCGCCCAAAGGCGCTTTGCAGCGTAGTACGTTCTGTTAGCCATTGAAATACCTTGCCAAAGACATTTTTAAGACTGTATTTTAGGATAAACGTATCTCTTAGTCGATGTAATGTTAATGATGATTAAACGTCTGTCGAATTAATGTTATTGTAATGTCATATGATGAATTGTTTAATTATGAACATTCCCCACCGCTAAATTCCGCACAATAAGTGTTACCTGGATTTTGTCGTCATGAAGAAATATATTTGCTTGTAGTATTGGTAGCCACATTTTTTGAACGCCCTGTCACCGACATTAAAATGTGATATAACTACATTTGCATAAGGTGGGTGACATAACCACGAGCACTTCTCGAGACAGGTAGTCATTGCCTGAATGTAGGTACCCTTCGGAAGGCAAGAGTGAATGGGTGTTGTTTTAAGGCGTTCATTAATTCAGGGTCATAGGTCGTCGCGTGGAAATGGCGCCCCGCGTCATTTTGCGAGTGTTTATGCTATTTCGGAGCTGGGCTATAATAAGCAGGTAGAACGGATTCAAGAGTTGTTAACCGGGTCAAGGTAAAATGTGAAGCTGCTTTGGATGGATTCATTTCGTGCAGTTGTGGTCGCAGAATTGCTCTTGTGTCAAGAGATTCAGGATTACTTCCAACTATTTGGGAGGTCAGAGAGTTTTGACAATTGCACTTGCTCTTTTCTTGCGTAATCGAAGTGCTCATGTTGCTTGTTTTTAAGGTAACTTTCGATGCGCATTGCTTTTCATATCCAAGCAAACATAGATACCACGGTAAGTTTGTAATACCTAGGCAATTGTGAATTTTTGTCAGAGACACTCACACAAATATATATATATATTATATATATATAATATATATATATATACTATATCTATATCTATATATAATATATAATATATATATATATATATATATATATATATATATATATATATATATATAACATACAATAACATACATACATACATCATACGTAAAGTTTAATTACGCACGGACTTGGGAAATTTCAATTAATAACTGCGTCTGTGCCGACCAGGATTCGAACCTGTGCCTTTGGCCCCTTTGCTTGGTCGGTGCACAATTACTATAAGTCATTATCCTCTTGTGGGTAATGCGTTACCAAGGTAAAATGAATTCGGCATTAGGTTATATATGTGTGTGGTATATTATTATATATATATATATACTATATTATATATATATATATATATAAACATATATATATTAGGTATATACATATATATATTAGTTATATATATTTTATTAGTATATATGTGTGTGTGTAGTATGTATTTATTAATACTGTGACGTAGTGAAATATTGGGCTTCTTAATATTTTGTTAGATTTGTGGCTGTCACATTTTGTGAACCGTTTTCTATAATATTGAAGTCTACAATTTGAAAGAAATGGTATTTGATAAATTTATGTTGCGAAGGGTGTGTGGATTTTATGGTTAGCGATGAATGATCTTTGGGCTGAAATATATCGTATGGGTCATCCTTCGACTTGAGAAAACTCGAATATGCCTGAAATAAGTTGTAACAACAAATGAATTCGTTTTGAAGAAGCAGTAAAAGGTGACGATTGAGCATAAAGGTAAAAACCATGCCTTATGAAATATCTGTTATTTGTTTCGGCAACAGACCTTATTTGTTTTTTTTTAGTATTTGTCCTATTTGAAATAAAAATCTTGAAGAGTATGCTGTTCTTTCTCTGTCGTGTATTATTTCAGTCAGAGATTACAGAGTATTTTGTTATCTTAATTCGTCGTGACGGCTCACGATGCTACGCCAGTTGCTCTTCCTAACTAGTCAGTCATTTTTACCCGAATTATTAAGAAAATAAAAAGTTAGTTCTCTGAAATTGTTACTGAATATTGTGTCTAGGTACTGAATATTGTGTCTAGGAACTTAAAATTTTACTCTCTCTCTCTCTCTCTCTCTCTCTCTCTCTCTCTCTCTCTCTCTCTCTCTCTCTTTGTTTTAATGTTTTCTTATCTCTTTTGCTGTCCAGTTTTTCAATATTTCATTTCTCAGGATTTTTGTAACTTCTAGTTGTAAACTGGAAGACTTTGTCTCCTTGGAATTGTGAGGAGCATGCTTGTGGCTTGCAGAGGAAAAGAAAGCCATCAGGATCCGTTGCAACGTCAGAGATGATTATCGTCCACTTTGAATGTTATTGTGTTGACAGTTTATTGGAATGTTGTTGTTGGTTTCTCTCATGTAAGAGGTATATTGGAAATAAATAAAAAAAATCTGGAAAAATTTTTATAATTTATGCAACGTTTTGCATCTCTTCTGAAAGACTTATTATTACTAAGAAATTTTCAAATGGGATCAATTGCCGTAAGTTTTGGATTACTATTTACTTGAGCGTTGGCGTCGCTGATGCTGAACCCCGGCATCGAGTTGAGATTTACGTATAGACTACTACTTATAGTAGATTCACATCAACCGTGCATTTGATGTCTAGGCCCGTCCCTTACGACGCTCCTGATTGGCTGTTGATAAGCCAATCACATGGCTGGAAAAACGAAACTGTCTCTCTCTCGAGTTCACTTGGGCAGGATGTATGTTCCACCTCTCCTGAGGAATACGTTTGAAAGACGTAACCCTCAGGAGCGGTGGAACATACATCCTGTCCATATGAACTCTCGTGAGAGACTGAGAGTTTCCAGCCCCGTGATTGGCTTATCAACAGCCAATCAGGAGCGTCGTAAGGGACGGGCCTAGACATCAAATGCACGGTTGATGTGAATCTACTATATACAGTAATCTTTTTCAGATTGGGCAATAACTTACATCATTTAAAGAATTTTCATAAATTATATTTTGTATTGATACATGGGCATGAATCCTGGTATATGTCTGAAAATATATAAGAGCTTTTGTCCGTTTGAGAATGGTAGGATACAGAGAGGATACTACAAGGGAAATGACGGGAGTTCCACATGGAGAATAGTCTGGTATAGTGACAGTGTGGTGACAAGAAGAGTTGTAGACCCAGATTTACGCGAGTACAAAAAACTGTGACAAGGAAGGCTGGAGATGATTTTGAGGTTTATTAGATAAAGCACAGGAAAGTGGCGATGAATAACTTTTGTATACAGAATTTTATAAGCGGAATGATACTTGCTAATTTTATGTGAAGTGCTCTGCATTTTCTTTTAAAAGTATTTTAACTACTATTTTTTTAGACATTTGAAGTGATTTTTGACTGTCTGAGAAATATTTTGGAATTCTTCTGTTAGTCATGAAAGAATTATGTCAAGTTTTGTAAGAACATTACAATATTCAAAATACTTGATTTTGCATAAAAACATTTTTTTCATTGTGTCCTTTTGTATGACAATAATACTTTTGGAAACAAAAAAAGTTACATTTGCTTTACTTCCTTAAACATTATATCCTTTACTTTGCAATGAATGAGATGGTTTTCATGACAACAAAGTTTGATTTACTTTTTAGATTAACTAAGTTCTAACATATTATCTTTTCTTTCACAGGTAGGTAAAGATGACGCTATATCGTGATAGAACCTAAGAACTTCTGGCACTGGGTATGTATGTTAAGTAGTCAGTGCATCACAGGCATCGGCGAATGCTTTCCATTATTCCTGAAATTTCTGTTGTTACGCTGGTTGGGTGCGATTGTGAAGCGGCGGGTTATGCATATTCTCTCTCTCTCTCTCTCTCTCTCTCTCTCTGGTATGCAACACTTACGGGTGTAGTAAAGTCTCCTTTTATTAGAGGTTAAACTGTCGGTCTCAATCCGAACATGGACTGGATCAAGGAATGGGGTAGTCAGTGGGATATGAAGCTGAACTTCTGTAAAACAAAAACAATGTTGATTAACAGATCTCGAACAGATCTCCCACTCCCATCCTCCCTTTTAGGTGGATGGAACTTTGCTGAAGGAGTCTGAAGCTTTAACTATATTCTAGGTGGAACTTTTGACTTACATATAACTGTTGAGAAATATATAAAGTATCAGAAAATGCCGCACACAAGTTAGGTATTGTTCGTAACGCCTCTTATATTTATGACTGATAAAATCCTTGCACCCGTTTTAGGTCGTTTGTGCTTCCTTTACTGGAATACTGCCAGTTAGGTAGATAGAATGGTTCATGGTAGTGGGTTTCTGCTTCCTAACAGTGGCAGTTATGACTTGGACCATCAACAGAAGGTCTCTTGTGAGTTCCAATTTCATAAGTTGTACTTCAACAGAGAGATTTGACATTCACACTTGATCCTTGATTCCCTTCATCTGCCGAGAGCGACCACCTTCGCTGAACAGCAGCACCTGTGTACAATGAATGTGTCTCGCTGTTGAACTTAACAGTTCCAGAGGTACTTCAGAAGTTCACGTGGAGATGCAATGCGTTACTACCTTAATACTATTGATTCTCCTTGCATTTTATGACATTTTTATCTATTAATTTATTTTTTTCTTTTTTAATAGTTGAGATCTCTTCTTTATGTAATTCCGTTTGCCTCGTCTCACTTATTCCTGATTAATCATATTCTTTGGAAGCTTGAATTTCAAGGCAATGGCCCTGTCGGCTAGTTCCATATGAACAGTTTTCATCTTCTGAATGATAATAATAATAATAATAATAATAGCATGCTTTAAGTATAGTGTATGAAGGTAATGATTTTGAAGCTGAATCCCCCTACCCCCCCCCCCCCACCCCCCCTCCCCCCCCCTTATCTCTCTCTCTCTCTTCGTCTCTCACTCTCTCGCTCTCTCTCTCTCTCTCGTCGTAATTCGAGAGTGACTGTGAAATTACTAATGAGCCTATGGAGCCTTCGCGATGGCAGGTCCCCGCAACGAGAAGAGACCTCGATGGACTTGTAAAAGGCGTTCTTAAGCATGCACATCTCGAACGAAGACCCGCTGCCAAGGGTAACTACAACGGACCTCAGGAAGCACTCTCGCTCAACCTCCATTCACCCCCCCCCCTTTCCCCCCTCTCACCCCCTCTCCCATCACCCAGCGCTGCTCTTGGCACTCCTTACACACTTTTTTCCCCCTCCTCCCTCCTTCATCCGATGGCATATATTCCATCGCCATATCCGGAGCGTCCATTCATAAACTGAGAGGTCAGCTCTCTCTCTCTCTCTCTCGTCTCTCTTCCCTCTACCTCTCTCTTCTCTCTTCTGTTTTTCTGTGTGTGTTTTTCTTGGTTAAGCTAGCTAATATAAAATTTCACGAGTTTTTTTATACTCGTATTAGTCAAACGGAGATCACTTTTGTAATACCGTGATGAACGTAGTTAATTAACAGAGATTCATCCTCATTTCAACAAGACTCATCGGGGAAAACTCAATGCACAGCTGAATAAATGTTAGATATATGGCGAATAAACTTTAACTTTATCACCAAGAGGATTCTCTAAGGCTGTCCCACATTTAGTTGGTTTTCATTATTACAGCACCACTCCCATGCTTATCTGCGGCCTTGCTGTTTTTCTCTTGCTCTTCCTGTTACCCTGACAGATACTGTACCAGCACTGGTTGTGATGTGTCTATGAGCGTGTGCGTGTGTGTATGAGTATGTATATGTATGAGAGAGAGAGAGAGAGATTGAGAGGTGTCTTACTGTTTAGTGCATAATCTTTCTCAAACCGAGATACAGTACTAACATACATCAGTGTAAAGCAAGTTATTCATAGACTGGTATTCGTCAATATAAAGCAGGTTGTTTATAGGGTTTATGCTTGACAGACACATAGGAAGGAGAGAGAGAGAGAGAGAGAGAGAACTTTGTTCGAGCAGTAGCGTACGAATCCTTATGGCATCAGCAGGCCACCAACAGTAGTTGACCCTGATCAGATTTAGTTTGCATTTTAACTTTTATTTTTTTTCTTTATTTTTTTTTTAAGCTTCGATAAAGTAAAACTATATTTTTCTTGTTTATTGTGCTAGCGAGATTTTAGGGTGT
Source organism: Macrobrachium nipponense (assembly GCF_015104395.2). Classification (NCBI taxonomy): domain Eukaryota; kingdom Metazoa; phylum Arthropoda; class Malacostraca; order Decapoda; family Palaemonidae; genus Macrobrachium; species Macrobrachium nipponense. The sequence goes on along the minus strand of NC_087208.1, from coordinate 72,704,412 downwards.
ATGTGTGAAGAATATTAATTTCCAAAATTAGAAAGAGTGGATGACTGGATAATTTTGCTGGAAAGGTTTTCAAGTTTCAGTTTGAGTTGTACATTCTCTCTCGGTGATCTTTCGTTTTTTCGTTTATTTACTTTGGCGAAATTTAGCAAAAATAAGGACAGGTGGGCTTTTAAACCAGGAATTCTCTCTCTCTCTCTCTCTCTCTCTCTCTCTCTCTCTCTCTCTCACACACACACAACACACACACACACACACACACACACACACACACACACACACACACACTTTCCTGGGTGGGTTACGTTGTATGCATGGAAAGTTGAGCAAAGCAACTATGAGATATATAGGTTGTCTCACATAAGTCTCTCTCTCTCTCTGCTCTCTCATCTCGCTCTCCTCTCTCTCTCTCTCTCTCTCTCTGTGTGTGTGTATATATATATATATATATATATAGATATATATATATATATATATATATATATATATATGAATATTTATCACATCACCGTGATCATAAATCTTCGGTGATGTGATAAATATTCATAATAAGGCTGTGTCAAACGCTCGAATCGGCTACACATGGTGGAGGGGGTTCCATACGATTCTAATTACAAAATACAACGAGATCGACGTTGATTTGAAAGGTCAGATCGATATCACCTTAGCTCTTGATAGCCGTTTCGGTAGCGTCACTGTCCGATCCTGATTTCGTTCCCCGTCCAACGGACGGTGGTTGATCCCATGGGGGTACGAAATATATACTAAAAAATTCCCCCTCGGTACATATATATATCAATTCCGAGAGAGCGAATTTAGATATAAAGGATTTTGGTATTCAAGATATATATATATATATATATATATGTGTGTGTGTGTTTTATATATATATATATATATATATATATACATATATTGTATTGTGTTTGTGATATTATATATATATATAATATATATGTGTATGTATGTGTGTGTGTGTGTGTGTGAAAACAATTCGTCTGGTTATCTTAGTTTACGAAGCACGCACGCACGCGCAAGCAAAGAAAATGATCAGTCAATCGTGTTACACACCGCTCATAAATTTTTTGAATATTAAAGAGGATCCTTCCTTTTTTTCAAGCACTGCGCTCAGTCAACTGAATGGCTTGAACAATCGCTGTACACATTTTCCGCCCCTTTTTCTCTTATAAGACATGTACTCGGGAATCAATTAATGTATCCAGGAATTTAACCTTTCACTCTTACTCTTGGTAGTGATAGTGAATTCTCATCCTCGCCCTTCTCGCCAGTCACGTTCTGGAAGGAATCTTCTTTTAAGAGTTGGCGCGCGCGCGCCCCCCCCCCCCCCACTCTCTCTCTCTCTCTCTCTCTCTCTCTCTCTCTCTCTCTCTCTCTCTCTCAGAAGACAAATAAGAATGCTTTATGAGTGCCTTTCCCCGGTCCATGGTTTTTGTTATTTCCATTTTGGGCAAAAGTACAATTTTGTTTTTCTTTATTTCTTGTTTTCTTTCTGGATTAGTATTGTGTATTTTTCTCTTGAATATATTTTCAAATCTATTGTTATTTTCTGCATACACGCACACGTATATATATATGTGTGTGTGTAGATGTGTATGTATATCGAAAAGGTAAAAGCGTGATGATCATTTGAACAAAGTTACAGCCACGAAAGAAAGAGTGAAATAATGTGTTGCTAAGTACTGTGACCATGTCTTGGTAACAAGACGAAATTACTCAGCATCTCGCTGTTTCACTCCTTGCTTCGTGGCTGTAACTCTGTTCGTTTCACTCCTTGGTTCGTGGCTGTAACTCTGTTCGTATAATCATCACGTTTCTACCTTTTCGAGATTTAAAATCAAACTCTATACTTACATACATACATACATACATATACATACATATCATATACATACATATATATATATGTATATATATATATATATATATATATATATATATATATATATATATATATATATATATTGTGTGTGTTTTGAGAGAGGAGGGAAGAGAGAAGAAGAGGAGAGGAGAAGAGAGAAGACGGGTTTGAGGAAGGGGGGAGAGAGAGAGGAGGAGAGATGAGATGAGGGAGGAGAGAGAGATGATCGAGAGAGAGAGAGAGAGAGATTATTCCGTCTTCCTCCTCAATCTTTTTCTATCGAATTCCTAGGAACGACTTGCACCAGTACCGCCTCCCCCACTCTGCTGGACTTTCTCCTCTTGCAAGGAAGTATTTGGTGTTCAATTTGCCAGACATAACTGGAATTGTAGAAGCCGCTTTTCCTGCTTCTTTTTCATGTCTGCATCGCCAGAGTAGAAAGGCTCTTGCCTTTTCAAATAGGAATGCAATGGGAGAAAGCTTCTTAGTATTTATTTCCACTCCAACGAATCCCTCTGCTCTGCGAAGCTTTCCTTATACCTCTTGTTCTCTTTTCATCCTTCTTTGCATCTGGTCCTTTGCTTCTGTTCATTGCCTGTCATAATGTAATTTCGTTTCACAACAAACCTTTCATGTCTTACGACGATTTTTTTAGGCGTACACTGGTTCATCCATTATTATGTTTTAATGATACGCTCTTTCTTTCTCATCCAAAATTTAGTCATATCATTAAGGAACATTCTCCGTCCCCACGTTTGTTTTGTGCTCAATCACTAAGGCAGATGTGATTGAACGACCTTTCATAATGCATTTTTGAAAAGGTATTTCTCTATCGTTATCACCCTCTTCCCCGTTTCTGTTCCCCTCCCTCCCTCCCTCCTGAAACTTGTCATCACATTTGGTATCACTGCAGACCAATTGTTGTGAATTGCTCGAGTAGTTTTCAGATTCCTTCGAAAGTGGTCGAAGTCTCGGAGATATTTCCGATTTTTTTCCTTTGGATTCATTCTCGTATAGAATGCGGTCGTCTGGTTCTCTTCGTTCAGTTGTTTTGAAGGTGCTCGTTATTCCCTGGAAGTGTGTTTAAGTCGTATGTCTTGAGTGATTATATATATGTGTTTATGTATGTATGTATGTGTGTGTGTATTTTATGTATATAATTCATTATTCTTAATATAGAAAATGTTTGTAATGCATAACACTCATGAGAACGAGTAAGAGTTAATATTGCAATTTCGTTAAGGATTGGCAGTAAGAACTAGAACTCTGAAAAGTGTTTTTGGGAAGAACAGTAATACATATTGCTGCATTGGTTAACTTTAACGCTGTGGTTTCTTGTCTATTTTTTTTCATCATATTGGTTTATGGAATGAGCCTGTGCTATATACGGTAAAAGAACTCAAGGAGCCGTGAAAGTAAGGTTGAAGTGACCGCTAATGCAGTTTTTCCCTTTAACTCGCTGGTATACGCCATTCTCAGCTTTTTCATATGTTTTTACGATTGAATGGCCTCTTGTCGTGTCAGAGATTACATTCACTTTCGTTTTCGTCTTCATACGAATTTAGTGTCTAATCACCGAAGGAGTCCGGCGCTTCATTTTTTTTCCTGAAAATTTTCATCCTGTGTTGTTCTCTGAAGTCCATTGTAAAGGACCAACGCACTGCAGTACCGTTACGTCTTTACTTTGGGTAGTTAAAGGCATATCTTAGTATATCAGTAAAACCATTTCGTAATGTTGATACTGATAAAGATATTGACAAGTATAAGTTCATATAGATAAAAAAAAATCACTGAAATTATCAATCTTTTAATCAGATATCGTAAATACCATGCCACGCGGACCTGGAGAATATTTTCATCAACAGTTTTGTAGCATTAAGAAGTGAGGGCGTACACACCACACGTACATACTCTTTATATATATATATATATATATATATATATATATATATATATATATATATATATATATATATATATATATATATATATATATATATATATATATATATATATATATATATATATATAATATATATATATATATATTATGTTTTAAGTGCATTTGCGAACCCGTGTGTAACCATGCCAGTCGTTTTCTCTTTAACATTTAACGTTTTCTTCCAAGTTTATTGAAATAAAACAAATTCTTTTAATTATTCAAAATATGCAACCAACAATTATATGTATAAAAGTGACAATATAACTCGGCGTGTAATGAAATTCAGGTTAATATACGAGTGAAAAATTGAATGAGATAAAAAGATGTGAAAGTCCTGCTGTTCGAACCATTGTGGGCTGTCCAAAATGATCACCTCAAGTGAACACTGCAGGAGAGGCTCAAAAATCTCTTTAACCTCGTTTTTGTTATCTTGTCTGTGTATCGTCATATTCTCTTGTTAACTATATTTTTGTTGGGTAAATTAATTATCGTTTCTTAGTGTACTATGTCGAAGTAGCTGGCTGCTGGAAATTGCAAGTTATTAGTATTAAACAGAAAGTTTCGATTAAGTTTTGCAGTCCAGCAAAGCCTGACGGAAAGGACTTCAGCTCTCCCAACTGGCAGTGTGTCTGTTGCTCTGACCTTGTTCAACGCAACTCCAATACGGTCGAATGGATTTCAGTCAAGTTAGGTACCGATACATCATGCGTGAATGTTTGTGAAGGGAGATTGTCCCAGAACATTTATGAATTTTCCACCTGTGGAAGATGCATGATAATGTCGTCAGTCGGAACGTTCTTTCAAGAAGGAGGGGGTCATGGGGGGTCGGTAGAGTACTTGTATTCAGGATTTTACTGGGTTATATATCTAAATGATTTAATTTCTTGTTGA
>NC_087208.1:72689703-72694703 GCF_015104395.2 Macrobrachium nipponense | reverse complement strand
GAAATATTCGATGTAGAAGATCAACAAGTGACTTTTCTGGTGTTTTATGAAAATATTCAGATAGTGAGAAACTTTTTCTTTTTGTTCATGTACGATTCGTCACTGCATTAATATTTTTATCATAGTTCACTCTTTTATGAATGTAGTTCTCCTGTTTTTATAAGTTTTGTGCAATAGTTCTGTAAGATTGGAACTTGGGAGGCCATTGTATTAACTTCCAAGATCAAGTAAGTATTAATGAAACCCAGGTCAATTGAATATTATTCAAACGTCAGTTTAGCCTCGTGTAAGGGATAGTAAGTGAAGTGAGCGTTGTTAATAACGATTTGATCTAGTGAGTATAAAAAACTCAAGTTTTAATTTATAACCCTCATATTTCAATATGAGTTTAGCGTAAGTCACAGTATACGCGATTGTTGGTTAAAATAACTCGATTTGAGTGAGTGTAAGGAAAATGATTTGGTACGAGTGTGAGTATAATGATTTCAGTACAAGAATAGAAAACCTTCCAGGGAGTGAGTGCGAGTGAATTTTGAATGAGAGATAAATAAATGCCTGTTACAACTCCAATCTGATGACGACAGTGTTTCGGCAGCAGTAGACGAAATATGTCCATTTCATAGATGTTTCCATTTGTTATTGAAATCGCTTTTCATTTAAGCATCTTGTTTTGACCCTTGGACGGTTGGACCAGGCTTTTTTAACGTCTCGTGCTAGTTTATAGATTTATAAGAACTGACATTGAAGAGAGGTTGGTATCTTCATCCTCGAGATACCCATCCAAGGTCTGACCAAGATCAGCTACCTGCCTCTCGCTAACCGAGGGACCATGGTGTATACAAAATCATGTTAGTATATGTGCATTTTATATTCACGAACTAAAACGACCTTGGCTGTGGGAATCCGTGGTGATATTGTCATACTTAATGGCAGCCTAAGTCAACAGTGCATTCATATTATAATTTCTCTGCTAACTGACTCTTTCATAGGTGCCTGTAAATTTGTTTATTTTTCTTCCACACGTTGGTTTCTCTCTCTCTCTCTCTCTCTCTCTCTCTCTCTCTCTCTCTCTCTCTCTCTCATATATATATATATATATATATATATATATATATATATATATATATATATGTGTGTGGTGTGTGTGTGTGTGTGTATGCACGTGGTGTACGTAAAGGATTACAATGACACTTTCAGCTCGTATGTGACATTCGACAAACGGTGTTGTGTTGTTTACTAATATAGTATGGCACCGGGAATCACGTGCTGCTCCTTTGAAAGCTCTTTGCCATAAATAGTCAGGAGATCGGAAGTATTGCCCCATGCCTCTTAAAAAAAATAGAAGATCGCATTCTATTAGGAAATGATTGATTCGATGAATTCTGTTAAGACTGGCGATCTCAAGGTTTAGTTTCACTGCGGGTGTGACCGGTGTATAGCGATTTCAACCGTCTTTCTCGATCTTTAATGCAACACATCATACCTGCCTTCATCAACCCTTCGACTCCCATATATGTTCTTACGGCTCTTCTGATGGCATTCGCACATTGCTTAAATGCTTAAAAACAAGCGTTAATGGGCTTTTGTATAAGTGAAAAGTGTGTGTATGTGTGTGTTGGCAAATTAGTATTTGCGGTGTGTAATATTTTGCATTTATCATGACTTGTTGTTATCGCCATTTTTAAAGTTTGAGTTGTTATTATTATTATAGTAATTAATGTTATTGTGGGTGCCAGAACAGCTTCACTTGAAATATCCCCAGAACTCAAAAATATGTTTATTTTTTTCTTGTTTTCTCTTTGTTTCTTGTATTTCAACCTATGGATTACCGCATAAAGTAGGAGCCCCTTCCCTCGCTATTTTGTATTCATTGGTTTACGTAAGAATTCTCAAAATGTTTACCGTAGGGTTAGATATGCTGTTTATGGAAAGACATTATTTACACTGGAAAGGTCATCTCATCTTGGTATCTCAAGGATGTTAAGAGTTTGAATGCCTTTTTTACTTTGATCTCTCTCTCTCTCTCGTGCGCAAAACACATACACAAGCGTTATTGGTCTGGGTTTGGCCAGTATTATGATGGGTGACCGCCAATAAAAGTCAAACTTAGAAGCTCCCATAACAATGAGGGGAAGGGGGGAGGGCGTATTGTCATGGGAACGGGCCAAGCAACTTGACTCAAAAACCCCTACTAGAAACTGAACACACACCTTAGGTGTCTGGTGTGATCGTCTTCTGGTCACATTGAGACCCAAGAAACGACCTGAATGGCTGAGCACGCTGGACAGCAACAATCGAATTCCAAGTGTGGTAAGAGTTCAGTTCTGACCATTAAAGAATGAATGAAATAGCCAACAAGATGTTGTCCCGTTTGTGAGCAGCATTTTGATGACGAAAGAATGGTAACTTCTTTGGTGCTGAGAAGACAGCAAGCCATCATTATTTAGAAGGAAACCGATGTATTTTCATCTATGAAATTTGTTTTCTAGGAGGATTTGCATAATTTACGACCCACGGTACTTTCGTTAGCCGGGATGTTTGCGTTGCCATTAGCATACGGAGAAGTAGGCAGAAGTTCACGGCGGATTCGGCGATTTATTAGTAGTTTACTTATATGGAGTGGTGAGGTTCTTGTCTTTCCACACACACACACACACACACACACACACACACACACACACACACACACATCCCTCCCTAAGGAGGAGGGAAAGCAATTAGTTTAGAATTTTATATTACGATGTTCTTCGCTGAGCTTTGTACAGGAGAGTTCTTACCTTGAAAGAAAGAGATTTTGATTGAGCTCATAGTTTATTAATTGGGTTCTACTGGAGAGAGAGAGAGAGGGAGAGAGAGAGAGAGAGAGAGAATTTGGTTCGATAGCAGCGCGATATACTCTATACGCAAGCTACAGAGAGAAGAGACTTTGCTGGTTACGTTAGAGGACACCGAGGAGAGAGAGAGAGAGAGAGAGAGAGAGAGAGAGAGAGAGAGAGAGAGAGAGAGAGAGGCTGGTTTGAATGTCAATACCTCGACTCTCTCTCCTATTGTGTAAGCCAGTCGAGATAGGCCTGTCAACCAGATATTCGTCCGTTATGAAATCAACTTCATCGCTGTGAAGTTGTATTATCATTGACTGTGGCCGCTTTGGTGTCTTTAACATTATTGAGATTAATGCGATTATGTTTTGCACTATGCGTAGATGTATGAGAGAATGAATGTTATGGCAAATAAATCAGACACTAAAAATGAGGTCTTGGCCAGATTTTGAACTTTAATTTTTTATGATTCTGAGTTACAACCAATATAAAATGTATGTATATACATACATATATATGTGTGTACGTATGTATATATACATTATGCATGAGGCTGAAAAAGTTCATTTGTATTTTGTTCTGTGATGCTTGATGTTTTTTGTTTGTATTAGTTACCTTTTCAGTCTTTAGCAAAACGAGTCCTTTGAACCACCCAGTCATTGAAACAAACTCAGCCATGTAGCGTATCTGTGAACATGTAACCAAACTTAACCAAGCTGAGTGGAGGCATCACCCCAACCGTTTAAAAGAACATTTGCAAGTATCGCACTCGAATTCAACTAGAGAAACATACCGCAATGCTGTCTTAAAACTGAGACTGCTTTACCAAGTCGTTGGTATGGATTTCTTTGATATTCTATTAAGAAACCTTTCTTCGAATGTAATTAGTTCTTGTGAATGGAAACGCAGAGTTAATAATAGTAACAAGTAATGGGGCGCCTGGAATTCCCAATGGTTGTGTGTGTTTTCATTATGCATATTTATTCCTTCAATAATTTAGGTTAACCTCAAAGTAATATTGGACACCTTTACCCCTAGAGATTTGAGCTTTATAACACAAGCTGTAAGTCAGTGATGAACTTGTAACAATAGTTAAAAAGACCCAACAGGCCAAACATGGATTGGAAGGTCATCCTCGTGGCCCTGCTTATTAAAACTCTCTCTCTCTCCTCAGCATCTGGTTCTTCTCTTCTCTCCTCTCTCTCTCTCATCTCTCTCTTCTCTCTCTCCTCCTCTCTCTCTCCGTTCTTCCTCCATCCCTCTCTCTCTCCTCTCCTCTTCTCTCTCTCTCTCTCTCTCTCTCTCTCGACTCACCTTTTCCCCTGCCGAGCATTTGTCATGAAACAGTCAGGGGAAGGAAATAGATAATCGTATCATTATGGATCTAAATTATTCCCTGTCACGACATGTTAGTAGTTGTTCAATTTTTTTGTGCTCCTGTGTTAGTGAATTTACTCACTAGTAAAGGCTGGAACTTCTTTCATATGTAAAGATATGCATATCATCATGTAATGATGATAAGCTTGTATATAGAAATAACAGGAGTTTTGCTTGTATGGTTGTACGCTTTTTTTTTATAGATGTTTTTTTTTTTTTTTTTTTTTTTTTTTTTTTTTTTTTTTTTTTTTTTTTTTTTTTTTAGTTTGTAAGCCAATGACAGAAACGCTTTTGCCTGGCATGACAGACAGACAGACATGCATAGGGCGATACCCAGCAGACTTCCTGCGTCCATGGGTCCTGAAACTACGAAATAGGGTGTTTTTTGCTTGTTTATTTTCGGCATATATTCCATGGCGTGCTTGGTTATGTAGATAGTTGAATATTTCGTATTGTTTACATTATTTATTTAGTTTTTCTATTTCTATGCGTCTTTCAGATGTTACGTGGATACCTTTGCATATTTCATAGAAAGTTTTTGTGGAATGACAAAAGTAAAAACAAGTTTATTAACACTGTAAGTTGAATCATCCGCCACTGTCAAGCCTTTGGAATTCTATAGCAGCTTCTCTTGTCTTCATGCGTAAGTTTATTACTTCTGCGCCTTGGGGGTTATCATTAAAAATGTTACCTATTTCTTCAAGACACGATAGTTGACCGTTAATTAGTCCTTCACTAAATATCTCCATATGCTTTATTATCCACTGGACACCAATTCATGTTTAATACAGTGTTTGAAGATTT
>NC_087208.1:72674703-72684703 GCF_015104395.2 Macrobrachium nipponense | reverse complement strand
GCAGGATTAGAGCGACAGGTATGACGTTTTGAGTTACGACTTGTTGAAGGATGCCGTATTCCAGGTTTAATATTGTCCATATTTGATGAAGTTATTTGTTTATAATACTACATAATAACTTGTAAAAGATTTGGGGTAGTGGAAGAGGTGAGTGATATGGAAAAAACTAAGGAATATGTTAGAATCTTGAGATGAACCTTGAACGGGCCACGTTTTTAACTGGATTACTTCACTGGTTTAGATTTACATGGACTTCATTCAGATTCTCGCCGATTAGAGGATTTGAACGAGGAAAGTTTTTTTGTCCAAGGTAGTTAGGTATAGGAGTTTTTAATTGATCAAAAGGTGTGTAATTTACGTAAATTGCAATTTAGAAAAGAGTTTGCCTGATTTTTATATCTTGTTGCTATCCATTATGTGAGTCGATGACCTTGTTTAGATCACCAATTAAATTTCAACATCAACTGATATATATATATATATATATATATATATATATATATATATATATATATATTACATTTTTTTTATTGTTTCGAAACCATTTTAAAGCCCATATACATCCCCGTGAACATTAGAAAGTGCTTATCAGAACAACAGATGGTGTAAACATAAGCAGAGGAGAACCGCCGTGTCAAATTACTCCCATTACTTACGGCCGTATAATCGTAGGGGGAGATTGGGTAAAGATTAGATGAGAAATTGTTGTATAGTTGAAGAAGAAGGTAAAAACATGGAGGCAAGGGAAAGAGGATAAAGGTAAGGAAGAATGGATATACAGGAAGAGGAGGACGGGGAGGAGAAATCCTCGATAAAAGGAAAGAAAATAAAAAAAAAACAGAAGCAAAATAAGAATGAGTGGGAAATAGAAGGATGTGCAGAAGTAGATGATGAACAGAGCAGGAGAGTTCGGAGGAGAAAAGGGGTTGTACCACCTGTTAGTTCATTACTGGTCACGTTTCTCTCGATTCTCTGTTCATTCCATTCGCCATAACGTTGTAAGCAGCGCTCTTCAAAACACTTTCACCCGGCCGCCGTGACCAGCCGAGTAGTAGCGTTGATTCTTATTCTTCTTCTTCTTCTTCTTCTTTTGGACTGATTAATAATCCTTCCAGTTACGCAGCAATTGGTTTTCATTCATTGAGATATCGTTAAAACGCTGTTTTTTTAAGGCTTTGACCGTAATTAACAATCTTTGTTACATTGCGTTTTCTGGATTTTGATTAGTAATCTTTCTTGTTTTTTCAGATATTATAAGGTTAACGATAAATAAAATAAAAGAAAATAAGGGTAAATGTGAAGCACGTTCTGTTACCTTAATGACCATTCTTTATCTTATTGTTAGTTTGAATGTAACTTTTATTTGTTACCACATAGATTTGACAGATTCTCTGTAACAACAGTTCCCAGTTGGATACACGCACAACTAATCGAAACGGAAGTTCACAGCAGCAAAACTTAGATTAGATTTAACGTCATTGTTTTTAGTATAGTAGAAAACATAACCTAAGCGACAGTACTACACTTACTCTGTGTATGTCAGAGCGATGCTCTGATTAATTCGCGGGTGACATTATGATTAGTATAAGAAAGAATGCGCCTAGTTTTTTTTTTTTTTCGTGATATTTTGTATTTGATGCGTACTTTTAATATATGTGAAGCATCATAAACTTTTATTTTCTTGTGTTAAAAGTAGAAATTATTTCTTGTTGATTAGAAACTTGGTTTTTTAGATCTCACTTTCTTATTGTTGTTATTAGGGTCTTGGTTTAAAAGATATTTATGTAAATTACACACGCCACTATTGACCTTTTCTACTTCTCATTTCCTTACTAAGGTGACTACAGTAATGTTTTGTAGATTTCTGAACTAACATCTTCAGGTATTATCAAGATGTCTATATTTGCGTCTTCATGACATATTATGACACTGCCTATGGTGTTCTCCGCAAAATTATTATGAACTTTATTAGCAACACTAGCAAGGATGTCACAGTTTGCCTTTCCCTCGCCCCGTTTGTCTATTCTGGAACAGTTCTTTTTTGGCACATCCTTCAAAGAGTTAAGATGTAGATACAGTGTTGAGAGAGAGAGAGAGAGAGAAGAGAGAGAGAGAGAGAGAGAGAGCCTGTACCTGTAGAGTTTTTTTTTATGTGATCTGAATTGAATATGCAGGTTGATAAACATGAACAACCACCTCAGAAGCAGATAGTTTTCTGTATGTTTATGGGTATTCATTGAAAATTGCCTAAAAGGAAGACTGTGCCTGGAAATGGTATAATATAGGCAGACGGAAGGAGACCGAAGTAGACAGGAGTTCATATTATGTGTTTATATTATATTAGGGGAGAGAGGAAGAAAGCCGAATTCCATTGCAGTGGACAGAGCAAGATATTGCAATGTCTCCCTCGCGCCTAAGTCAAGACTTGGCGTTTATGTAAGCAAACTTTAGTGTGTATTATTCATTGCTCAGATGGCGGAAACGTCGTCGGACAGATTTGCCCAGGGCGGAGACCTCTTCCGGCTCAGGGCCAACACCTTGCTCAAACGTCACTCCTGTTCACCAAGTGAGTCTTGTCCCTTGCCAAGTATGGTGATGAAAGTAGGCATAAGAAGGGTTAATTAATTGAGTTAGATATTGGAGAATGGAGTTGTAGGGAGTTGTTTAGGTTATGCGATAGGTTGAGGTGGATCTCTTGACGTGATTGTTATTGTTTTTGTTTGTTTCATGACGACAGATAGTGTTAGTCGACCTTTTTGCTTTTGTTGCTTTTTTCCTATTTGTTTTTTACAGTAATGGCTTTCAAATATCAGTCATTGTTTGTTCTTATTTCATGGCTGTAGACCATTGTTGTTAATATGTTTTGTGGGTTTCTCTGTCTTTGACTACAGACGGTATCTGTTTGTTCTACATTTTAGTTGCTTTGTGATTATTCTTGCAATAACATATCTAACACTCAAGGTTTTGTTTCTTCTTGAGGGTTTCATATTAAGTATATTATATTTTACTCACGCCATCTGTGTTTGAATTTCGATTTTGATTTTTAGGCGATTTCAAGGATAATGAAGTGCTGAAATCATCATTTACTCTGATGACAAGTCACTTAATATATTCAGGGACGATTAAAATATATTCGCGATTGCAAATCATTCTTGGTGATTACGAGAAATTCGTGATGGTTAAGACATTTTCGGAGTGATTAAGATATTTTTGTCATAGATTAAGATGTAATGACAGTAATAAATTGGATTCATAATGATTAAGATTTATGAGACAACCTGAGAATTTATCCGGGAAATTTAAGATTTTAGATAAATGACAGAACGTTAAGAATTATTAGAGGTGTTGACGATTTATACATTTTTTGGGAACATTTTCCAGATTCTTAGGATTCATTTGCGGTGAAGCATTTTTTGCTGGTGACTTCATAGTTAATATGTAGTTGCAGCCAAATACTCCGAAAAGTGAAAGAAAAAGTAGAATGCGTGACGACGTAGCATCGTATATCATGTGAATGTATTTTCCATTTTGTATATTGTCTCCCTATACAGTGCAGTGCTTAATCTTTAAATACTTCATTTTCCTGGGAAAATAGTAGGTTAGCGTCAGTTTGGCTTCTCTAGGCACCAGAGGAGTTGGAAAGATCTGACCTATTTGGATGCGAAGTCTAGGACAGATGTAGGCTGGAGATAAGTGGAGATATGCGGAAGCTAAAGCACATGAATGACATGAGTGGCGGTATTTCACAGAAGCTCTTGTTTCGCAAGGCTGTGGAGGCACTGTTGTTGTTGATGATGATGATGACGACGAGGGACATCGACCCTGCAGGGAAGTAGAGCTTCCAGGGGCAATTTGAGAGAGAGAGAGAGAGAGAGAGAGAGAGAGAGAAGGAAAGCAAGTAAACCACGATAATGACGACTCTTCTTTCTGGGGGGCACGTGAAAGGTTGCCCAACCTTTCTCACCTCTTGGGAAAAAAAAAAAATCCTCATTTCCACAGACAGACTTTGGGGGACTCCTCAGGGTCTCGGATGGGTTTGGGGAGAGAGGAAGTGGGGAGAAGGAAGGGGTTAAAAGAGCGTAGATATTAAAGGGGGAGCCGGGAAGAGGGAGGAGATCACAAGAAACCAGTATAGAAATTGAGTTCCTTCCTTGTCTGGTATGTCTCTCAAGTCTGCTATGGGTTGTCATGATGGCAGTGAAACTTGTAGAATGAATTCCTCTTTGTAGAAAGATGTTTACCCGTACGCCTTGTGCTTTGAAGATATATCGATTCGTGTTTTAGGTTTGAACGACGTCACTCCTGTTGTAAGATTAAACTGGCCTTATGTCATCACCGGCTTTTTCTAGAAGGGGCAGCCAATAAGGTTTTATCCTTCCATTTCACTGTAAAGTCATTGTTTTTCAAATAAACTTCAGATAAGAAAAAATGAACGGTTTAATTAGCAAAAAGGAGAACGTCCTCTGGACCTTATAAATAAAATAGATAATTGACATTAAAGTGCTTTTCATATGAGTATGTAAGAAACTCAGAGTCGGTTTCCTACAATTTGTAGTTTAGCCTCCGAAGAAATCAGTCAAATTTTGCATGAAAAAATGCAGACGTCATTATGGAAAGTTTGAAAATATTTTGATGCGCTGCTAAATAAAATTGTAATCTTTCTCCAATACCACATAACTGAATGTAACTTTTCACACGATCTTTCACTAAAATAGCAAAAGTATCCTTAAGTATCTACCTTTTTTGCATGTACCTTCAAACTCAAAACCTATCATAGCAGCATATACCAAGGGGGGGTGCTATAGAGTTCAGTGTGCAGCTACCTGAGGCAAACCTATAGCAGTGTTGTAATTCAAAAGTCTTTCATCTACCTTTTTCTGAGGAGCTAAGGACCATAAGGCGAAATTACACGTGCATACACCAAGGGAGGCTTTGTTGATCAAGACGAAAGCACATCTGCTTCAGTGTACTTATAGAGGTGCTATGAATCTCGAAGATTTTTACCTACCTCGTCTACAAATGCTCTGACGTTGCCTCCTGTAATGATTACGATCGAAGGAATGTTTTCAGGTCATGGTATTATCCTTTCATTAGCTCTCAAAGGTCCCTGGAGGAATTCATCAATATGTATGACGCTTGTCCGACCTTCCGTTTGATTCCAGGGTGGAGGCTTCAACTCGTTTCTTAGGAACCGCTTCTTGTGGTTTGTTTCTGCCGAGGATCTTTTATAGGGTTTCAAGCTTAACCAACTTCGTAGGGTTGTTTGTGTAATACCAGTACGTGTCTGTTTTTGCTTGGGTGTTTCATATCGTGGTGTATATTGGTAAGACCCTTTTATTTTGGCAGACGGGTTTGTTTGAATGTTTGTGAGGATGATTTTTTTTCTTTTCAACCAATTTTGTTTGTGTTGTTGGGTCGTTTAGTTCCGTAAGAAAATACATATATATATATATATATATATATATATATTATATTCATCTAATGGCAAGTTAAATCTTGGAGATGAAATACAGATATAGTTTTGCGGTGAACTTTTTTTTTTTTTTTTCTCTTCCTCCTCGTTCGACATATGTCATTTGTCTTCCACGTAGGCCTATGTCCATATTAGTACTTCTTATTCCCTATTCCTAATGGATGAAAGTCGGTTCAACCTTGACCACCCGTTGACGAATTGATGAAGCCTTTCATCTAGTTTGAGGCCGTGGAGTCGAGCGATACAGGGTTCAGCCGAATTGGTTATATATGTGTATTCATGCATATATATATGTGTATATATACATACATACATACACGTATGGATGCCACGAGAAACTTTCTACTACTGTTCCCTTTTCTGGCAGATGTTCTCTGCGACTTCCAAAGGAAATTAGTGAAAAGACCTCTTTGCCTGTCCTTTCTGTTTTTGGAGAACACGCTGCCCGAATCAAGAAACTGTAACTCCACCCACCACCACTCAATTTTGTATATAGAGCTCTGTAAACTATATTTGTACTCAGTGTGAACTTGAAAGTGTAGAATAAACTACAAAAGTACTTGTTCCAAGACTAGGTTTTCACTCGCCTTCTTACGTGTGTCTATTATGAGGTTATTTGGCATTGTGTTTCTCATAGCAATACTTGTTTAATGCTTTTTAAAAGTGTGGCAGCTCTTATCATTAGGCAATACTTTTTTCATTTCCTATACTTATTCTTATGCTGAAAGCTACTTCAGTCACTTACTCTTGCCCTTTATGAGGACAGCCATGCAGAGATTAGAATGCAGCTGTGTTAGTGATAACGCTTTACATGATTAACTATTGACTGATATGATACAGAAAAAATATTAGAACATGGCCTTATTTTGGTAAAAGAAAAAAGAAAAAACTTTTTGAGAATTCTTTGTGATATAGAATTAGAGAGAGAGAGAGAGAGACGAGAGAGACGGAGGAGAGAGAGAGAAGAGAGAGAGAGATGAGAGAGAGAGAGAGAGAGAATTTAATAATTCCATATCACAAAGAATTCTTAAATAGCTTTTTTACCAAAATAAGGAACGTTCTAATATTTTTCTCTGTATCATGTCAGTCAATAGTTCATCTATTCAAAATTTATTTGGTTTCCTATTTTCTTTTCTAGACTTTCTCTTTACACATGTTACTCTATTCTCTGGAGTCTTCTTTGTTTCATATGAATGGTTGCACATTGCAATTAGATATAACAACAATAATAATGCATCACAATTGCTTTCGTGAGCCTACAAGTAAATCTGTTTAAGCAAGCTTAAAGTGATCCGAAGACGCTCTACTGTAATGAAAACTAGCTTTTCACAGGCCAGTCAAAGAATTATGGTGCTATCCAAGTTCTGAATAGAGAATGTTACATTTGTAATGCTGCATTTTGATATCCAACAGCTGACGGTTGGTGTGTTTTGGCAATTTATTTACTTATTTTTTTTATGTGTTGTGTGTGTGTGTGTTACGGCAAAATATACAAAATGTTGTATTTTGACTCATTTCAAGTGCTCAAAAATTTCAAATCTCGTCCCGGGTTTTTTTGGAAGTTTTCATCAGGTGTCATACCAATTTTTTTTCTACAATTTCCATCTCTATTCAGTCCTAAAATATTAAATTTCTCTTTTAAGTATTTTTAACCGCCGGCCACATCAGTTGGCGATATGCTGGAATGAGCCGTTGCTTCTAATGTATCATATGAAAAATTTGTCTTTACCAGTTTTTGTGATATCGAAATATCCCTAACATCTAGGTAGATAGATATACGAGAAAGGACGGACATAAATGGATTTTGTCAAAGACGCTGGAAGGAAGGCCGTAAAATAGTAAGAGATGGGCTTACAGTAAATAAAAGGAAAATATTAATAAATAATGAATGCTATTCTTTTTTGCTTCTGCTCTCCACTCCCAAGATCCCAATAGAGATGTGGAAATTAACCGGTAATCTTGATCTAAAGCCAATCTCGGGTCGATCGGGTGAGGCATCGTATGTCTGGTGCTTGCTGCTTTCATCCGTGTGCACAAGTTTCTGCTTTTTGAGAGAGAAACGATATAGGTTCACTTGAGGGAGCCGTTCGGGTGCACTCACCACCCGTCCGTCATCGGAACCAGTTTTTTTTTTCCTTTATTTTTGTCACTACTTTACTTAGCGTACTGAGATGCAGTATAACTGTTCAGTTTTGAATTGACCCCAAAATCATAGCACTAGTATGAAAAATGGCTTTCACAGCTTGACTGGAGCGAAATATTGGTAAGGTCAAAAATACTCCTTATGCCTTGGGTGCATGGCTGTTAGAAATAATTATGGATACACGTGTTTCTCTCTCTCTCTCTCTCTCTCTCTCTCTCTCTGACTAAGGGAAGAAACTTTTATTTTATACACACACGCCTATATATATATATATATATATATATATATATATATATATATATATATATATATATATTATATATATATAGAGAGAGAGAGAGAGAGAGAGAGAGAGAGAGAGACGAGAGAGAGAGAAGAGAGGAGAGAGGAGAGAGAGAGAGATGGAACGATTAGAAAACATTAAAGACAGTGTCGATCGATGTTGAACAGGAAAATTTTATCCAGTCACATTTAGCGAGTCCAGGTGATAAGGGATTGCTTATATTTACAGAGTCGCTTAGTCAACCTTGGATGATGCTAGGAATTGGAAATCGGGGATGGGGGTAAGGGTGGGGATGGCGGATTGGAGCTCATTCCCGTAATCACACATAAGAGCGAGGGATTTAGGGGAACATACAGTAAAAGGGACCTTACAGTTTATGTTATGGCTCTATGTTTTTGTATGTAAATGGCTCTTATGGGGCGAGAGCATACGGAAACCTTTCCTAATATCGACCTTAGAGCCGCTTTATGACTTTCATCTTTTTTATCTTATCTTGAAGGCGATCTATCTTAGCGGGGGGCCCCCGGCCCCCCCCCTTTTTTTTTTTTTTTTTTTTTTTTTTTTTTATCATCTTGTCAGTCTGATTTTATCTTTAGTATAGGAGGGCGTAAGGGTGGTTTCGTCCTGTAATGTTTTTTCCTCGTCGTTGAAAGGCGATACGGGAGGTACTGTGAATTAATTGGTTATTAGTATGCATGAGCATATGATGAATAAGGAGTCTCTTAGATGCCATGAATTTCGTAATATCAACTTGTGAATTTATTTGTTCGTTGTTGGTCTTTTTGTTGTGATGACAATGACCTTTCGAAAAACTGGAACGGCTTGCCCTCAACTGTAGACGCGATACCTCTTAAGTGTAATATACTCTCTTGGGACTATGAACAGCTTTACCTTCTAGAAGATATAAGTATACTACATATGGCAGCTTCAGCCCTATTTTTTTCCCCTTTTTTAACAAGTCTTCCTAAAAACGTTATGCGTAAAACTGAAGGGTAACTTCCTTCTGGGACCTGCATCTCTCTCTCTCTCTCTCTCTCTCTCCCTTATGACACATGATACAATGATAGTGGTTGAAATTTTTAGTTGTTTAAGATTATCAACAGCTCCATCTTTATTTCATTATCACATCAGTGTTCCGTGTGTGTATGGAAGTTGAGGAACACCTTTTATATTATATATGAAAATACGCTGAAAGATTATAGTGTTTATGAAAGTTGAGAACGCCGACTATGGTTTATGTAGGAGCAGGAATAATACCGCATAAGCTTTATGGGCTCCCCAGAACACGAACCCGTGCCAGCAAAAAGCTGGCTTAATAAGGGGTTTATATGGAAGTTTTGATGGTCATTAACAAGGAGGCTAAATATCCTCCCAGAGACGTTTACGGAACTACTTTTTCCCTACATGGCTTCTTAGTGCAACGGATATCCGCTTAGATGGGGGTAGTCGACTGGAGAGAAAATGTAGTAGAGGAGGAGTACGAAGAGACGGAGGAAAGGATGAGAAATAAGAAATGAAGTACATAAACACGTTGTAGGCGAAAGAATAGAACTGTTATAATTAAGTCAGAAAAGGCTGGTAATATATATATATATATATATATATATATATATATATATATATATATCATATATATATATATATCAAAAGAAGCAGAAAAGCTTAGGAGCAATATCAGAAAAAATGGCAAAACAAAAGGGACGAGTAAATGAAAGGGAATGAACAATGAATGAATTGAAAATCAGGAACAGATGCCAGAAAAATGGCATGAAAGAGATAAGAACCAAGAGGGAAGTTAATAAGAGAAGACCACCTAGACGCCAGACTAAAGAAGAATAACCATAAGTTGGCACAACCACGAGGAAGTTGTTCAAGTTCACTGGCAACATCCATTTTGGGAAATAGTTGACCCCCGTGGCCGGCCAGAAGTAGTTCTTGACAGTGCCCTTACGAAGGTGGTCCCTTTCATTATGACTATTTTCCTTTAGGTGTTTAGTAGGGAATTTTACATTCGCCTTGTTTGTTGGGATTTACGGGTATTTGTAAATAACTATAGACAACGTCTATGATGAAAACGTGTTGAAATGCGCTAGGATATCTT
>NC_087208.1:72664703-72669703 GCF_015104395.2 Macrobrachium nipponense | reverse complement strand
TACACACACACACATATATATATGTGTGTGTGTGTATAATATATATATATATATATATATATATACATACATACACACACACACACACACACACACACACACACACACTATAATGCTTGCGTGTATGCACATGCATGTATGTGTGTGTATGTGTATGCACATGCGTGTGGAAGTCCATCGAGGATGAGGTATATAAACCCATATGATTAAAGAGTGCAGTCTCTCTGCCACACACCACTAAGAAGGAAGTTTTTGAACCCTCTGGATATTCCCCAACTAGAGTGCAGGTTATCGATGGTGCAGGATAATCTTTGTGCCTTGCAGGGCTCCCCCCACCCCCCTCCCCATATGGGCCATCCGTAAATTGGGTATCATCCCACGTGGGGCAGCACGTGAAGCCCGCGTAATTGTAGAGGGCGGTGTCGCCGTCAGGTCGGGTATGAAACGGCCGTAGTGTTTTCCGTTTCGTTCTTGGGAGTACGTACAGTATGTTGGTGTTGTGAAGCTGACTTTGGTGTGTCAGACCCGTAGGGTTTTCTTTTATGAAATCGAGTTCACTTTTTTTGTCCCGTTTTAGTTTTATACATGAGGATTTTCTTTTATTATTGTCTCCAAATGGGAAAGTAAAGTTCAATGACATTATTTAATAAAACGGGCAATCATTCTTAGTTATTTATTTGTCGACTTCGATTAGGAATTCTGTCCTTGCTCCGGTTTTCCCTGATCAGTATAGAATGACCTTTTCCTTAGCATCAGTTTTCGATCCTACTCAAATTCCTTCCCTTTTCTGTTTCTCCGTCTCGTCCGGGTACGGGCAAGACGAAGACATTCGGTTACCCCAAGGATGTACGCGCGTACTTGATCTTCATTGCCAGATTGTTTAATATTTGTTTGGGTAATTTAGGGAGTGGGTTCCAGGATACATTTCCAAAATTTGGTAAGTTTTTGTTTCGTCTTTTATTTATTTATTAATTTTTTTTGCTAGATAGTATGAGTACAAAACGTTGTAACTTATTAGGAGCTCAGCTAACTTAGATTAACATGATACTACTTCCTCGAAAGCTTCTCTCAACTCTTGTATATAAGTGATGGTATAATCATCACATCAAGGGTTATGCCGTTGTAGCAAAAATTCGTCGTGGAAAACGCTGCTGTCTTAATGATTTGCGAGTCTACAGTCAAACAAAAATGACGCGTAAAGGATTTGAAGGAGAGAGTGAGCTTCGTAATAATTTACGAGTCCTCCCGAGAACCTGGCTTGTACGTTTTCTTTGACAGAACTACTATGGTGCTACAAGTACGTCTTCAGCAGAAAATGCGTCCAATAAGTAGAATTATTAAACAGTAAGGAAATGGCGCAGATTATTAAAACTATGTTGCATATATTGTATTATACCGACATATTCATTCATTCTTATTAAGTAAGCTACGGTTCAGTCTAGCGCACCCCCCCCCACCCCCCCCCCCCCCCCCCCACACACACACACACACACCACACACACGGCGCGCGCGCGCGCATACACACATATGTACGTATGTATGCATATTTTAAAGAAGCAATACGGAAAAGGAAGGCTTGTGTGGTATTATTTGTGAGTCACGCATGGCTGCCAAAGAGTAGACAACGTAACGGGGCTTGTCAGTTTCATTCAAGGACAGCCGATGATGCTCAACAGGTAGTTGTTTCAAAATGCGCCTTACGGACAAAATCATTTGCTCTCTCTCTCTCTCTCTCTCTCTCTCTCTCTCTCTCTCTCTCTCAACGTGAAATAAGGTTATAATGGTACATGTCTTTTATAGTTTCTGTGGACTAAACAAGAAACTTGGTTTTAGCAAAATATTTTACATTATATTGGCAGATCTGCTTCAAAACGGTAATACTGTACGGGGGACCATACCAGAAACAAATTGTTTGTGATATGTGTTTGTGTGTGTGTGTTTTTTTTTATTGAAAGTATTAAACGTTAGTGTATGTTGTTCATATTTAGAAATATTGTGACCACGTGGTATTATTATTATTATTATTATATATTATTATTTTTGTTTTTTATTTATTTTTATTTTTATATTTTTTTTTATTTTTTTTTTTTTTTTTGCTCTATCACAGTCCTCCAATTCGACTGGGTGGTATTTATAGTGTGGGGTTCCGGGTTGCATCCTGCTCCTTAGGAGTCCATCACTTTTCTTACTATGTGTGCCGTTTCTAGGATCACACTCTTCTGCATCAGTCCTGGAGCTACTTCAGGCCTCTAGTTTTCTAGATTCCTTTCAGGGATCTTGGGATCGTTGCCTAGTGCTCCTATGATTATGGGTACGATTTCCACTGGCATATCCCATATCCTTCTTATTCTATTTTCAGATCTTGATACTTGTCCATCCCTCTCTCTTTCTCTTCAACTCTGGTGTCCCATGGTATTGCGACATCAATGAGTGATACTTTCTTCTTGATTTTGTCAATCAACGTCACGTCTGGTCTATTTGCACGTATCACCCTATCCGTTCTGATACCATAGTCCCAGAGGATCTTTGCCTGATCGTTTTCTATCACTCCCTCAGGTTGGTGCTCGTACCACTTATTACGCAAGGTAGCTGATGTTTCTTGCACAGGCTCCAGTGGAGGGCTTTTGCCACTGAATTCATGCTTTTTGTACTGGTTCTGTGCAAGTGCCGGGCATTCACTTGCTATGGTGGTTTATGGTTCATTTTTCGTATTGCACTTCCTACATATGGGGAGGGAAGACGTTATTTTTTCCGGTCCTATCGTACTTTGAACATATCTGGTTCTTAGGGCCTGATCTTGTGCCGCTGTTATCATTCCTTCAGTTTCCTTCTTTAGCTCTCCCCTCTGTAAGCCATTGCCAATTGTCATCGCTGGCTTAGTTCTTTAGTCTGTCTCATGTATTGTCCGTGCATTGGTTTGTTGTGCATTCCTCTGTTCTTTCTGTCTTTCTCCTGTCTCTGTATATTTTCTGGGTCTTCGTCTACTTTTATTAGTCCTTCTTCCCATGCACTCTTTAGCCACTCGTCTTCACTGGTTTTCAGATATTGCCCCAGCGCTCTGTTTTCGATGTTGACGCAGTCCTCTATACTTAGTAGTCCTCTCCCTCCTTCCTTTCGTGTTATGTATAGTCTGTCCGTATTTGCTCTTGGGTGTAGTGCTTTGTGTATTGTCATTTGTTTCCTGGTTTTCTGATCTATGCTGCGGAGTTCTGCCTTCGTCCATTCCACTATTCCTGCGCTGTATCTGATTACTGCACTGCCCATGTGTTTATGGCTTTTATCATATTTCCGGCGTTGAGTTTTGACTTGAGTATCGCCTTGAGTCTCTGCATATATTCTTTCCTGATCGTGTCCTTCATCTCTTGGTGTTTTATATCTCCTCCTTCCATTTTTATTATTATTATTATTATTATTATTATTATTATTATTTTGCGATCACGTGGATATGTTGCAGCTAATATTTTTTGTTGCGTTATGATCATTATTTTTATTTGTAGTTTATCTTTCCGTAAGGTATTATCAATACGTAATGGAAGCCATCCTGCAAAAGTCGATATTACTCCATAGCATTAGCATGCAGCCTTGTGACCACGATGATATATTATTAATCTATCATTATGTTTACCTGGTCCTTCTCAGCGTGTCTTAGTGTATCCAGGTGCTTGTTTGTGGAACGGCGTTGCCAGGTGGTGTTCAGGAGTTGATATTGCCTGAAACTGTTGCCATCTGCTTCCTGTGATTAGGATCCTTCAGCTGCGCTTTGTCGTGGCTTTGTTTGTGTCTGATGTACTTTTTCTCTCGTTTGTTTTCTTCTTCTTTTATTTGTGGTTTTAGTGGTGCATTTCATATCTGCTTAGTCATTGTAGTCTACGCAGTTAATATTTATAGAAGGGTGATTTGCATCGTTATTATTTGAATTATTTGTTGGTAGATTAATGTCATAGAGACAATTGTGGATTTTTAGTGTGTTATGATCAACATTTATATGCAGTGTTTACCGTTGATTTTTATTAATGAGAAAGGTGGCGTGTAATGTATCATCGTTGCTGACGTTGCTATGTATTTCCTGTTAAAAGTCTGTAGACTTTCTTACTTCCATAAATGTAACGTTTCCGTCTTTTCGTTAATAACCTTATCCAGAGAAGGAAAGGGATTATTTAATATCTACACTTCACAGACCTCACCATATATATATATATATTATATATATATATATATATATATATATATATATATATATATAATTTGTTTTTGTTGCCGTCTGTTTCTTTCATCTTCCATACTTGGACCCAATCTTTTTCACTTTCCCTTTTTAATCATTGCTTCGTACTGGTATGGCATGGAGAAGCAGCACGGGGTTGTCCATCTCACTGACTACTGTCTTAAGTAGACCTTTGGAAGTTGATGCCTATCGCTGGAAACTTTACATCTTAGTTTCCTTTAGATTTGTCGTAAATAGGATGCAGGAGAGAGTTGACACGTTATGGTTTTTTTTGTTGCTGCTGAAGGATTATTTGTATTTCCCCGAGGGACCGAAGGTTAAATAGAAGCTCCTTTCTTATGCGGACTGAGAGAAGAGTAGGCGGGGGCTGGGTCATGTGGAGCTGGTTATTTAATGTATGCTGTAATAGAAATATCTAGCGTTTTCTATAATCGCTTCAGTGAAGGTGTGATAACATGAGAGGACAAGAGAAAGAGACTGCATTGTAGTTCGTCGTCTTTTCATGATGTCGCTTACATGAATTCATATTGAGAGAGAGAGAGAGAGAGAGAGAGAGAGAGATATTAACTTTCATAGTAACAGATTGTCTTATTTTTGCAACTGCTACAAGAAAGCTGGGGTATGTTCAAATGTGCTTGTTTTCAATTATTTATGGGGTGATATGACATCATACTTTTTCATTTCTCGCTCTCCCGATGCATCCCACAACAGTCGACCAGATACATAAGTCTATGTAAGTTCAACAGTTGTATACTGGATTTAATTAAAGACATTATTT
>NC_087208.1:72652203-72659703 GCF_015104395.2 Macrobrachium nipponense | reverse complement strand
AATTTAAAAGGTCGTATGAAAAGGAAGGCTCAGAAAAAGTTCCTTTTAAGGGGAGCGTCGATAATAAAAAAGATAATATGAAGGGCACAGAGAAAAGTCCCATATAAATGAAGTGGATTAGTATAAGGCATCTGTTAACGGGTTTTAGATTTGAGGCAATCTGAGGGTAACATCATTCATTAAATCGGTTTTGAGAGGAAAATCGGACCATAAATGCATTCCATTATGTAGAGGTGCTCCAGTTAGCAGCCACGAGAATGCACGAACCACTTTACACTGTTTCTTCCACTACCTACTAAACTTCCTGAGCCACTGTAAACTACTAGGTTTCGAGGCCATTGTCTGTATTTGGTCGGAGGAACGACTATGGAGTGGTGTGTTTTATGCCTGGCCTTTTAAGTGGTCTTGTTTATGGAATCCCACAGGAATTCTTAGTCTCGTGGACTTTTGGATCAGTCAGTTGGGCCTATTGAGAGGGAGAGAGAAATTATCATCGAACTTCCAAAAGCTAAGTGATCCGTTTTCACATTCGAACCGGATAATCTTACGCTGAAAGGCTAAAGGTATACTAACCAGCAGAGGCTGTGGAAGTTTTTTGCATAACTGATTTATCCTTAGTTCAGCCATTTCCGTGATGGATATAATGGGGACTATCCTGATTTTTCTTTCTGGAGCAGGCTTCTAAGCGGATCAACCGCGTGTCGTATATACTATATATATATATATATATATATATATATATATATATATAGTATATATATATATATATATATATATATATATATATATATCTATATATAGATTTATAGATATACTAGATTTTACAAATAATTAGACTTGATACAAGGCTGGCTGCCATTTGCTCATAAAAAATGAAGGTTAGCTTCCCATTTCCTGCCCCGATATAGGGAAAGAAAAATTATCTGGTATCTACGGTACTTTTTTTTTTCTCCAGTGCTACATTTAAACTAGGCCTCTCAAGAAGTTTGGCTATCCTAAGTGTGTACGTCACTTTAGTAGGCTAGAAGTTGTCCTCACGTGTAGTAGTGGAAGTTATTAGGTTTTTTGCGTTCGTCATGAAGCTGCATTGCTTCGGATCTTGGCGTTATGTACGTGTGTTATCACTCATACATGGGACCAGTGTACACGGAAATATCTGCTTCCTTCTTGTGTACGCGGGAGTGTGTGTGAGAGAGCGTGCGAGGTAGCGTTTACTTTTGTACGTTGAGTGATTTAATCATCCAGATCTCTCTCTCTCTCTCTCTCTCTCTCTCTCTCTCTCTCTCTCTCTCATCTGAACGTTTCTCGCATAAAACAAGAGACATTTTTATAAATGACGCTAGATTGGAAATTATTAAGCGCGTGCACACACATATATACTACACATATATATATATATATATATATATATATATATATAGATATATATTATATATATATGTGTGTGTGTGTGTGTGTGTGTATATATATATAATATATATATATATATATATATATATATATATATATATATAGTATATGTGTGTGTGTGTGTGTGTGTGTGTATATATATATATATATATATATATATATATATATATATATATATATATATATATGATGGCCTGACGACAGCCATGTTCATGAAAGTGTATGTTAGAATAAATTAGTTAATCTTGTTACATGACCTCATTTCTTTCTTTCTTTCTTTCTCTTTTTAACGTTTCACATAGGAATGAAGGACGTTTTTTATAAGCATAATCCATTGATCTAATATTATTATTGTTCTGATATCACAACTATGTTAATGAACGCTTATGTTGAAGATAAACGATAGGTACGTTTGTGGGAAGGCTCCCCCCCCCCCTCTCTCTCTCTCTCTCTTCGGGCTCTCCCCCCTCCCTCTCTCTCTCTCTCTCTCTCTCTCTCTCTCTCTCTCTCTCTGCTTCAAATGCGCTAAATGCGACGTTTCCTTCAAGTTCTTGTGTGTTCGTCTTGGTGTCATGGTCTAATAATCGCTATGACTGGCATGTATAGTGTTCTTTTGCGCAACAAGGAAGCGACCGCTTTGTAATTATATAATCCATTAGTCGTGTGGTTTTTCTATCCCCTTTGTAGAGTCTTCATTCACCTTACCCCTTCTCATCTTTTCCTTCCATGATATTTTAATTTTTCTTTATTCATTGAAGAGTTGACCCCGCTTCCCTCTCTCTCTCTTTGTTTCCTTACGAGGAGGTGATATTTGAAGGCCCGGCGTCGGATCGTTGCCCATTTGGTATTGTGTATTTGCTCCTTAGTTTTTGTTGTGTTTTGTTGTTTATGTTATTTGGGTAGTCTTGGTTTTACTGGTAGCTGTCTAACCAAGTGGCGTGTTACTTTTCAGACTTTGACTTCTAAGACAGTTATCATCGAAGGTTATTTAAGTGTCATATCCTGAGTAATTTCTTGAGAAAATCATTTCTAAAGTAGCTTTGATAAGGAGGAAAAGATAAAGAAATGCATAAGAAAACATTCCAGAGAGAGAGAGAGAGAGAGAGAGAGAGAGAGAGGAGAGAGAGAGAGAACAGAATCTTTGTTGCCAGGTATGCAATTAGAGAGACTGTTGTGTGAATTCGGTGACAAGAGATGTGTAGGAGGGCAGACCATTCTAAACACCAAGGACACGACAATTCACTCTCTAACCCTCACGCCTTTACCAGTAGCCTGTATCTGCAATTGGTGAAGCTATTCTATTATTTCCAAGGCCTTTTCTTTTCCTTTAGGGACGGATCTACCCAGCCTTTCCCTTTATTTTGGGACCTTCTTCTATTGTGTGTGTTGTGCATTTGTTTGTGTGTGTGTGTGTGTGTGTGTAGCGGCACTCTGTCTTTGTTGTGAAGATTTTATATTATGATTATATTTTTTGAGCTTTTTGTATATGCATCTTGGTTGTGTTTGTATGTAGCCCTGTCCTTTGTGTGACTGTTAATGGATTTTCGTGCTGTTTCTGTATGACTTTGTAGAACGTGGTCCCCATCATTTGGGGAGTTTCCGTCTCGACCCTCTCTTATATAACTGCCTTTTTTACGGTAGCGTTACATATGTATTATTGAAAATACTGCTATTATGCGCAACGTGTTGGCAGCGTAATATGTCAAGACATTTTGCACTCAATTGGGGAACATTGCGGTCGCCAGTACAAACCTCCATCCAGTAATAGAGGGCTTTGTCTACCAGGTCTGCCTCCCCCTTCTCATCTTTTTATTACCCGTCGTTATTCTCAGTCTTTTATATGATTTTATTTTCAGGCATTGCTTTCCCTTTGTGTTCCTCAATTTTCTTCTCGTCTTTATTCTTCCTTTTCCTTCCACTACATATCTTCATGCTTTCGTTCAACCTCGTCTTCCTCGTCGTGGTCTTTTTCCTTAGTTTGATTCCCTCCCCTATTCATCGGCCTCTTCCTCTTCCCCCACCCCCGTCCCCAGCCTTTTCTACCTAGGTTTCTTTCTTCTCCTCCATGTTAAATATTGTCTTCACTGCCTCGTTCTCTTCCTAGTCCTCCTCCTTGTCCTCCACCTCTTCCAATAAAAAAGTTAACAATTGTTTACAGCAAGAGGCACTTAAATACTTAATCTTGCATTTTGTTTTTCTTCCGTGAAGGACGTTATTCACTTACTCTTGAATTTTGATGGTAGTTAGAAATCATTTCCTTTCCACCAGACTGTTAAGTTTTGATGAACGTTTTAGATAAAGCTTGATTGTTTTATTTATGTATTTATTTATTTTTATTTATTTTATTTTTTATTTATTTATTTATTTATTTATTTGCTAGGTAGGGTTGTTAACCGTCCACTCAACCCTCCTTTTTTTCCCGGGTTTGTGACCGGCGTGAGTACTATAGAAACTTTCATGGCAGTTGCTGTGAAGCGTTAGGAGCCCCTCGATATTTCAGGACATCCAAGAATTCCCCAGTTCGCGGAAGGAGAACCACAGGGATCAAATGTTTTGAGTATCCGGCCACCAGCTGGTTGCGCTTAGTGGATGAATACAGTCATTCACCGGTAATTCATGATTGAGGTTAATTATAGGTTAAGTATGGGGATACCAGAGGGAATAATTCGTGGAAAATGGATGAATGAGTATGGTTATTCATGGAGGATTCCAAGGTCAACGGTACGCCATGTTGAGAACACGTCATTGTGTGTCCATGTGGTTTGTATACGATTTCATTGAAATTCTTGAGGATCTTTCGCTCGTTAGTTGTTTTGAACCGTTTTAAGGCCTGTCCACACTAAGAAACATTGTTTGCAAACATTGTTTCGTATCCAGACTTCAGTTGTCGACAGGATGTTTGTCGGTGCAGTAGTCTCTGTATTCTACTTAGCTGTTTTAATGCACAAGAGATGGAGAAGGAAGTTTTCAGAAAAAGGAGTATGTCATGCTGATTTGCTTCTGGCATAATTGAAAATACATACAAATATACACGTATACATACTTTATATATATACATACATACATTGTACATGTCTGTATATATACATATATGCATGTTTACATATATATTTATTATATATACATACAATATACATGTGTATATATACATATACAAACAGAAACACAAAATATTTTCCATTCTGGATGGGGAACAAATATGCGGTAAAAATTTTTGAGCAAACTTTGTTTGCAACCAATGTTTCCTAGAGTGGACAGGCCTCAAGGAGCATGCATGGGTTCCAAAATATATTGTAGACTCGGCCGTATATTGAACGCTTAGTTCCTCTCTCCTTTTGCTCCGTCCAAAGGCCGACGAACGACTCTTCATTTCATGCGTTGGCTCTCAGTCTATCGTCGCTGTGGGCTATTGTTCTCTCACTAGACTTTTTTTTTTTAAGTCTCGCTAGCTCCTGTCTTTCGTGTCTTTTGAGATGTTGAAGCCAAGAATTTAGTATAGGAAAGAGACTTCATATTGAAATGGCACGGCGTTCTTCTTCTTCTTCTTCTTCTTCTTCTTCTGTAAATGGGGAGCGATAAAGTAAGGACCCGATGAGTGCACCCAGGACGCGATGGGCAAGAATTGTGAGATCTTTCAGGGAGGGAAACTTCATAGGGGTCTCGAGGCAGATTCCAAAGCCGAATGGTATGGGATGTTTGAAGATATGTGTTTTAATGCAACGGATATTAAGAAGCAATAAACCATTAATTCTCTCTCTCTCTCTCTCTCTCTCTCTCTCTCTCTCTCTCTCTCTCTCTCTCTCATAACAGTACTGTATTCATGAATAAAACTATCCACTTCCTAGTTGAAGAGCGTGATATAGAATTAAGCGTCGGAATGTAGCCTTGATAACTGTGTTCAAATAGCATAGTGAGCGTGATCGGTAATGGGTAACGAGAGTCATTGAGAATATCTCGTTTAATGATTGTGTTCGTTTGACGTCTCTGCTTTACTGTTGCGTGTCTGAGAGCTAATGCAAAATAACAGTGAGATTTTGGGTTGTAATTAGCTGTGCTTCGCTTTTGAACTTTCCCTGGGCTTTTCAACTATGTCTGTGTATGTCCATATAGTTACTATATTTACTGTAGTTTATCTCTATTTACGTATTTGTATCTTAATTCGTATTTCACTCTGTTATTCTTATTTCTGCTTATAAGGGCAGTTTACTTTGGAAGCTTCATTATTGCGTTAATAATATTTTTGCTTTTTTCAGTGTGGTTTTGGTCAATCTGAATAACAGTAATGCATTTGGTGATATTTTAACATTAATTCTGCAGTTATTAAAGCGATGATCAGGAAGGAATATCATGTAAAATAAAATTTCGTAGCTTCCTTCCATTTTGGCTGTAGTTGATAATCATTTTTTATATTTATGCGATGAATTATAGTAAATATTTAGCAAGCCGACGTCAACACTTTTTAAGATTTTAGTTTGAGTTAGCAAAGCAGTGAGTTGCAATTAGCGTTAATTCAGTGTATGTTGTTGATTAGTGTATAACTTCCCTTTCGGATGTAATTGATCCCCCTGTGCCCTTCTTACAATGCAATAGCAGTTGATGACATTCTATAAAGCTGCTTATGAGAAACGGTCTCCTTCAAGATTCTGGTGCTCTTTTATGTGCCACAGTAGCCATTACCATTGATCAAAAATCTAATTTCAGTATTTTGGCTGAAGGAGCATTTAATAGTTATTCACTTTGATAACATAACCGAGTACATTTTAATGTATTTTATGTAGATTTGAAATTGTATAAATGACAAATAATATACATACATACATACAGAAGTGTGCGTGTGTGCGCGCTTGGAGAGAGAGAGAGAGAGAGAGAGAGAGAGAGAGAGAGAGAGAGAGAGAGAGAGAGAGATGTATTGTACAGCGATATAAAGGTATGTATACTTCACATTTTGAGAAAATATTGATCGATCTCCATGACAGATTAGTGTGACGTTTTTCCCAGATGAGTCTGCATCAGGTGAATGCCGATGAGAGGTGGGCGATGTTCCATAGAGAGAGAGATTCAATATGAAGTTAATGATGGCGCCATTCGTTATCAAGACTCGCCCTGTTTTGGGGCGTTCCTGCCGATTTCTTATTACCCTCTGCCGATGACAGGGTTCATTATGGATGGTTACTCATCACTTATTCGCTGTTTCTGATGGTGTGACACCCAGACCTGTTGACTCCAACTGCTTTTCGCTTTCGCTTTTTAGTTGGCACCACTGCAGTTTTACTCGCGCCCCTCGGGTCTTGGGCCTCGTTGGGACCCGTTACAACAGACAGAAATCTAATATCACGTTATTTCTATGGAAGGTGGGCTATACTCCTCCGGCTCTTGGTGCCTCATTGTGACCCGTTGCTCGACCAGGTCATCACTTTGTGTAGCTGTAAAGTGATACTCCAGTGGCTCTTTGGGTCTCAGTGTGACCCGTTGCCCAACTTTTGTTTTACGCGCTTATCTTTTGAAATGACAGTCGTAGGCTGCTCGTTTCTCGCGTCTTCCTTCGATTCGGTGGCCCTCACACTATGTCTATGTCCTTCATGTCATGCCTCGACTTTTGCACCTTCAGAGAAGTTTTTGTTATATTTAGTTGCGCTTTTTTCTAATGACGTTGTTTGCGGGTCTTTCCAGTCAGTGCATTTTTGAAGGGCGTTGCTTCATGTTATTAAGTCAGAAAATGACGAGATGATGAAGCAGAAGTAAGCCGGGAAGGGTCTCTCTCTCTCTCTCTCTCTCTCTCTCAGAATTTAGCTGGATCTCTTCCTTTACTTAGTGATTGTAATGTTTTTCAACCATATTTTGTTGTTTAAACTTTGTTATTTTATGAGTAGTTTCAGCCATAATAATCCGATATTGGTGACTTAGCTGAATGACAGGTACTTATGCCCTTGCCTATCGGTATTAAAGTATGATAGTGACAAAGAACAAAGCTTTGCTTTGACAATGCACAGAATTAGTTATAAATTAAATTTCATGAGATCGTGCAAAATTTAGAGAGGAAAAGGCAGAGGTTTTGTATTTGTTAGAAATTCTATTTGGTCTCTTTTCAAC
>NC_087208.1:72644703-72647203 GCF_015104395.2 Macrobrachium nipponense | reverse complement strand
CTCCTCCTCTGCCTCGCCGCCCACCCCGCCTCTCTCCCACCAGTCCTCCGACAGTGGTCTATGGACCTCTTCGTCATCGTCGTCTGCAGGTGGGGAGCAGCCTTCCGAAGGGCCCTCCCCAGCCAGCAGCAACAGCCCCTCGCCGCCGCCCTCACCTCAGGTAGTAGTAGCTGCTGGAGAGCTCAACAGTGAGAAACTTCGACAACTCGACCTCCTCAACCAAAACATTTTGGCAGACTTTGCTCGCAAACTCCAGCAGCAGGAGGAGGAGCAGGAGAGTGAGGGTTTGGAAGACGAAGCTGTGGTAGGTTTGGGAAGCAGCACCTTTGACCGAAGTAGTCGCAGCCGAAGCAGCAGCAAGAGGAGGCGACGGCGTCCCCGTGCGGGGTCGGGCGAGCGGCCACCGAGTTCTGGCAGTGGGCGCCTAGGAGGAGTGTTTGACCTGAAAGATGCTTGGCGAGAGCTCGCTGGGGTGACCCCTTCACGCAGGCTCCTGCAGTTGATGCGCCGCCTTCAGGAGAAGGTTGGCGATACCGTCCCGTCTGTTCTGGACCACGTCACTTTCGGCAGGTCGCCGGGAGGCAGCCGTACCAACAAACGTTCTCCTCTTAAGAATTCGTCGCTTTTCGGTCATTCGGGACAGAATCTTCAACAGCAGCAGCAGCAGCAGCTGGCTGTGGCCACCCCTTCGGGTGCTCTGGTGTGCGGAGGGGGCACGTCCGCACCTACGTCAACACCAGCCAGTTACCTGGTCTACGCGACGATCTGCTCAACAACAATAGTGCCAGTGGAGATCCTTTGGTGTGCCTAGCCAAATCTGGCACTCCTAGTTCCGAGTGGCAACAGCTGCCGCATCCAGACTCGGAAAACATGACGCAGCAGAAGGAGAACGTGATAGTGGGGGCACCCTTGCGTCCTCATCGCAGCAAGAGTAGGAAAAGAAACTGTAGTCCGAGCAAAGAGAGGCGATGTTCCAGTGAACAACCCTTAAGATCGCGAGAGAACAGTCGCATGCGCGATGCTGACCATCCGAGGATCCGGGACAGCAGCGCTGCACGCGATCGGGACAACAGCCGCACGCGCCCTGCCGCCAATCGATCGTCTCGAGATGTGAGCCGAGGTCGACAGCAGGACAACAATAATACCACAAGCAGTCGTGGCAGGGACTCGAGCCCAGTCAAAGGTCCCCGAGAGTCTCTGGGTCTTCCTCGAGGTCGGGACAGAACCAATCGCTCACAGGCCAGAGACCTCCCGCCCATCATGGGAGACAAATCTCGAGGAGTGAGAGGTCTATCTCAGCCCCCGCCCAGTAACACTTTGCCTCGAGCTCAGGACCCGAGGAGCGTAAGAGAACACAAAAAGAGGGACAGAACGCTGCCGCCCAACAAGTCCAAAGAGGAATCTTCGGTCACCAGCAAGATCAAGTCAGACGTATTAGCAGCGTTGAGCGGCAAGTTATTACCCGGCGCCAATCTGTTAAGAACCCCCCCTACGAATAAAAAGACTTCTTCCCCTGTCGTTCGGCCCCCTAGGCCGGGTGCCATTCGCCAGGGGCGAAATCGCGATTTGAGATACGCCTCCAGTGCTGAAAGCGAACCCGAAGTAGGATGTGGTCACGAAGACCTGCGAAAAATGTCCACCGACTCATCTTCGTCAGGAGTCAGTGGGTCGTCGTTTGAAACTCCTCCATCGACGACGTCTCCCCAGACGAGAATATCTCACCTGTATCCGACAGCGGAAGTGTACCTGGAGAATTGTGTCAATAATAATGCTGTGAATAGAAATTATAAAAACCGCAGCAATGGGTTCGGTCCCAGTGGTGTGAACGCCAACGGCGTCCTTAGTGGTGGAGGCATTGACGCCCTCATGAACGGATATAACAACACTCCTCGCTCGCGGAATAATGTGAATGAGTGCAGTGAATGTGTCAGCTCGAATAACAATCGTTGTAATCGGTGTAGTGCAAATCAGGGGTCGTTGCGACCCCCACCTCATCCTCACCCTCACCAGGCAGGAGGGGGAGGAGGATTTTCCCCTCATCAACATCTTCTTGCTCACGCTGCTGCCCCTCCTTCCCCTCTCCCTTCTACGAAACAATTGGGTATTCATTCCGTCCCCTCTTCCCCTTCCCCTCGAACGAGGGCCTTGAAAAATGCTAGTCACACGTGTAAAAGTGCCGTCAAGAAGACGGCGGGAAATCTCGGCTACTCCTCCACCTGCGAGGAGGAGGATTCCGATGCCGAGAAGAGAGACAGCCCTAAGCGTGGGCGTGTGCGGTCCATTAAGTGCAACAAAAAGCAGGGCACAGTGGCGGTTCTCATCAATCGGTATAATAACGGCAACAGTAATGCCATTAGAAGCATTGGCGCCGCTCAGCATCTAATCAAGCCCATTAAGAAACTAACATCTTCCAGGATGTCCATGCTGAGGCCGAAAAAGGCCGCCAAAGAACTGCCCTCTCCTACTCTAACAATTCCTCCACCCCCGCCCTCGCCCAACG
>NC_087208.1:72584703-72639703 GCF_015104395.2 Macrobrachium nipponense | reverse complement strand
ACAATTGACAGTTGACTACGCGTAGGGAAAGTTGTAATGAATTCATTATCCAAGTCCCAGGGTTAACTCAGCATCTTTGTGACGTATAGGCCGGATGTTCGGACGATTACCATAGAAGAAAACCAGCAAAACCTAGGAAACGCTGATCCACACACATTCTCTCTCTCTCTCACTTTCACGACCTTAGATGTGAGAGGTCCCCGTTAATCTCCAGGTACTGCTGAGCTGAAGGACATGAATAATCCACCTTATGTCTTGTTATGACCATTTGTCTAACGATCGGGTCGAGATTAAAAGGACTGACCAGGGTAAGGTCAAATACCTGATTTTTCTTTATTCTTAACCACGACAAAAAAAATAGCTATAGTATTTCCAAAATGATCAGAGCTCTCTGTTTGGGTCCTCTTACGTGTGCTTAATCTCCGCATATCTGCCAAATTTATAACAACAGAGATAAAATCATTTCTTCCATCACATATATCAAATATCATCTTTTCCGTTACGCAGAATTCTAAATCAATTACATAGGTTCACGATTGATAAAGTTTTTTATGCAATAACAACAAACGGAGTCAGATTTTCTACCAACATGGCATCTCATTTTGGTGCTGTTGCCACTACTTCAAACAGTTCCATATGCGTTTAAATCCACGGATAAACCGCTTAGATTCTCTCCTGGGGACACTTTCGGTGGTCACTGTACATGTCTGGAGGCAGTTCTCCTTTCTACAAATATCTTGATATCTTAATATCGTGTGTATAGAATAAATTGGTGAGCTAGGACATATGAAATAAAGCATAACAGAGTAAGTGTGACGAGTGAGGAAATAAACAATCGTATATAGACAGATTCTCTCTCTCTCTCTCTCTCTCTCTCTCTCTCTCTCTCTCTCTCTCTCTCTCTCTCTCTGACAAAATAATAGATAGGAAACAATGACTGCACATTGCTTGAATACGATATGGCAAGAAAGTTTTGGCCTGACTGAGGTGTAGAGTGACTTTGACACCGACTTACAAGTCATTCCTGGTCATCTGACAGCCATGGATAGACATCAACTTCACAGCCGAGAAAAGGCAATCGTATACAAAATAAATGGTATTTTCTAGAGGAAAAGGCGAATGGAGGCCTATGTTATTCCATAAAAAAGCTCTCGCTCGGACAGCTGTAAGATTTAGAAGAGAGATCGACAGCAGGGTGGAATAGAAAGGAGACTAAAGTACCTGGAAATGAAAAGACCTATAATCTTATAATTATGGCCTCGGGGTTTGTCTCTGAGACATTCAAAGGTCTGTCACACACGGGTCAGTTGTTTTTGTAAAATTGGCAGCAGGGCAGATCTTTAAACGTCACGGCAGAGAGCTCTCGTCGCGATGGCAAGACTACAGACGAAGTCAGGCACAAGAATGAACAAGATTGTCCTTATTTTGGTCAGAGGCTGACGAATCCTGTACTCTATTAAAGCAGTGCAGCTGGTAACTGAAGGAGGCAACAAATGACCTTGATTATACAGTAGTTAGAGAGGCTTCTAGTCGCGTTCCGGGCGTGAATTTTAACTTTTAACTTTTGTTGTGTGAAAGAGAGTAATTACGGAACATATCGCGCATATATTGAAAAGCTGAAATTTATTTTGCAAGAAATTCGTGCCACATAAGAATCAGAGTGGATGGGGTTGTTGATGAGAGGGGAAAGAGATGTCAATTAGAGTGTCTAACCAAAAACTAATTTTACAAGCACATCTTCCGTTGCACTTGATTTACATGACTGCCACTGCCTGTACGACGACATATTATGCAGAGGGGAAGTTGGCGGACTCATTTCCCATCGATTCGTTCCCAAAGAATTAACCTTTTCCCCCAACTCCACCCCCATACTCCCCTTCCCCCTTCCCCTAAATCCACCAATACTGTGAACCCAAACAGATTGGGGGAAAAAAAAAGCGAGTTCGATCATAATGAGGTATCCCAGACTTGTGATGGTGTTTCCTATACTGCCCATTTATTATTACGCCCGTCCTAGGCCTGGTTACGGAAGGTTACATAGGTATAGGGGAAGGCGAGGGAGGGGGGGGAGGGAAGGGGGAAGTGAAGGTTGACGCTAACCTATCTGGGTCACGGGACAATAGAGTGAAAAAGTGAATTGATGTATATTTGAGGGTTCGTAGCCCGTAGTGTATTTTTCTCTTTCTCACCCTTTCTCCTGTAACGTTTATTTCGCTCTCTCTTAATATACTAAATCTCTTTTTTTTTGTCTGTTTTACCTAAATGTATTTTGAAGTAGCATTCTCTGGACCTCTCATATTTGCAAGAATAATTTGTGCTTTATGTTTTGGGGGTTTATGTATTTCCTGTGTATTTCGCTCACGCGTAGAAGGCAACTTATAATAACCTGAACATTTTTCTCCGTATAAAATGATCATGATGTAGTTGTGTAACCCTTTCCTTTCATATGATGGGAAGTTTTGGAAATCGCTTTGCCTGTGTCCATTGATTCCAGTAAACTTACACTTGTCTTGTTTCTCGTCGATCCTGGGCTAGATGTGTACGCGAGGTTTTCTTCCCATTGGCTCTTTGATAATATATTTATATATATATATATATATATATATATATATATATATATATATATATATATATATATATATATATATATTGTGCAGTAATGGTCGAAATAAATGGCATGACCGCCATTTTGACGCAGTGACAGTTTTTCGCGTGATAGCTCGGTTGTTATGGGATGTCGTTTATTAATCTGTCGGGACGTTGGTTTAGAATAGAATTAAAATAGTCGTCGTTTGGTTATTTGGTCGTTCATTCGGCGAATGCGCCTTTGGTTTTGGTTGATATAATGAACATTGCTA
The DNA here is from genome assembly GCF_015104395.2 of Macrobrachium nipponense. Lineage (NCBI taxonomy): Eukaryota > Metazoa > Arthropoda > Malacostraca > Decapoda > Palaemonidae > Macrobrachium > Macrobrachium nipponense. The sequence continues at coordinate 72,636,845 of NC_087208.1, read as the reverse complement.
TTCACAGGATTCTTCTTTCGTTTGGTTAACCGATGAGTTGTTTGGTTGATTCATTCTTGTTGGGTGGATAGGATGGTCTTATGGCTGATTCGCCCTTTCAATCACCCACTCTATTCGCAGTTTGTTTTAGTGATCTGAAGTGTTCCAGACGTCATTTCTGTACTTTTTCTTCTTTGAATCATAAGGCATGTTACACAAGACTTGCAAGAACATTCACCTGTTCTTCACTTATACGATTTGGGTTTAAAGGTTAATATACTTCATACTGATATCGGAGGACCCCGTTTATGATAATATTATATATTCCGGCGCATATACGTTTCCCGTGTCTTACTTCGAAGGCCTTCGAAGATATTATTAGCACTGGTTTCTTCCGTATGAGGCGGACGCTCCCATCTTCCTTCTCGATTAGAACTCCATCTCACTGTGTGATTTTGTCGGTGTTCATACCTTGACTTTTCTCCCTCGACAATGGAGGATTACGGAAGCTATGGGTGGATGGTATGGAGGGTATGTTTGTCGTGGTTGGGGTTGGCATGGAGGTGGAGACGGGCAAAAGGTATCTTCCTCGTTCCGGATTTTGTATTGTCTGGTGAGTTTTCTTTATTGCTTCCCATTTTTCTCAGATGGCGACCATTTCTTCCTCCCAGTCTTGTCTCACCTCTCGCGATTTTTGTCTTGTACGTTTTTCCTTCCATTTGAATAATTCTTTTTCTGTTGAGTCTTTTTATTTTTATCTAACCGTTTTATTGGCTTTGCTCTGTCCTGTGGAACATATTTCTTTGAGCCCCTTATTTTCCTGTTTTCGTCTTTTGGTCATTTTATTTTTTATTTTTTTGAGCGCCTCAGTGGCGTGGTTGATATGGTGTTTGCGTTCCACCTCGGTGGTCGCGGGTTCGATTCTCGGCAATTCCATTAAGGAGAGAGATGTGTATTTCTGGTGATAGAAGTTCACTCTCGACGTGGTTCGGAAGTCACGTAAAGCCGTTGGTCCCGTTGCTGAATAACCACCGGTCCCATGCAACGTAAAAGCACCATACAAACAATGATTTTATTTTTTTACCTTTTATATAAATTTTAAAAAAATTTTAAAATTCAGCAATTTGACTTTTTCATTTATGGATTTTCTATATCATAATCGCTTTCATTCGTAATTTTTTAGATTTTTGGTCCCTAAACTTTTCCTTCTTTTTTTATTAACCTCTCTCTCTCTCTCTCTCTCTCTCTCTCTCTCTCTCTCTCTCTCTCTCTCTCTCTCTCTCTCTCTCATAACACACTAGGTGATTTCATTTTTTTACCATCACAGTCTTCTTGCGAGATTTCCGCCTCACTGAAACGTGTATGCGGGTGTGTTCGTACGTAAGGTAGCAGAGACGGGAAGTTTTTTGCTTGAATTTGATTTTACTTCGTCTTTTCTGTCGTAACATTGTATTTTTATATTTTCCTGAATTGGTTGTTTCGTATTTTCTACTGTCTTTTGACTTCCATTTCTTAAATAGTGTTTTATTTCCTGTTTATTGCTTTCTTTTTTAAATGTTTTATTTTTAATATTTTTTATTAATTTCAGCAAATTGTTTTCCCTGTTTTTATATATCCTGTTTCCAATTCGTGTCATTCTCTGATATGTTATGTTTTCCGTGCCATATTTTTTTCTATTCTTATCAGTGTCTTACATTTTCCTTTCTGTACTTGACTTGTGCAGTGTATTTTGTTTCAGAGCTCCTTGGTTTCTCTTGGGGTATTTTATTACGTGGTCTCTCTCTGCTTATATTTTCCTCAGTGTTGCATTAGAAATATCCTTCGCGCTAGCTGTCTCTGTAATAACGGTTTCCTCTCTCTCTCTCTCTCTCTCTCTCTCCTCTCTCTCTCTCTCTCTCTCTCTCTCTCTCTCTCTCTCTCTCAGGAAGGTATTAATTAGTTTACAAAAATCTTTTCAATATATTTTTTTTTCAAAATCCTTCTCTGATTTCTTTATTGTGTTTGAAAATGTTCAGTACGCAATGTCATGCTAGTAGATATCAGTTCAAGAAAAAGTAATGTAGTGAATATGATTTCATTTATTGCTCTTAAGGAAATTTGATTGGAATATAGGTTTTCTTTAAACAGTTATCGACGCTTTGTCTTGTCAGCCTTCCGTCTTTACGGGCTGCTCTAGGAGCAAGAGCCCATGTTGGCACGGAAACTTTACAATTTTCCATTATTGGGGAGACCAACAATTGTTTTTGGAAAACATAGATTTAACTATTCTTTGAGAACGTACCCCTTGAAGTGCCATGTTTTTTTTTAATGAATGCATGTTTTCATATGAAAAAGAAAGCGGTTTAATTTCTTGTTCCCTTTGGTGCCCTATGATCGTTATCGTTCACCTCGGAATGCGGAATTGCCAAGTGCTTAAAGCGTCTTGAAAATTTGTTATCGCTGCTTGAAAGACCTTCCCTATTAAAAAAATGCTTTGTAGTAGTGCTGCTTCTGGACACGATTTACATCTTATTATTTTACAGAAAGTTTTATTTTTACAAAATGGAATTTGCCTACCGTAAGCTTTACTGTTTTCACTCAAGTTTTAGTTTGACGATTTCTGCATTTTACTCTCTCTCTCTCTCTCTCTCTCTCTCTCTCTCTCTCTCTCTCTCTCTCTCTCTCTCTCGCTGGTATGATGTATTTTCCCTAACCTTCTAGTTGTCCTTGTGATTCTCGCACAATTTTTCGGTTATTGCCTTCCAGTCGAATCAGGTGGTCCGTGTGTGTGTGTATGAATGGGTAAGAGAGAGATAGAGAGAGAGAGAGAGAGAGAGATTCATGGGTAAAAGTACCTTCTCAGGGAGAACGATAGAAGGATAATTTTATCATTTCCAAACGAGGTAGAAAATGAGAGCATATCTAGGATACTAAGAGAGCGGTACATCACTTCCTAATAAAGCTCCCAACTTACGTCAATGGCCAAAGAAACGAGAAAAAGAAGATAGAAGTTTCTTAGGTAACTGTGGCCTGATCAGTGGATGTCCTTCGGGATATTAGCAAGGATTCCTACGGTATCCTTCCGCATTTTTAGCCTGGGCCAACGTGGTTCCCGATTGCCATCCATTTTTAGTAGGGTTCCCATGTCGGCATGCCACTTGTGAGCGGACTGGTTCCACTTCATTACCTGAAGAACTTTTCTGTTGAAGTCTTGGTTATGCTGAAGAAATTTTTTTCAGCTTAATCTGGATTTGTAGATTTAATATTTGTGTAATTTTTTTTATTGATTTTTATAGATTAATGGAACTGCACATTTAGCCATTTGGCTTTAAAGACTTCATTGTTCAGCATTTTTATTTTGCTTTCATTGTGTGAATCTTATTTGCTCAAGTACAAGGTAATGTTATTTTAACCTTCATCAGAATTATGCTTGGTACTTATGTTCCATAACACCAGAGAAGGTATTTCGTATAAAATAAGATTCACACAATGAAAGCAAAATAAAAATGCTGAACAATGTTTATACGAAATACCTTCTCTGGTGTTATGGAACATAAGTACCAAGCATAATTCTGATGAAGATTAGAAGAACATTACCTTGTACTTGATTTTTTAAACCATCAATAGTATTATTTATCATAAACATTAACAACAATTATTGACGGCTTAAATAATTTTCCAAACCTTCTTTCTTACAATTTGGAATACTTTTATATTCTTCATTGTCATTACGCAAATTAATTTTGGAGTAAAATCTCATGTAATATATATTATATATAGTATATATATATATATATAATATATATATATATATATTACATGAGATTTTTACTCCAAAATTAATTTGCGTAATGACATGAAGAATATAAAAGTATTCCATATATCTATATATAATAATATATATATATATATATATTATATATATAAATATCTATATATATAATATATATATATATATCTATATATATATATATATATATATATATTTCTTGCAACTTTTTAATTGCTTTCAAATGGTTGTGGTAGAACTTTTCATAAATTTAATTTTTTTATTTATATGTTTTTATACATATTCTCTAGGTAGCTTGTACTTCCTCTTTGCTTCCACCCGTCCACTGTTGGCCTTGAGAGAACTGCTATTGCTTCATTTCCAGGTGACCTCTCTCTCCCCCTCTCCTCCCCAGTCCATAAATTTGAACACCTGTGCACGATCACTACCAAGTCTCAGACCTTCCCTGCCTCTTGAACACGATTTGGACACACGCCTGCCTCTCTCTCTCTCTCTCTCTCTCTCTCTCTCTCTCTCTCTCTCTCTCTCTCTCTTTGTCACGAAGCTTTCCAGACCGTCTTCAGCAAAGCCACGTCTCCGCATTCGACAGACGATAATTCCTCCTTCCATCCGCGCTATACAGCTGCTAGAATCTGTGGTGATGGTCGTCCCTTGTACTACTCAACTGCGAAGCCGGTAATTGGAAGAAGTGGCTGGCCACGTAATGAGAACTTCTTGTCACGATTTCCATGACAGGCGAACTTATTATTCTTTTGACTGACTTATAATTGAAATGTTTAAATTTATAAGTGGTTTCAGTTTGAATCTTTTTGGTGTGCATCGTGTAGTAGAGCAATTAAAATTTCTTAATTTATTTTGTATCGCTTATCAAGGAGTTATCGCTTCCGCCAGACACTTTATTGCAAGTTAACAGGTGCTGATTCAGCAAATAATGTTAATTTTTGTGTGTCTAATGGCGTTAAGTTTTTGTTTTTTATTATTTATTGGGCGAAGGATTAGAAATTAATTTCTTTCTAAAATTTTAAGTATTAGCGGGCTGAAGAGGTTCTTTTTCGTATTGTGTTATTAGAAGACGTCAAACGTCTTTTATTTACAACTCCAACGCGTACATTTAAACTGTTAGTGGAAGAATCCACAGTTATCCCTGTATAATAGATATATTATATATATATATATATATATTATATATATAATATATATATATATATATAGTATATATATACACCGCGTATTATGTTATGTGTGTAGTGATTGTGCGTGCGACGCCGCGTGTGCACATGCTGAATAATGTAAATGTTTGAGACTTTTTACATTGCTCCCTTTGATTTTTCCTTGGTTAAGAGGTAAAAAAGCTGAATATGGCAGTAACTGCGATATTTGTTTTGTGCAGCCACCTTTTTATTGGAAAATTGCTTACCAGTGAGTAAAGAATATATTTGTACCAAAAATGAAGAACTTCCTTTACAATAAATGACAACGAGAAAAGAACCTTGAGTTTTTTGGCAATTACATTTTGTCATTCCCTTCCGCATGTACGAGCAAGATGACAAGCAAGAAATTCTCTCTCTCTCTCTCTCTCTCTCTCTCTCTCTCTCTCTCTCTCTCTCTCTCTCTCTCTCTTTGTTTTCCGATTATTTCCGTCACGCCTCTCAAATTGGACCTTAACTTTTTAAATAGTCACTACCAGACTGCCTTTCCCGTATTACAAAAAGAAAGAAAGAAAGAAAAAAAGACACCGACTGAAGTACCTATTTAATAAAGAAAGGATTCTCTCTCTCTCTCTCTCTCTCTCTCTCTCTCTCTCTCTCTCTCTCTCTCTCTCTCTCTCTCTCTCGAAATTGATTGTTCAAAGGCTTGAGAGTTCAAGTGGGAATACAAGATTTGCCAAAATTATATCATGCAAATGAAAAATTTATTGAGAAAATGAACCATTTTGATTACCGCAGTAGATAGAATAAAATAGCTCTACAGAACTAATGCGTAATAAATACAAGGTTTTTAATGGTTATTGTCTTTAGCTGTACAGAACGAATTCGTAATAAATGCAGTTTTTAAGGGTTATTGTTCTATATCATTCGTCAGACAAAATAGAGAGAAAGGTGGCATTAGCACCGCCTCTTTTACTATCTGAGTTCTAAGGACAAGGATGGGTATTTGATAACCTGGTTCACAGCATTTGCGATTAAAACTCGTAATCAAGGGACCTTCATAATATTTAGAAATGTTTTACTTAAGAGTAGCAACAACGAATTTCTGTCACAAATGCTCCTAGAGCAAAGCTTCAAAATGTAGTGGCCAAAGCAGATAAAGCCACAGTTGAGCTAATCTGCTGCAAAGAAGCACGGGTCACCAAAAATTTATGTGGGCAAAAACAAAAAAAAAAAAAAAAAAAAAAAAAAAAAAAAAAAGGAAGAAGAAGAAGTAGTAAAGGCAAAGGTTTATAACTGGCAGTTTTAAATGAATTTGACAAATGTCTGCTATAACTAAGAATCCTGAAATGTTATGAACGAGAAGAAATTCCGATAAAGTTGTCTCAAATGGAAAAGATCACTAGATGCACCGGTTGGTTGCGCAGAATCATTAAGGAGAATTATGAAGGAAATGGCCTTTTGTTTAGGAAAAGTATGTGGAAGGCAAATTTTGAAGGTCCTTTCAACTTGTGGAGGTTAGTGGGGCAACTAGGGCCTAGAACGAACTTGAACATGTAGCAACGCACACCTCAGTTCTCACTGTAAAATAGATTTATATGTAGACAGTCCCGTCTGTTTTGATGACTAAGGGGAGTCAAATTGTTCTAAGGGTAATTCATTTATGATCGAAATCCTTATTTCTTATTGTTATTGTTTGTATCATTCTTCAGTCACTAAAAAAAAATAACTTAGCATATGCGGTGCCCATCGTCTATCGCCCATCTGACGCCAAGGATGATGGGTATTTATTAAACAGGAAGCCTGGACGGTCGCGGCGCTCATGTCATGATTTGCGTCTCGGACATCAATATAGAAAACCAGAATTTTCCTTACATTTTATTTTGTTCATCTAAACCTAAATTGATTAATATATGAATTTGTGTCAAACATTGGTGCTGATGCAATTGACGCGTCCTAATAGTTCACAACAATAACATTACGTGGCGCGTTCATGCACAAAAACTCGCCATCTACCTACCTATCTATCTATCTATCTATCTAATGCCTATATACATTTTATATATATATATATATATATATTAATATATATAATTATATAATATATATATATACCATGTGTATATGTGTGTCCCCTATAGAAATCCGAACCGTTTGACAGACCCAGAAAAATTTTTGCACATGGGTTGTGTGTCACTACAGGAAGGTTTATAACTCAAAATCAAACCCCTACCCCGTGACAGACATACAAACATAGACAAAACAAATGGAATTTTCGTTTTTAGTCCACCTTTTCCTCAGCAACGTTCTGGGAGTTCACGTGTAGCTTTGGTGAAATTGGGTGATAATCTCCAGCTTTTCTGGTGACGTCATTCAACTCCTCCCACTGTAAACCCTCAGACTTCGGTAGGTCGACAAAAACGAATTTTCCCATTCTTCAGTTTCTTCTTCGTTTTTACCTTCGGACTTCGCTGTAGCGACTGCTTCGTGACGTTAGTGACGTATTTCGTTATAAAGATGGTATAAATGATGTCTGGAATAATCGAAATATCACCTTGAATACTCCAACGGTTGACAGTTGGAATTAATTATCGTGCGAATTTGCGAAATTTCACTGCTTTCAGAAGATGAGTTTCTTTTCACGTTGCTTGGCACTGATTACTTGGAGGATAATGACTGGAAATTGTAGATTAAAGCTTTGCATTTGGAAATCTTTTCCGAAAGGCACCAGCAGAATTTATGTGTGTGGAGAGCAAATGTATACGTTGCAAATAAGGATTAATTAAGGAATGGCAGCTACTACAGCTTACACAACACATCAGATTCGTACCTTTTGCTGATGTCATCATACATAGTAAGGAATGGTATTCCCGTCATTTAGGAAATTAAAATTTTTTATGGTTAAAGTGATATATATTCGTTTCTGTCTTGTATCAACACATTCCTCCAAGAAGGGCAAGATTTTGTTTGCTTCATGATTACGTTAGAACGAATTGACCTAGTTTATATGTCGTACGGACATGCCTAGCGGTCATTTCATCTAACGATCTGTGTAACTCTATACTTAATTCTACGTTAATGAATTTGATGTCATTGTGAATATAATGAGTTTTAAATCATTATGCTATGTTCAAATAAGTCCCTAAAACTAAGATAAAGTGTGCGTATTAAAATGTGAATTTAGCCTTATTGGAAAAATGTTTTGCCGCTTTTTTATCTTAATCTGGTGAGGAGGTGGAAGTCTAATTGTTGCAGCATTTCACTTAATAATAATAAAGAAGCAAAAAGGCGTAACATAGTAGTCTTAATATTTCTTATTAAAAAAAAGACGCCTATTCTCATAAGATATTAATGAAGGAGTTTAAATTAGAACCTGGGGATTGGTTCAGTTTTTATAAAGTGGACAGTGAAGTTTACGTTCATATTAATAACACCTATTATAAAAAGCCAGGACATTGGCCTAGTCCTATACCAAAATGTCTGTATCACATGGAAATGTTTTAAATTTGCATTATATGATTTGAACTCATAACGACCTACAAATAACGCTGAAGGGTCTAACAATGAAGTGAATTAGGCCTATGGATAATTTGTTCACAATCTGATTAAAGTGGCTGACATTTTTCCCAGGTAAATTCAGCAAAAAACTGTCAGGAAATCGTTCCGTGCATCCACACATTACAATTACTTGTCATTTGGTTGGAAGAACTTTACATAATTGTGTCAGTTCAACTCTCCTGGTGAGTGGATGAAATGTCCTTTAACAGCCGCCTACACGAAATCTTCGACGTCAGTTTCGATGAACTGGCGGAAGAAATGACAGGTGAACTTGATAGTGAACATCCCGACTAAGGATATTGAATTCTGTGATAGAGAGAGAGAGAGAGAGAGAGAGAGAGAGAGAGAGAGAGAGAGAGAGAGAGAGAGAGAGAGTTTATCGGTTGTTATTCAGTTTTCCCTGGCAACTGCAGGTTGGTTAGCTAGTAAAAAAAAATTCTAGTTCTAATCTATGATTCTTTTCTAACTAATTATGTGGAATACAATGAAAGTAGGGGTATGCATTGTAGTAAAGAGGCTCCTCACCAGGTAACTTGGAAGGGAGAATGTCTTTGAAGGTCTTCCTGACTTTATGTTTATGATTCCCAAAGGGGAGCAGGGGGACAGAAATGGGTTTTCAGTACCGTATTTGGAGATGTGGCACCCCGCATGTTTTCGGGTTTGACCACCATAGTACAACCCTCATAGTAAAATAGACTGACCATAGTTTAGATATTTCAATGTCAGATTCGACTTAGTAGAAAAAGATTTTGTACCACTATTTTTTTTGTTATTATTATTAATAGAGAAAGATTTTGTACCACTATTTTTTTCATTATTATTATTATAACGTGTGCATGTACTTTCGTAACATGGTGAAATATTCACAATGTAACTCAGAGATAGTCCTAGATTATGTAGTGCTTCTTCGGAGCTTGTCAATAATTGTGGTTCTGAGTCATAAAACTTAAATTGTATATATTGATTAACTAGAAGTTGTTTTAAATTATCACTTAAAGGTCTGTGACTACTGGAACTCAGGTGCCTCTCTGTTTGTCACTGAGAAATTACTCAACACTGTAAATCAGAGGGTTTTTTAATTATTTTTTTTTTTTCTCTGTAATGGTTTTAGTAATTTTTTTTATTTTGCCTGTATAATGGTTGTATTTTGTTTTTGTTTATTTTGCCTCTATAGTGATTTAAGTCAATTTTTTTTATTTTGCCTCTGTAATGGTTGTAGTCTATTATTTTATTTTATTTTTATTTTGCCTCTGTAATGGTTTTCGTCATTTTTTTTATTTTGCCTCGGTAATGGCTGTAGTCTATTTTTCTATTTTATTTTTATTTTGCCTCTAATGGTTTTAATAATTTGTTTTATTTTGCGTCTGTAATGATTGTAGTTTTCTTTATTTTTCTTTTTTTATTTGTCTCTGTAATGATTTTAATATTTTTTTTTTATTTTTGCCTCTGCAATGGTTGTAGTCTATTTTTTTTTTAATTTTTTTTTTTTTTGTCTCTGTAATGGTTTTAGTAATTTTTTTTTTATTTTACCTTTGTAATGGTTGTAGTCTATTTTTTTATTTTTTATTTTTTGTCTCTGTAATGGTTTCAGTCAATTTGGTGTTGTCCAATACTTTCGGAAAGGGCTCAAACGATTTTCAGGCAGCCTTGTTGGTTACTTGTTGTTTCAGACATTTTCATTAACGAGTTTCAAAATTTGTCATTTAAAATATATATAAAAATTTGTCACTCTTACATATGACAAAGTTTTGTCATGAATATGTTGTCTCAAACGTTGTCACTTTTACGTTTAAACTCATTTAAAGTTTGCCTCTAGAAACTGGTGAAAACTGTCTCGTACAGTGTCAATTTCATTATTATTCAGGTGTCCGAAACTTTGTTACCCAGAATCATTTAGGTGTTCTAACCTTCTCTCTATTGATAGGTAAGCTTAGGTAGCTGTCTGGTAAGCTTCGTAGCTCCCACCTAAAACTTACCTCTATCCTTTCCCTTCCGTGTGGCGCTATAAATCTTATCTCCGTGGGTCACATTTTTATCCCTCGTTCGAACTTGGGTCTTCACTTCGTTTCAAATGTAGGTCCTGGTCCTATGGCATGGGCACGGGCAAGGTTCGCCGAAGGGATGTGTGAAAGGGAAGCAAGATTTTTTTTTTCTAGGGTATATTTCATAGAACAATATTCCTTTAATTTGTTTTTTTTAAGGCATGGGTAAGAGCTTGATTTTTTTTTCTCTCTCTCTTTATATCACATAGGAAAGGGTTCCAGGAGGAAGGGTTATCTTTGATGGCAGGGGGTGTGTAAGAGAAGTTTACATTTCTTTCAAGGCGGAAGAGCTTGCCCAGGTAACAGAACGAGGGGTTAGTTACCCGTTTTGGGTTATGAGCAGTAGGGGTTAATCACTGGTGTTGAATGTCTGTCAGATGCCTGGTTGTAAGATAATGTAAGGAGTGAAAGGCTAAGAAATGCGACATTAATGGTTGGCAGGAATGGATGTCAGTTTGTTCCGATACAATGAATCTCTCTCTCTCTCTCTCTGAAAATGAGCGTGTAGTTTGTATTCATATTTAGGTCGACGGCAAGGTTTTCCCTTGGTATTTATTGTTCATAGTTCAGTTGTAAGAGCAATAATACATTTAATTTGCTGGTAAGGCAAACCATCTTAAGTTTTCTTGCCATACGGTGAAGATACTTACAGTGCCGTCTTGGATGTGGTCAAAAGCCACTACCTGGGAGGAGATCAGATGTTGCTGGCAATATTCAACAACGGATTATGTTAATTTATGCCAGTGTCTTAGGCCTAAGACATATTTGGTGTTGCATGGAGGTGAAAAGAACTCGGGATGTGCTCACAAGAGAAGGCGAAACATAAACTTTTTACGTTTTTATTCGTTTTCTTTATAGTGTTTCGGACTTTGAATAATTTGGTGGTCATACATTTTTCACTATACACCACGTATCTTTTAAGTATGAGTTTTTCCGTTTAGAGGGATAGAGCCTTACGGTTCTCAGCACTATATCCGTAGGAGTGGGGTTCTTAACCCTGTTCTATATACATTAGTAAAAGGTGTTTTAGGTAAGACTGTAAGAATACTTTCGCCGTTTTTTTTGTATTCGTCATAGTTATTATGTCTTTACTGGCAGTTTGTTGTCACAAGTGTTTAATGTCACAAGTGTTTGTATTCCATTTACTGTTTAAAAGGTGATAACTTTTCAGTCCATATCCTTGCTTCGTGAGGTCTTATTTTACTGAGAATTTAATGCAGTTACTACTGAAGTGTAACGGACAATATGATTTTTACAACATTGTTATTCTTAGTGAAATAATTCAGTCATTTCTAATCCTTTTCAGGTGAGTACAACAATCTCGGGCAGTTTTTTGAAAGCGAGTCGTCCTGGTGGGAAGGTATGTGATTGATTATGTGTTCTTCGTTATATTCCTGATTTGCGTTTTCCGTCTTGTCAGAACGTTCCCCACTCGTGCGGTTTCCTTCTGTCCAGCGTTTCTTGAACAATGTAGTGATGCTTTGGTTTGCTGAAAGTCCAGTTTCCTGGAAAGTGCCTGAATGCAAGGTTTAATGAATTTAAATCTATTAATTTCATGGATGTAAGTTGTCAAAGTATTTAAAACGTATGGGTCACTTGAGTGTGTCTTTCTGTGAGGTAAAACACCAAAACGTGTTATTTTATGGAAGCTGAAATATCTTTCCGTCACTGATGATCTTAGTTCTCCCGAGGTCAGTTTACAGTAAATCGGTCGAAACAATCTGATCCCTTTTGCGTAAAATGCTTCTCCTGTTTGTCCTTTGCGTCTTAAAAAAATCATATACGATATTATTAGAACGTCTAGGCATAGAAATGTGTGCGATACAAGCCCATAAAGTGTAAGCAAGTGTAAACGTAACACTTCTTGTGTTATAGTGTCTGTGTCTGGGCGTGGGTAGGAGGGAATCCTCATCTCATCTCTCTTGATTTTCAAAGGCTTTCTGTAGAGATCACGCCCACAAATATCAGGAAATCAAGAATGGAGGTCTTTCTTTCAGGGCCATTTTATTGACGCAGGTGTTTGGATGTGACCAGTCGAGTTCATATGAATATGATTTCATATATATAAAAGTGTGTATGATCTTGGCTCATTTAGAATAGGGTGTGAAGTGGCCTTTTAGTATTCGAAAATGTCCGTCCGCTTTTAACGAAAATAGGTTATATTGAAAAGAGCGGGATTTGGGAAGATCTTAAGTATCCCCGAATAATGGCTGCCTGAATAGAACCAAAACAGGAGGAGAATAAGCATATTGTTCCCGGCTTTTATTTTTGCATTGTCGTTTTGTTATCGTCGCCAAAGTCTAATGACTAATAAGACTATTGTATCGAGGATGTCGCAGAGGGTTTTGTGATTGGTTTGACCTTATGGACTGAGAAAGGCTGAGGCGTTTTTCGTTCAGGTTGTTTATGAGACCTCTATCCCGCGCCCCTGTTTTCAAGCCTTTCATTTTAGACACCTGTGACCGGATTCATTGAATCACCAGCGATCTGTTGTAATAATCGCCTGCATTGGTTTTCCTGCGAATTTTATTTCCGCTGTTGATTCGTTCCGTTATGTATTGTGTCGTTCTGAGTAATGGGTGGTATTTTCAGTCTCACAATAAATGAGTCACCCTTGACCTGATCGGTTTAAATAGCCCGTGGCCGCGTTTCCACTTCAGTTTTGAAGCTTTGAACTGATCGTATTTTTCGTTCCCGAGAGTTTATGAAAGACGCTCCTGACCTGATCGGTTTCTTTTGTTCTTCGCCTGATTTCTGTGTGTGGGTTCAGTTCTTTTTTTTTTTTTTTTTTGTTTTTTTTTTTTTTTTTTTTTTTTTTTTTTTTTTTTTTTTTTTTTTTTTTTTTTTTTAAATAGCTCTTTTTCCTTGTCATGAATTTTCTCATTGCTTTTAATTAGGTCATGATTTTTTTTTATATATATATATATATATAATATATATATATTATATATATAATTTATATATTATATATATATTTTATATATACGTATATATGTGTATATATATGTGTGTGTGTATATATATATATCTATATTATATAATATATATATAATATATAGTATTATAGTATATATAATATAATATATATATATTATAATATATATATATATATATATATATATAGATTACATTTAAATTAATATATATATATAATTTTTATTATATATATATATTATTTATATATATGCGTGTGTGTAATTTTTGTTCTTACTGATAACCAACGATGCAACTTCATTAGGCTCCAGTGATATGATCATGCCACCAGATCATTCAAGTTCTTCCTCTCCCCAATTCCTAAAATGGAGGAAATAATTCCATGGTGGTTTTTATTGTGGATTCTCTTATAAGGCACCGTAGGGATGGATCCTCGCCTCCTCCTGGATAGCGCTGCTGTTACCAGGGTATATCCGGCTGTTGCGTCTCCGTCTCATATGCCACGAGTGCTCTCTCCCATCCCCCGGCTTTTGATCGCTCTTTTTCCCCACGCTGATGCCTGTAATTAACACCTGCCAGTCAGAGAAAGAGGATGGTATTATTGTCTTCAACGTCACTTAAATCGAGCCTAGTCGCAGATTTTGTGTGTGTGTGTGTGTGTGTGTGGAGATGGTACGTTGTTGTAACTTTGTCATATCATCTGTCCAGTTGAATTTGGTGCTTGTATGCTTGTGTGTTTGTGTGTATGTTCTAATTTACGTGATTGATTGTCTAATAAGGCTCACTCATTCAGTTTTGTTTTGTGTGATGTGTGCGCGCGTGATTTGTTTTGTGGGGGATGGGCGGTGATTTATCAGAAGTGTCAGGGGTTTGAGCGAGTTATTTTAAGGTATAGTATGGTATGAATTTATAAATTCCTTTTCTGTTGTCTTCCTTTTTTTTTTTTTTTTTTTAAAAAACGAGTTTTTTTTCTGGGGGTTTGATTGCATTGTGTCTGTTAGTTCATAGGGGCCAATGACGTTTCTCTTTAGTCAGTTTATAAAAGCTCTTAAAAATGGCTGTTGGATGCCAAACTGTAGAGCAATGTAGTATATTTAGCGTAGCATTTCGAGCTTCGTGGCGAGCTTTCCTCGCACCTTCTTTAATGTATGGGAATAGTTGTTGCTGCTGCAATATCATTGCTATTGATTTAGTTTTGCAGCTGGAGGGGATCATTTCTTATCCTGAATGTTTCTCACGCATGCGCGTGACTGCATTTTCATATAGAGGCGTAATGGGAATTTTTCCCCAAAATTATTCTCTCTCTCTCTCTCTCTCTCTCTCTCTCTCTCTCTCTCTCTGGGTGAAATAAAAGGAAATAGGGTTCCAGCCCCTACATTCCGCTATTGTGAATATCCTTGAGGAAATGGTAATGAGGAGAGAGAGAGAGATGTGCCAAATCTAGATACAGATCAGCTGATGGACTCGTTCCTCCTCTTTGCAGAATGAAGATCCTCGTACCCACTGGGATATTATCCACCATTTGTCCTCGCTGTTCAGCAGTCGCCGCTTGGTTTGCTTGTGTGTGTGTGTGTGTTTGCGAGAAAAAGGGGGAGAGACATAAAGGGTGCGAGAGTTTTGGTATGTTCCGATGGTGGTTGGTTTACGATCGTGCGGAAGAGAAAGATTTTATTGTGTCTGAACTGAATATGAATCCTATTACATTAGTGTTGACATCCAACTATCACTCCGCATCATTTAGAACTTTATCTCCTACTGCGCTGTTACATCTAAAGAAGATTTGATGGTGCTGTCTGGACAGTTGTTGTGTATAGTTGTGCGATAGTGTTTCAGAAAGGCAATGCATATTCCTTTGCTCTGTCCGGAGGGCGCTAAAGTATTTTTGGATATTTGCAGTTGGGTATACAGTGAACAAGTATTCATGCTTTGAGGAAGAAAGGCAGACTAATATGTGTTCGTGTGGTTTCAGAACGCGTGCGTAGGATCTCTGATGGATGGTGCGATCTGTTATTGACATATTTATAGGCCAGAGGTAGTGGTGAGTGTAGGCCGAAGAGCTGGGCGGTCTACGCATGTGTATCCAGATAAGGAACATGTAAAAATTGGGGAGGATCTAACCCATGGTCCAACAGGGTGTGTGTGTGTGTATGTGTATGTGTGTGTGTGTATGTGTATGTGTGTGTGTGCGCGCGCACGTCTTTGAGATTCGTACATGGACTTGGAGTAGGAAGTTTGGATACAATAGGTAGTTCACTATTAATCTATTACATCTATTATATCTAACTTTTTATATTTAATAGGCTTCGAATTTCGATTAACAATTACCATCCTCTCTCTCTCTCTCTCTCTCTCTCTCTCTCTCTCTCTCTCTCTCTTTGTTATGTTATGATAATGTTAACAAAGGTTTGTAACTTCCCCCACCCCAGTTAAAAAAACCGCCCCAAACGCCGTGGTGTATCCGCTTGTCAGCTGTTGACATGAATCCTCACTTTTGATAGAATGCACAAAAAAAGGGGTGATAAACAAGATAAGCAAAGGTCATTGTTCGAAATAGCGGAAGCGGGTAACGAAAATATTAAGTTGTAAAAGTGTCCCTTTGAAGTTAACTGTAAACAAGGATTTGACTTTCTTTTAAACTTCTAGTGAAAGGACTATATTATTATTATTATTATAATTAGTATTTCGGTAGATGAAACCTATTCACATGGATCTAGCACGCAGGGGCCACTCACTTGAAATTCCATTTTCCAAAGAATGCTGGGTTCAACCTCCCACAGCAGACCACACACTGCTTCCATTTCTAGATCTCCCGCTGCCGCTAACATTACTCTTCTCTTCTCTTTTTATTGCTTTTGCAAATCTGTTTTCATCTGTTGCTTCTCCCGAACACCCTCAGTGCTCTGAAATTGTCACTTGTTCTTATTTACATTTTTGAGGGCGATATGATAGATTAAAATGCGCAAGCGCGCAGTGATTCAAGTCATCCCAGTCCTTTCCTTTAAAAAAAAGGCTGTAGTTTGCAAGGGGGATGATTTACTTATCTCGATTTATTTAAGTTCTTTGTGCTCTGTTTGACTGTACAATACCACCCGTTGTTTTGACGTTGTAGTTGTGTCTGCAGTGCTTTTATTGCTTGTAAGTATAACCCTGAGCTGAAGATCGCCATCATTTCAAGTCCTCTAGCGGCAGTTTTGAATTTTTTAGCTTTTAGATTTCTGATGATCGCTCATCCATATACGTACGTCTTCGGCATCTCTCTCTCTCTCTCTCTCTCTCTCTCTCTCTACTTTTGTTACATTTGAAAACTAGTTACTTTGAAGAGATACAGTTGTATCTCGTGATCTGATCCTGAGCTGATCGCAGAAAGTGCATTTGTTCATTTAGATATAAAAAAATAAGTTGAAGAGGACCATTTTAGCAGTTGGGTGTCATAGATGTTCGTCGTCTTTGTCAGCTCTTTATGAAGTAGATTTTTTTTTTTTTTTTTATCGCACTTGTTCCTCCTACTCATTGCTTATTAAGTTGGGGACTTATGCCACCACTCCCTTTCAGGAAAAAAAGGGACATGAATTAAAAGTGAACCCAGTCAAGGATAGGGTTCAGCTTAATTATAATTTGGCCAACACCGAAGGATTTTTCTTGCTAAATTTACATGTCTGATTATTAGCATAGTCAAGCGATGTTGTCTGTGGAGACGCAACCATCAGAAAGATACTGAACTGCGCTTATGAAATTAGGTAGTTTGTTGCCGGAGTGATTACTTTTTTTGAACTTAAACTTTTTTTCCAAATTTATAAATTAAGTAAAAAAAAAACTTTGATACAAATATATATATATATATGATATATATAGATATATCTATATATATCCCTATATTATATAGTAGATATATTAAATATATATATAGATATATATATACATGTGTGTGTGTGTAGTGTGTGTGTGTGTGTGTGTGTGTGAGAGAGAGAGAGAGATAGGAGGAGGGGCTGCTATTGGAAGTATTTGTATGGGATAACGTGAAAGTAGGTGCAAAATGCATTGTTAACTGTACTTACTGTTGATTTCTCAGTTTGTTTATGTAGGAACATGTAGTATATACCGTGAAGAGATACCCTTTTATATCTTGATACTTGTCATCATCTTTTTGTTGAACGTCACTCTTCTTCCTCTTGGAAGCTATTAGTGAGGAGGTACTTGGGAATTAGGTAGAGAGAGTGAGAGAGACATATCTGCTGGAGATAACTCAAGTGTAAGTTTACCGCAAATTATTCTACTGGAAAGGGGAGGAGTGAAAATATTGTCTCTTTTTTAATTAGAGAGTAGCTTAGGAGCTATGTTTTAGTAATATAACCAATAAATGAGAGAGAGAGAGAGAGGAGAGAGGAGAGAGAGAGAGAGAAGAGAGAGAGAGAGCGGGCGTATTTTCCGCGACAGTAAAGTACTAAAAAAGTTAAAGATGGCTTGATTTCCTTGGAATAACAAGGAGCGGAATTCTTATGAAGTACATTACATCGCACGAACCGTAACTTTTAGAAGGTAAAAGAAATTGCACACTGCGTATTTAGGGTAACCGAGATGGTCACCTGCCGTAAGACAGTTTGGAGAGAGTGAAAGTCGAGGGTTCACAGCGACCTTGGGGGTTCGGTAGAGCCAGAATCTGTCGCCCCACTATAGTACATACATTAGCTAATGCCATTATTCTCTCTCTCTCTCTCTCTCTCTCTCACTTGTGTGATTTTGAACTTTGACTCTCTCTCTCTCTCTCTCTCTCTCTCTCTCTCTCTCTCTCTAAAGCGAGCCGAAGTTCGCAGAGCAGTGAATTTGTGATCGGATCGTAGAAGAGGTTCTGTTCTCTCCAGGACCTAGGATAATTGGGGGGTTTGGATATTTTTGCGTATTTGTCGGTGTGGGTGCGCTTGCATGCTTGCTTGCCGAGTTCTCCGACCTTCAAGTGTCGTAACTCTGCACTTTGTTTGCTTATTCTCTCTCTCTCTCTCTCTCTCTCTCTCGTCCCTCTGCTTTGTGATCTTGAGGACACGTGACCGAGTAAGGAAAGATGCTGTATCTTGATTTCTTTCCTTCTCTATTTGCACAAATAGAGTACTCTGAAACAGTCATGAAAATTCTCCCATAGACTTTTGCCTATAGGATTTCTTTACTGATCATGTGGGATGCCGTTAAGGATATTCCTTCATCTTTTGACTAGGCAACATTAGCATTCAAAAGGGACGCCAAGGATTACTTGGCTTATCCTCAGGGATCGCGTTCTCAGGTGCGCTCTTTCGAGGTGCTGCCGTCATTGACTGTGAATTGAATACGTATATTTGTGCGTTTTAGGAAGCATTATTTGTCCGATTGTATACTCTCAGTGATTGGTGTGTGGCTTTTGCTCGTTTGAGATGATGAAGCTGATTGATTCTTCCTCATCTCCGTTGTTTGTTTGTGTGAACGGATAACTAATTCACCCACATTTGTTTGTTCATGTAAATTTTCCCACTTTCCCTATAGGATTAAGTGTTCGCCTTTGTATGTGTTCCGGACTCACTTAAAAGAATTATTACTCAGTAGGGAAAACAGATCATAAGGCTTCATTGTTCGACACTGTTGTTAAAGTAATAGTAAAAAGTTGGTCGATAGATGATATGATAAACGGAAGTATTTTAATTTTAGAATTCTTTATTATCGCATTTCGTACGACTGTCTCCGAGAAACAAAGTGAAGACCTTTTATTTCACATATCGTTTGATTGTCCCTGTTTGCATGAAATCTGTTTTCTTAACGAATGTAGAGTACTGGCAAGAAAGAAGTCAAAATAAGGATACGAGAAGAATGTCTTGAAAAGTTTCTTTGATCAGAATTCAAGAGTTAGCAGAGCGCACACTATAGATAGTATTATATTCAAGGTAGATGTTTTTGATATCGAAGAGTCCATTCATGGTGCTCTACAATATTTTGTTGTATACGTTAATTTAATGTTGGATGTATAGTTCAGATGAAGAACAGTCTTGAACTCTGTCGCTTTTGGTATAACGACCAAATCAAATGAAGGGCAAGCCCAATTTTGTCGCGATTTGTAAATTACAACTTACTCATTGGAACTAACCATCGTAATGGGACACGTATTAACGATATAAAATACTTATTCGACAGCTTATTATACCTTACATAGTTGTCTGCTGTTTAAATACATGGTTTTCGGAACTGGCAATGCAATGAGCGGCGACAGTTGTGGCCCGATGGTGATTCGTTCCGTATACTGAATTGAAATGTTTGACTTTGGATATTATTGATACTCAAGTTATGTTCATGACTGTATTTCGGTACTTGCGCTCCATCTTCCCCCTTGCCATGCATAATTTACGGGAAATTAGATAGGACGTTGCAGAGTAGTACTTATTTTCTGTCATTTTCTCTGCTTTTCATCTATTTTTAATCACTTGGCCGTTAGCGTGTTGGAATTCGTAAAGGAATCTTACGAATTTTGTTGGGAATGTGCTCAAAAGTTCCAAGAATGATAACGTCAGTTTTTGTCTTCCGGATCTTTCTCTCTGTGTCTGTTAGGCATGGTTCCTTCCATCAAAACTTCTAGACCAAATGTTCATGTTATTTTTTCTGTTTGGAGAGTAAACTCGAGAATTCCTGGTGGTGGGTGAGTTTCGTTTTCTTGTATGGAAGAGACCTAGAAGGTCATGTGTGTTGAGTTCTAGCGAAGCTACTGCAAGGAAAAGTGGCGCTTATGCAATACGGGAAGACGGGAAGAAAACGATTAATATTTGGTGGATTCTGTAACTGGCGTTGAAGTATTTTTCATGACTGAAATGATTTTGCTGACATTCCTAAAGTTTTGCTTTTATACGTAGTCTGCAATGTTGTATTTTTTGTATTCTGATTTTTTTTTTTACTCGGGCCATTATCTGAAGATGCATTTAGTTGAAAAACAGGTTTTTTTCTTGAAGTACCTAATAGTGATTAGTGATGACTGTTGTTATGGGTGATCATTCCTTTTACGTACCTGAAGAATTTTCTAATGTTGCATATTAGTGGCATGTTAATGCCCTGTTAGCGCGGAATTTGCATATTCATTTTTTAATAAATACTTATGAATTCGTTTATAGTTTAAAGTCAAGTGGGATGTGTATGCAGATACTACTTCTTTACTAATTTAAGCTATAGGAATAAACAAAAGTGAAAGATAAATAATTTCGGGACATCTATCGAACCTGAGGAATAAATGTTTACTTCATAACAATTCAAATTTTAAAATATTTTGTAATGTTCTTTTGCCTAAAGTACTGTAGGAGATTCGTGTATGTAGACTATCCGAGAAATATTCTTGTATTTACGGTGAAATTAAAGGAATGATAAAATTGTGATGGAAGTTTGGTTAAACAACCAATACTTGGTTGTTCTCGGGTATTGAACTTTGGCTCAACTTAAGTGACATTTGATCAATTAGTTTTTCAAGTTTGATCGACAATGGTGTGTATGAAATGACAGCTGCTGTGTTGTCTTGCGTTTGTTTTCAGTTGTTATTGTTTAAGTGTGCTGGATTTAGAGTTGACATTTATACTAATAAGATTTTCAGCATGAAGTCTCATTCTACTTTGTTTCTGCGCTTGTGCTAATAGCCTCGTTTCATTGTTTTTGTTTGCGAAGATATAAAATTCAATAGGCATGTTCTCTCTCTCTCTCTCTCTCTCTCTCTCTCTCTCTCTCTCTCTCTCTCTCTCTCAATGGAGCGCGTAGGTTTGTTTATATAGTAGATGTTTTGCTTGTCCGTCCGCCGATACGAGAAGGGAGTTCCCTTAGTTGCTTTCGAGGGCATTCGAACGTTGTCAGGAGGGAAGCTCCGTGGGCGGCATGGCAGCTCGTGGACGCCCACCACGCCCATCGTTGCAATACAAATCCTCCCCCCACGCAGAAGCACACACCCTCACCCTTATTTCCCGAAGTGGGTCTCTTCTGTTGCACCTGTCCAAAACCGCACAGCACCTGTGGATTTGCAAGATGGGTGTGGGTGGTGGCCTGTGGCCGTGGGGTTTGCCTGTAGGTAGAGGTCGTCTGAATGATTTGTTTGTTTTCGTTTTTATTATGAAGGGATGGATATTTGTCGAATAAATTGAGCGAAGGATGTGCATTTTTGTTTATTTCCTCTTAATTTATTATCAATGTAGTGATTTTATTTGTTAGCTATGTTTAGTCTGGATGTTTTATTTGCTTAAATTTATTAGTAATGAGTGTATGCTAATCTTGTGCTACAATTTTACTTCAAGTAGTAATATAGTTGCTCGTCTGCTTTTATGCATATTTGTTATTAAGAACTTACAGACGATAGAAATTATAAAGATGACGACTTGCGCGTTTGTTTTGTTATATGAAGAACTTTAGACCACAGTGGTAATGATGACTATGATACAAGTAAGATTGTTTCAGATTTGTGATGTGTTGAGCTTCGTAAATCATCACTGCTTATCTAATTATTTTTGCAATGGGTCACAGAATGTACCATAATTTTCTGTATAGAAAATTTCAGCTGAAACATAATTCCACTTTCCTTTTCAAGACAAAATATTAGAACACCTTGCCCTCTCTCTCTCTCTCTCTCTCTCTCTCTCTCTCTCTCTCTCTCTCTCTCTCTCTCTCTCTCTCTCTCTCTCTTCTTTTTCAGTGGTACCTGTCTCCTCCCCTGCTTTGGAAAGTATTATTAAAATTATATTAGCCTTTGGATTTTTTTAAGTAGGTCAAAATGAAGCGAGATAGAGGCCAACAGAATAGGAGTAAACACTAAGAATGAATGAAATGTTGATAAAAGGAAGAAACCCAAGGCCGTAGTTTTAACAGTGTTTAGTTAATTTTATTCTTTGTTCTCTGGTTATTCCATTTTTATTGCGGTTATTTGCATGGCATTAGGAATAATATATTCATGCGGAGTTTTACGATGGTAAACCTTCCGAAGTATTGGTCATGAAGGTGCAGAGTGTAAACAGGGCTGTGCTCTCTCTCTCTCTCTCTCTCTCTCTCTCTCTCTCTCTCTCTCTCTGGGTTGTCTTGTTGCCAAGTCTTGCACACCTACACGGACAGAAATTATTATTATTATAATGTAGCATGTACTTGACATACCAACCCTTGCGTACACCCAAGTCATTTTAGCGATACTTTATACCTTATACGGGGTTCTATGGTTTATTGTCGATCTTATAAAATCACTTTCGTTTATGATTCTGGTAAATTTCTCCCTCTCTGTCTGCCTTCTGCAAATGTCCGCGTTAACTTGAGGGCTTTTTTGGAATACCAAGTTGTTTATATATATATATATTTTTATATATATATATATATATATATATATATATATATATTATATATCTATATATATAATATAATGTGTGTGATTTGATCTCATTCACATTAGCATTTCAGTTTATCTTTAGTTTGGGAATATCTTGTGTATTTATACAGGGACAGTATTTTTCACATGTTTTGAATAGTTCTTCTTGTTGTGCCCAGCGCGAGCAACTGGAGAATTCTCGTTCTCGCACTCGTTATGCCGGACACGTGGCTGACGTCATTAACGATTCAATAGGAGAAGAAAGGTCTCAGATGTGTAATGATGACTGCAGACGACGCCCTGCGCATACACACGTTTGTCTGGCTTGCTCTTGAGGTCGGTGTCCCTTGCGCGGTCCAGGTCCGTCCAGCAGGTGTGGTGTTGTGGTCCCTATTAACAGGGTCATAATCCCCTAATCAGTACCCCGGTAGGGAGGAGGGCAGCCCGGGATAGAGACTGAGAAATGTTTGGCCGGTGGTGACAAGACAACTAGCAAGCGTGCCCCCTATCTCCCCCCCTCTCTCTCTCTCTCTCTCTCTCTTCTCTCTCTCTCTCTCTCTCTCTCTCTCTCTCTCTCTCTCTCTTCCCGAGTCACATAATTTGAGCCCGCACTTTCAAATCTTATTCATATACATTACATTTTTTTTTTAGGTACTAAAATTAAAGCTTTTACGCGCCACAGAGAGGTCTAAAGTAGACGTAATTTCTACTGCATTATAAAACAAGTGTTCATTGTGTTTTCCTTGCTATCAAATTGATCCTCCATTTCTCTGTAAATGATTTTGGCCTTCTGATCGATCCTTTTTAGAACGAATTTTGATATCCTATTTTGATAATAATTCATATATATAATATATATATATATATATATATATATATATATAATATATATATATATATATATATATGCGCATTAAGCTACGAATGTCATTTAATATCTAATTCGCTCTACCTCGGAATTAATATATTTTCATATGTGTTAACCGAAATGGAATTTTTTAGTTGATAAGAAAATTCGTCGGCTCATGGACACTAAGCAGGGAACAAGAATTCAAGCCGCACAGTGAAGCGCTTTAAACCACAAGGTATCACGTTCTGAATTCTTGGTTCCGTGGTTAGCGTCCATGGAGCCGATGAATTTCTTATGAACTAAAAAATTTCCCCTTCGATTAACATATAGGAACTCATATTAATTCCGAGGTAGAGCGAATCAGATATTATAGGACGTTTGTAGCTTAATGCTCACATACGAATCGCCGTGATGTGATAAGACACATATACATATATATATATATATATATATATATATATATATATATATATATATACATATATATATATATATATATATATATATATATATATATATTTTTTTTTGAACACTTCACTGTAATCTAGTTGTGTTCATTGTGTATTAAGGGATTTTAATCAATGCTGTATGCTGAAGCGAAGTGATGTGAAGCAGATTATAAAGGTTGTGAAATAATCATGTGCCTACAGATCGCATCCGTGGAATATGGTAATAGTAATAGATTGTAACCCGGATAACGTCCCCCGGAGAGGTAATTATCATCCTATGAAGTGCCTTTGCGGTAGGTAATGTCCTTGGAAACCCACGAAATTCCCTGTGGGCATGTATAGTTGACCCGACATTGTCTCTTTGCAAGTGGCTTTAAAAGCCATGAGATGGCCTTTTGATACCGGATGACAATTGTTTGAAGTTCCCTTATGACGGAGTATCGTGCTCCAGTGAAATGTTCAAATCATGATAGATTTTTATGAAGCCACAAAATGCCACTAGGATAATGGATTATAGTCTTCCGAAGCACCAACACATCGCAAATCCTTGAAATGGCCATTGACAAGGATCCTAAATCTAGAAATGTGCTTATAGTTATGAATATGAAGCTTTTGAAATACCTTTTAATAAAATATGATAGAATGAATTGTCCTCAAGGAATTGGATTGTGAACATATTGCATCTATATGACTGTGCCACTAAATCTCCAGATGTTAGCAACTTGCTTAGCATATTGTATGGCAATCCTTAGGTACAAGTTAATGCCAGAAATTGACCCACAGATTTGGAGATCAACAACAGATTTGGAAACTACACGTAGTGAGTTCGACTATTTTTATTCATAATCTTATTAGTTTGGTAATATATTGCCAGGCCTAAACTACTGCCCTGAACTGAAATGTTTTAGTCTTGAATATGAGTAACCCTTTACAGAATTCAATATCATAGTTGATTCTTTTAAAAACAGGGAACAAAAAATACCCGGGGATGTCACGAATACAGAAAAGCGATGAGCCCAAATGTAACCGGGCTCATGTTCTCTTTTTTGTAGCTCCCAAGAAAGATGAGCGGCCGAGACTGTTCCTTTGAATCCTTTGCGATGCATCTCTGTTTCGCCCAATAAGGAGGCCTCCCTAGACCATAATCTGAAAGGGTCATCTCCGAAACTGCTAAGAAAGGGAGAGGAAGGGGAGGGGGGGGGGGGGGGGGGGGCGGTGCCTGCGGAATCCTTTTGTTGTTGCCATGGTTGCAGATTGGGAGTATGGCTCCGTGGCTTTCCAGCAACGATCAATAAGGAGCAGCCTTGATTTTGGAGATGTTCTCTGTCGCCTCATCGGTAATGTATGGAGGACGAAAAGGGTAACGGCGGTTGTTGTGGGAGTGAAAGGGATTTGTCATAATCGTGTTGTCAGGATGAGCGAAAAGGAACAGTATTTCGCGTTTGGCAGTAATTATAATTTTTTGTAAAAGATATGTGTGTGTGTGTTATCAGCATACACCTTTTCCCCATGGAGTGGGTTGGTAACCCAGATAAATAGAACTAAAATAAAGGAAAACGCAGTTAAAAATGAATCCATCTACCAACATTGAGAGGTAAACAAATGCGCTGTTGGCTTCCGTTTTCAATTTCCAGTGGACCGAAGGACGATGTCCCCCGGGAGACGAAGGACCACCAATCACGTCGCCCAGTAACACCGCCTGGCCCAGCGATCCTTCTCAGCCGGGGCATCTTGATAACCCTTATGCCCTGGTAAAGCTACGTGGGAAAGGATGCCCACGACCTTCAGGTTGCATAAGGGAATTGGCCGGGGCTTAAGAAGGACATGATGAATTCGCATTGAAACGGTGTGAATTGATCTTGACAGATTTTTGGGAAATGGCCGTAATGAGACATCGAACGAATATTGAAGAATTACTATTCAGCTACTCATTCTTCGTCACTTTTGTTTCCCTCTCTTCTCAATTTGACCCTAAACCGACGGCATCAGACCTTTATCATGAATTTGCGTTTCATTAACGATCGCTGTGTTTGGTACTGTTTTGATATATTCGTCACAAAGGCCCCTTAGCTACTCTATTGCTCCGCTTTCAAAAAGCAAAATTCTTCTAAGTCAAGAAGTTTTGGGGATTATAATTGCTATTATTCACTATGTTAACAAATTTGCAACGTGTCCAGAAAATACCTGTAACTTGCGAATGTAGATTAGCATACCAATCAAATCGCTTCCTTAGGAGAACCAGAGCAAGTTTATATATATATATATATATATATATATATATTATATATATATATATATATATATATATATATATAAAGTATATTCGGAACAAGGCCTATGGAAGAAAGCTGAAGTTATACAAGCTTAACGGAATTGTCTTCATCTGTAGAAGTCGTGAAATATTGGGGAAAAAGAAATTAAGAATGTTTCTTGGACAAAGCCAATAGGAAATTGTAGGTCTCGACCCCTAAAAGAGAGATATATATATAGGAAAATATTCAAATTCCACTTTAAAAATATTGTATAATTTTGCTATGTTCTGTGATTTCTCAATATGTAATTTGCTTTTGTTAAAGTTTTTTCTCTCTCTCTCTCTCTCTCTCTCTCTCTCTCTCTCTCTCTCTCTCTCTCTCTCTCCTCGGGCAGCAGTGCATCGTGGTCACAATAAACGCCTCAGTGGCGTGATCGGTATGGTCCTAGCTTGCCACCTCGGTGGCCGTGAGTTCGATTCTCGGGCATTCCATTGAGGGGGTCAGAGAACTGTATTTCTGGTGATGGAAGTTCACTCGATGTGGTTCGGAAGTCACGTAAAGCCGTTGGTCCCGTTGCGGAATAAAACCACTGGTTCCATGCAATGTAAAGAACCATACAAACAAAAAATAACTGGCCAACCCTTGTGCGAATCTCAGACGGGGGAATGGGCGGGCGCGATCCCTATGCGAGAATTCCTCTGTTGACTTCAGCAGTGATTTATGTACTTGAATGTTAGTCGACCGTTTTGGGTTGCATCTAGGGTGGAGAGAAAGCGAAAGGAAGGTCATCTTCATTCCATTAGAGTGAAACCTTTCTTATTATCTTTTCTCTATCGGTCTTTCTCCTCATCTCGTCTGTGTCGGAAGTTGATGAATATCGGTCTCAGAAGCAAAAGTCCTTTGGGCGGACTGTTTCTCACAGCTCACCTATCCACAGAAAAAAGTATTGGTAGTCAGTCGAGTGTTATGGGTCGTGGTCGTGGTAGAAGAAAGGCGAGAGAAAGAGAGAGAGAGAAAAAAAATTTATGAATAGATAACACCATATCTTAATAAATTAGGTAAGGCGTTTTTACGAGCTGACTCATCGTCCACTATCCTTGCAATGCCAGAGATATATTTATGGCTTAAGGGCTATTTCGGTTTCCCAGATTTAAGGAACTAGAAAAATATCCGGTCCTCGGTGTTGACTACGGGACTCACGGCTGTGGCCATAGGGTAATCCATTCTGCTGCTTTTTCTGGGCTAAACATTTTAACATTAGCAGTTATGACTTGAACCGTGGACGGATGGTCTCTTGTTTGTCAGTTTTTGGTAAGTTATATTTTAATAGAGATCGTTCACATTTGCATTTGATCTCTGATCCTCTTTTCCTGCCGACAATGACCAGATAAGTTGAACAGCAGCATCAGTATGCAGTATATGTTCTTCGCCGTCTAAATACTCGGTTCCAGAGGCCCTTTCTTCCTGACACCGTTAGACTGTGGAACAGTCTCTCTGAGGATGTTATACAGTTTGAACTTCAAAAGTTCAAGCGAACTTTTGCATGTATTTTGATAATTAATTACATTTCTTCTATTTAAAAAAAATTTTATTTACTGTTTTCTAATAGGTGATCTCTTCTATCAGTATTTTCTGTTACCTTCCGTTACTTCCTTCAAATGAACTCCATATTCTTTGGAAGCTTGGATTTCAGGTCAGTGGCCCCTCTGGGCATGTTTCATGTGAATATGGTTGGTTCATGTAAAGAATACTACTACTAAGTGGGAATATACATAAATACATACATACATCTCTTTTTTTTAAAATAACACTAGATACAAGTAAAAAATAACACTAGATACAAGTAACTTCAGTAAATAAGCAAATACCAAAGGAAAATGACAGACAGAATTCGCTTGCATACATACTCACAAATTATATATATATATAATATATATATATTCCGGTATAAAATAGTATACTAAGATAATATATCATATGGGGGATATTTGTTTTTTTTTTTTTTTTTAAGAAAAAATAATTCAAACGCTTACCCTATTATGATATCCTCTATGTATATGTTATATATATTATATATGATGTATATATATATAATGTATGTATATTATATATATATATATATATATATTGATATAATATAATATATATATATATGCATGTATGTGTTTGTGTGTGTGTAGTGTGTCTTTGTTTGCGCGTGTATATGTATAATGCAGTTTGTAGTGCACTGGAAAATGTACACTAGTTTAGTTTGGATCACAAATTATAGATATAGGTTTAGATATTCTCTTTCTCTCTAACCCCTTTCCATTGGCACTGCAGTGTGACCCCGCAACCTTGAACTCTTGTGTGTTTTCTTATCGCTATCGAAGGAGAAAAGAATATAATTTCCCCCTTTGATGTCGTTTATTCTGCTGGCTGTCGGCTTCCTCAAGACACTTTCATGGTGGGGGTCACGTTATCATCAGGGTTTTGTATTCATACATAAATATATTTGATTTTTAGGAAGAGTTTATTGGTTCTTGGTCGTGACTATGTTGTCTTTCTGATAGCAGATTGATAGAAAAGACGGTTTTTAGTTATGTAATGGTGACATTACAGTAAATTTGCAGCTCCAAGTTGTAACCTCAGAAGGTCATTTATGTGTTGAGTTACTATGAGTTGATTTGTCAAAAAAGCAATTCATCACACAATCAACTGTTGATGTTCTGAGACTTACAATGAGAAGGTACTCTTTTTATATAATGTTTTACGCCAGCCAAAATGTCACGATATCTTTGTACGAGCCTAAATTCAGAGGATAATGCCCAATTTCCGTTTTATACGCTCCCAAATTGTTCAGTACGTGCCAACGATATAGAAATAAGATACCACTTATTGTCATTTACACGTCCCTGGAATAACGAATGCCCCACGTCCATTAGTCAAGTTGTAATAAATGGGCGGTGTCCAGGGTTAGAGGCGGGTTGAAAGTCTTCACATGCTATAAGGAAAAGTTCAAGTGCTCGTTGAAGTGAGTGTTATTCAGATTGCAAAACTGTATAAAAAGGGAACTGTATTACACAGGATTTGGAAAGATAAAACAATAGAGAATAATTGGGAAATAAATGTTTATTATTTTCAAAAATAGTTTGATCCAACTTTGCATTCGTTTAGTGACAAGACGAAATGGTTGCAAAGATAAATTGGTACGTGAATGAGGAAAATTGTCAGCCACCTCTACTAGATAGGATCATTTGGGAATTGAATGACGTACATGATGAATGGAAATTGAAAATCTTGAGAAAATGGTCATTTGTTCTAAAGGGTCCGCAATAATACACAGTGTTAAGAGTCAGTGTATAATTTTTAAGACTTTACAAAAAGCCTTCGAAAGTTTTTTGTAAAGTCTTAAAAATTATAAATGGACTCTTAACACTGTGTATTATTGCGGACCCTTTAGAACATTATATATATTCTCGCGATATAGAGTTTTTCCCTAGTAAAATGGTTATTTTTATTAACAATATAAATATTCATTGGAGCTTCGCTTATGATTAAAGTTAAATATCCATTTTGTTTTAAATTAAAGCTCCCGAAATTGACGTAATGACGCGTAGGCAGGCGAACGCGCGAATGAAAGTGCAGGCGTCTTCTTGCACATGTCCGCCTTTATTAGCGATAAGGACACCTTCACGTGTGACTAATGACAGGTGAAGGCGTGGTGCGGTTAGGTGTCTGTCGGATCGACTTGGATTCATCCCTGTTTGCTTTGATGGGAATTCACCGTTCTGGATTTTGGGACTTCTTTATCATCCATTGCCCGCCTACAGATGCTGAGGCCTGTTGCAATGGTATGCCAGTGAAGTACTGACTAGACTCGTTTCATGAAATGACCATTGGCATTGCGAACATTGCAGCCTCCTCCCGGACATGAGAGGTTTTCACGGAGGGTTAACTCTTCCGGTTTATGAAAGGGAAAAAGAACATGATAGAAGCATGAAACAGATTTCTTGATAATGTTCAGAAACAGACTTATTTAAGTGTCCATTCTTTGATTTTTCTTTCTGTTTTTGCTGTAGAATTAAGAAAAATCAGTTTATGGTAGCTTGATTGGATTTTTTTTGTTTTGTTTTGTGAACTAATATTTCTGTTTGTGGTAATGTATAATCGTGTAAGTGTACGTAACACGTACAGATACACAAACAAACGGCACGTGAACGCGCGTACACTAAGTATATTTTATATGTCATACATTATATATATATATATATATATATATATATATATATATATATATATATATATATATATGTGTGTGTGTGTGTGTGTGTGTGTGTGTGTGTGTGTGTGTATACAAATGTATAAATGATGGTGCTTTAAAGGTTTCTTTGATAGCTGAAAGATGAATGTTTGTGGGTCCTGGTTACGGGACATATTGTAAGTCCAGTAACTGTGCCTGCAAGCGCATTCCAATCCCTGGGTCAAGCTCTCACTTTCCAAGTACACCTCTCTCTCTCTCTCTCTCTCTCTCTCTCTCTCTCTCTCTCTCGTCTTCATGATTTTTATTCATTAGATTTTATCTTTTCTCATTAATATCTCAAAATTGATCGATTTTTAGTCAATGTGCTTGATATTTAACAGGAATATACCACATTTTAATAAATAAGAATTCAAAGAGGACGTTCATTATTAATAGACGATAATAATAATGAACACTGTTTGAATATTTTTTTTTTTTATTATTAAAATGTGGTGTATTCCTGTGAAATATCAAGGACCACTGAGTAAAAATCGATCAATTTCCAGAAATTAATGGAAAAAAGATAAAGATCTAATGAATAAAGATAGCAATTCCAAACATGGAACGACCCATCTGCATAATGCAACGCTGTCAATCGGTGAGCCAATTTAGCTATCACCAGCACACGCTTGCACGCACACGTGCACGAATTTGTGCACGAGTGCAAGCAATTTTGTATCATCCATGTAACCTATTTGAAGGGATTCTGGCTGACTAATAACAGTTTTAGTTTAAAGGGTTCGTAACTAATTAGGAGGTTTGGTTTGTCACTGCTCCAGTATTTGCCACTCTCTCTCTCTCTCTCTCTCTCTCTCTCTCTCTCTCTCTCTCTCTCTATATATATATATATATGAATATATATATATATATATATATATATATATTACAAACAAACACCTTGAAATATTCGAGAGAGAGAGAGAGAGAGAGAGAGAGAGAGAGAGAGAGAGAGAGAGAGAGAGCTCATAATGACCATTACTTTACCGAGAACATCGCCCACAGTCTTACAGATATAAGGGGAAAGTTGCCAGACCTTGAACTGTCATACCCGTGTTTTCGTTTTCATCATCATTATCCTGTTCATTTTTCTATCCTCTCTCTCTCTCTCTCTCTCTCTCTCTCTCTCTCTCTCTCTCTCTCTCTCTCTCTCATCTCTTCGTGCGCTGTTCCTTCTGGACTTCAAGTTCCTTCATTTCTTTCTGAAACGTCACTATAATTCCCCCCCTGTACTGTCTGTGCTCTTGGTCGTTTTTTTTTTTTTTTTTTTTTTTTTTTTTTTTTTTTTTTTTTTTTATTTCCTCCCTTTACCTCCTTTTTCCTACCGTCCCTTTTCTCTGTCTTTCCGGTCCTCCCGCCAGCCTTCCATACCTTTAATTGCATCATCATTCTAGTTCTTTTTTTTATTTTTCCTACTTGCTTTCTGCTTTTCATTCTTTCTTTAAGCCTTCCATTTTCCATCTATCCCTCCTTGAGTATTATCTTCTTTATTCTTGTATTGCGCGGTCCTCCTTTCTCTCTCTCTCTCTCTCTCTCTCTCTCTCTCTCTCTCTCTCTCTCTCTCTCTCTCTCTCTCTGGCCGTTTGTTCGGGTTCTTCACGAGTCCAGTTGTTCTCTGTTGCCCTCCATTTCTCTGCATCACTCAATGTCCTCCTCATGAATATGTTTCGTATTTGTCTTATTTTAATTTCTTGCTACTTGAGGGATCTTAGTTGATACAATATGTGTAATGAAATAGTCTCTCTCTCTCTCTCTCTCTCTCTCTCTCTCTCTCTCTCTCCTGGTTTGTTATCATGACTTTTGTCCTGTATTTTTATGTTTTCTGGTTTGTTGTTATTACTGTTTTGTGTTTATGCATTTTATCTCTCAATCATCGTCATTATTTATGTTGATTTTAGTTTTCTTTTGATTATTATTTGTACTGTGCCCTGTTATTTTTATATTTTCTCTTGTTTGGTTTCCCTCCTTTTATCATTTTATTTCTTAATTTTTCGCTTTAATCTACCTGTTTCTGTTTTTCAATTGTTTCGTTGTTTTAGCAGCAATTTTCGCTGGACCGCATTATGAACTGTGTAACTTGATTTGTTTCCGCGCTATTTTTCGTGACTTCTTCTGTAAGACCTTCAAGAATCGCCCGTCCTCCAGCTATAATCCGCTTACTCAGATATTTCACTTTCCTTTTCTCTTGAAGTGTTTTACTCGGAGTAAACTTTCGCTTTCACATGGCCAGTCGATGGATCCTCGCAAAATTCGGCGATTCTTTTACCAAAGGTGAAAATAACAACGGTAATTACGTTTACAAATCAAATCAGTGCAGAATTTATTTACGTGATTTTGTCTTTTGTAGGATCCACTTGCTTCAGGTTCTTGTTCTTGGTGTTTATTAATAATTTTTGGATGGGAATATATATATGTGTTTTTTTAT
Organism: Macrobrachium nipponense; assembly: GCF_015104395.2. Classification (NCBI taxonomy): domain Eukaryota; kingdom Metazoa; phylum Arthropoda; class Malacostraca; order Decapoda; family Palaemonidae; genus Macrobrachium; species Macrobrachium nipponense. The sequence goes on along the minus strand of NC_087208.1, from coordinate 72,603,835 downwards.
GGTTTACAAGTACTGGCTGTTCTCCTTTTTGGGTGAAGACACTTATAGGACAATTCTTTCAGCGGCTACCGTTTCACGATTCTTCATGCTTATTCGTGTTGAACTTAATGACAGCCGTTTAAATTAGAGTTTATAATTATATCTATCTATCTATCTATCTATCTATCTATCTATCTATCTATCTATCTATCTATCTATAGCGTTGTACCATGACGAAAGCTTTGCATGACCCTCTTGTTACTGAAGTAAGCCCACTTTCATTTCGAGTGGAGGAGGTTCTATTGCTTCTTGTATAACTCATTTCCATCCCGGTCCATGATGCTTGACATTTAACCCCGTCCATGCGGAGGCATATGTTAATATAGCCACGCGAAAATCGCTCTTATTGACATGAGTCGTGGGGATGATTCTCTTGGACGCTCTTTGAGTGGTAATAAATATGCGAATGGGTTAGACCTTATCGTGGAGGTGTGACCCACGAAAGCCAGGGAACACGGATGGGAATAGGTGGAATTTTTGGAGGTATTGAAGCCGGTTACTGACCAATCCACTCTCACTCATGGCCGTCGTACCTGTCAGAAAGGCCTTTTGCAGGTGCAGTTGGGCAACGATGGCCTCTTCGCCTGCAGTTCTCTGCTGAAGTTTTCCTAATTTCTTACTAGTGAGATGTTCAATACATATGCATATATATGTATGTATGTATAGTGTGTGTATCTATGTCTGCGTTCTTGTGTGCCTACTATGAAGTAATGTTTCTTAATTTTTCTCAGATGTTTAGATTTGTCTTCTCTATAATGTAATGTAAACCATTGTCTAGATTATCTTGTTAGGATTTTCTTTGATTTACCAGGTGAGCATTACATAAAGCAAGCATGCTTTGTTCTTCATGTGTATAATTTCAGTATATAAATAGCTAAATGAGCTTTGCCTATCGTCAATATAAGAAGTGATGATTGTTTATTCAATGTATACACCGAGTGAATATTTTCTCCATGCATTCATGAATTAACATTTCCTTCATAAATTTCCCATAAAAAATTACATGTGTAGCAAAATAGTGACAAGCTCGCTCATTGTTTCTAAGTAAAAATTCTTCCTACATATAGTAATATTTTTTTTATAATATTCTTTGTAAACTTTTAAGTAAAAAGTCTTCCTACAAAAAAAGAAATTAAGATTAACCTTTGTCTTATCAAAACCTTTTAATGGCCGTCTTGTCAGTAATACTGTCATATAGCGTGACGTCGGCGTTTACCTTGGGAGAATCCTCGGCGGAGGTGGAGGGAGGCACCTGCGTGTTTGCATGCAGCCGGTTTTCGTGGCAGCCTCTAAAAGATGATCCGAGAAGGGCTCTCTCTCTCTCCTCTCTCTCTCTCTCTCTCTCTCTCTTCATCCTTTTGGCAATTAAGAAAACACGATTACATATTTGCTTAATTGCGCCTCTAGATAATAACCTCCGGAGATTTGTCTTCGTTTTTCTTTTCTTAGGAATCTTAAAGAAAAATACATTCCACTTTTGTTTTTATTCAACGATGGAATAACCCGAAGGCCGAAAGATTCACCTTGATTGCTTTAGATTTGTCGTTTTACCTGTTCCTGGGGGATCGTTCATCAGGTTAAATAATGTGACGTGTTTGTTTTGAACGCATTATTATCAGAGATGTTACATTTGTTTATTAATTATTATTTGCCTTAATTATTTAGGATTGCTCTGGTCACTGGCATCGTGAAAGCTGCCTGGTGGCGCAGGCAAACCGATTAGATGCCCTTGCCTGCGTGAAGGCCGAAGGTGTTGGCAAGTTGACGTCCTTGGGTAGGCTAGATCTAAAGAAGAAGGAAAAATTGAGAGGTGATGTAATACCAGAGACAGAAAAAAAAGGCAAAAGAGTGAGATATAATCAAAGGAGCAACACTCTAAAGAGTGATTCCTGTCAGAATACTTGTTACATTAATATTTGGAAATCGGGTTATACTGGGATTGCATGGTAATGCCAGAAGGCTACCGGGAATTTAATCTGTAGTAATTGGATGGTTTCCATAGTATATTTGCAGGTACTTTCCTAAGCATCCTGTACTTATTGAGACACTCGTTTCCAGTTTGTCTTGGCCAAATCACATCATTCATTTTGCCAAAAGCCGTTTGTTTTTGTGACTTGGAATTTCCTCGTGCCTCCGTTTTCTTGGCCTCACCCTGGAACTTGTTTTCTTTGGTTGTGGCATCGTCTTCTCTTTTAAAGAAATATAATTCAAAATCTTGTCGCAAATGGTGGTTATGGTGGAAATTTCACCACCAGGGACATCAGATATTGTCACAGAAATATACTAACATTTAACTATATTTTTTAAAGTATTAGAAAAAAACTAATAGGAAATATAGTGAGAGACAGGTAATTAAGTGTATTACGGTTTTCAAGGGATATTGAAGAAAAGGGTATATGGGCTTAACTTCGGTAAAATGTGGTATTTCTTTCTGTTGTTTGTCACAAATAACAGGGAGGGTGAAAGGAACGTCCGAAGCTTCTGTAGACAGTGCACCTCCCCCAGTAGACAGAGGGCAAAGAAGTTACGGGTGAAGAGTTCAACTTACGGAAATTAGATTTGAGAATTCAAGCAAGGTAACAAAAGTGTTCCGGAATTAAACCACCCCGAGTGTGTATCCGGTCTTGTGGACATGTTCGCTGGTCAGAATCGATAAACAGGGAGTTATGCGGGTGTTGTTAAAGGTAGGGGACAGATGGGGGAAGAAAGTGATGTGAGTAAAGATGGAGAGAGGAATTTGCAGAAGGAAACATTAAAATAGTAGAATCGGCCAAGAAATTAGCGTTTAACTACGGGTTCGTGTTTATTGCTATTGGGTACACTGTGATGTTTAAATGTGCAGTGTATTACTGGTATGGATGGTATTTATTTAGTGGAAGGTTGAACATGAAAGTTTGACACTTGTACTTCAAAGAAAACGTGTGTATGTGAGAGAGAGAGAGAGAGAGAGAGAGAGAGAGAGAGAGAGAGAGAGAGAGAGAGAGAGAGAGTACATCATGCCATACTGAGTACGAAAGAGGAATTAATAGTATTGTTTATGTGTGTGTTTTCTAACCTTTACATGTTCATACAAATATTCTGGGTTCAGGACTCGTATTTTGTATCTGGACCACACTTTGAAGCTATTACCGAAACCCAACGTGCCCATAAGTAGATGAAGGTATTCCCCTATCCTCCCTCCCTCCCTCTATCTCTCTCTCTCCCTCCTATCTCCTCTCCTCTCTCCTCTCTCTCTCTCCCCCCCCCCGCCCCCTCCCACAAATAATACAATTCTCTCCCTACCTCCAGCCACTTCCCAGCATCACCTGCCCACACCAAAGAATCCTATCCCCAAAGAATTCTTTTTCCTTCTTACTTGGTCAGCGATCTTTTGGAAGATGACGGTTGGTGGTTCTATCAGTTGATGCTGACTCTTGGGATGCAGATGAATTATTGTGCTGCTTGCAAGTGGAGGGAATTTGAGTTTTAACATTTTCTCTCTTTTTATTATTATTTACTTTTTTTGTCATTTTTCTGTTACTAGGAATAATATTTTTTCTAGGAAGAAATGAATTTTTGGTTTCTCCTTTTTAGTAAAAAAATGTGTTTTTATTATTTAATAAGGTTTTGCTTTCAAGGGACATTCGAGCTATTTCCTCATATTATTAGTTAGGGAAAATGATTTATTCGTGTATCTGTTTGCCTCTCCCTCTCATAGCAAAGATTTCGTTCTGTCAGGCTCACCTTTTCCTGCTGAGACAAGATGTTTTGGGGCTACTTTTTTTTTATTCAAATGGTAAAATTTATTGTTTGTGTCACAGTTTTTGGGTGATTTGTTATTTGTTACATTTTTTAAAATGAGATAAAACTTCTTTTTCAAGTTCAGAGTTTTTGATTTTTCACACTACGTATATACGTCTTAAAGTCAGTAATGTTGTATTTTCACTTTCGAGCCGAAGCCGATAACCGTTTGATATAATTAAATAAATTGAATACACCTAAATTCTCCACCCTTCTAAGCACAACAGAAATATGTGGGTATCACCTTCCTCCCCACAAGATAAACATTAGTTGTGCGCCGGGCCCCAGCCGTCAAAGATCCAATATCAAAAGAAGATGAACGTTTTCTAGGGTTCTCATTGAACACAGTCAATCATGGCGTGATATTTCAGGTGGGACTTACACTAGAAATAAATAACGAAAGCCGTGGTAGTTTTATGGATTGTAGAGGGTTCTCAGACTGCAGAAATATTTCATCGGAAGTAAACAAAAAACACCAAAATGGTAAACGTTTGACGTTATGGAAGTTTTCTTACTCCCGTTTTTCCTTCTTTCCTTTTGAAGAATAAATCTCAGGTAGATTGACTCTGGAAATAGATGTTGACTTTTGGTGCGATTCTTGGAGGTCGTCTTATTTTTCGAGACGTTTTGAGAGGTCGTACCTGATTTGTTGTCCCATCAGCCTGAGGGTTGATTCGACGACGCGTGATGTAGAGATGAGTGATCGCAGCACAAGTGTTCTTGCGTAGACGTTGAAAACAGGTGTTGTCGAGGAACTCTGACAACTTAGCACATCACCTACTCTCGGTTCATTGACCATCTTGTTGGCACTGGAGCATTATGGTAATTACCTGGTCCAACAAATTTGGAAGGTGGTTTTGCCTCTGTTTGTTTTTGTAGGCTTCATTTCTTGGAAGGAACCATTGACTGATCAGCGTTGCAAACTTGTTTTCTGTGCCGTTAGTCTGTGTGTGATCGAAGGTTTTATTTTGAAACTTAATTTTTGTAGTTGGCTGTTGACCATAGAGTTTTCAGGACTCTTTCTGCGCCTGTTATATTTTTTCGTCATGGTTGATTAACTGAATCATGTCGATCTTAGTAAAACTGTTTTGGTGTATTTGATATAATTTTTGGGGCAGATATCGAAATAAACAATGAAAAAGTTAAATTGATTTTAATTCTTGAAATATTTCTGTGGATAATTGGTGTCAAGGAATCAGGCTATTTTCATTTGTATTTTAGTTTTGTTTCCTTTTCACAGCCTAAATTGCCCTTTCAGTTGGATCCATATGAATGTGTAATCATTTTCACAGATGATAATAAAAATAATCTATGATAATAAAATCCAAGTCGATCTTTTGTCCTCCGCCGGGTGACAGTAAGGGAGACATGACACAGCCACCCTCCCTCTGCAAGCCGGGTTGACCGGCCCGGATGGAGGGGTGGCTAGGTAAGGGATAGGCAGGGTAGGGGAGTCACCCACCCCCTCGTGCAAACCTGTTTGTCCATCCCAGGGGGCGTCGGGTAGGTAGGGGATAGGGAGGGTAGGGGAGAGACAGTAGCGCCGGGTTCCAACGCGCCAACAAGGTCGTATTATAATAATGATAATCGGAAGATGTTTTCTGTATAACATATTTCATAGTTGGTTTCAATTTGTCTTCTCACTGTATCTCCTCGTGAAAAGTACATTTAACATGAAGATGAGTGCAAAGTAAAAAAATAAAGCTTAAAAACGAAAGCCAAAAAAAACAATCTGCAAGCAATACATTTCCTTTTTTATCTTGGGTTACTCCCCTTCTGTTGTGTCTTGTCCGTAATGCACTGCTTGTTATGACCTGCCTTTTCTGACGGACACGTACGATGTGTCGGAATATTGGGAGAGCAACCCCGTCTTCTGGACTGAATGCATGAGTCGGCTTTCGCTCTTTTGTTTTTACTTACGCAATTTGTTATTTGTTAGTATATTATCATCATTATGTAATGAGTTTGTTTTTGGCTGATGCACGCACGTGTTGCAGAATCTTGGTAGTAGTTGGGCACATTTTATTATCAAATTATTGTGGTATCAAGCAAAGGAAATTATACAGCTTTTGCCATTATATTTTTTATTGTTGGTTTGTTATTTTTTATTGCTTTTACAGTGTGTGTTTTATTTTTTTTCCTCATTGTCCTGTTACAGATGAGGTTCTTTGACTTCATTTGGCATTGACTGACCTTCTTTCATTCTCGAGTAAAACAGTGATAAAAAAATAGAAAAATAATAATAAAAATGTAAAACGCGCATTTATAAAAATTCACTAAAAAGTAACAAATAATTTTTGGAGGCACACCGGGACTTTCTTACAATTAATCATGTTACAAAAATAAAAGCATGGGTGCCAAACATGGAAGGAAATGCAACAAGAAATAAATTTATATATATTTTTCATTTCTTGTAGCATTTCCTTCTGTTTGGTTCCCCCGCTTATTTTTGTGCCTCAAAAAATCATTTTTTACTTTTAGTTTTAACAGAAATTGTAACCGATTTATGATTTTAACTAAAAGAAAATTTAAAGTGATATCCTGTCGAACCAAAGAAGGTACAAATCCTTAGAGCAAGAGGGAGAGGTCATTGCTGACTTACTGATAATGTAAGGTTGTATTGTAACCGTGCAAAATTTCAAGTCTATCGGATGAAGGGATCAGGTCAAAAATTGAGTTACAAGATTCGACCCAAACAGACAGACAGACGCAGAAGTCAAGTTAAATACAAGCTCAAGTCTCTCTCTCTCTCTCTCTCTCTCTCTCTCTCTCTCTCTCTCTCTCTCTCTTTCCTTTCCTGCAGTCTTGATTGTGCTCAATCTACATTGCGTACTTAGGGTTAGGCAAACCAGAGTTGTTTGCAAAGGTGTGTGTGCGTATAACAGTGCTGTCTTCAAGGGATAGGGGCTCTAATAGTGTTTACTTGGGGAGGGGTGGTAATTTGTTTGCCCAAACATACTAAAGGCTCCAGACTCACCACGTCAACTTTGCACTCACTCACCCAAAATGTTTGCTTCTTGGACCTCGTTGTGAAGCATTTCGGTTTACACGAGGCTTCAAAGGCGCGCTGCAAGGCAGAACTCTCTCTCTCCTCCAAGGTCTTACAACTCTTGATGGTGTAGTCATTTTGGGCAAGAACAAGCATTTGGAGTAGTTTTATTTATATGATGAATTAGACTGGGACGGACTTTGCTACTCAAATCAAGCCCGGACACCCAAGTCATTCTGGGGCGTTGCGGAAATATTAGCGTTATTGAACATCTCGTCGTATTTGCCGTATTTAATGACCAAATCCCATTTCCCTCTCTCTCCTTTTTTCTAGCTAAGTAAGAGACGTACAATTCTATATTGCGAAAGTAGACTCTGCAAAAGTAGTGAAGTTATCAGTGCAAAGATAAACAAGAGGCTGTATCTCTTCTTGTTTTTTCCCTTGTAGTTGAAGTATTCAAATATAATTATATAAAAGATGTGCAGTTAATTGCAGTGTTTCCGGATACAATTATCCGCACGTAATTAACATCGACTGCAGTGAATTTAAGTATTCATATATAGATCTCACCTATACACAAATTGAGTCTCTCATACATACTGCTTTTATGACCCAACCTTTGGTTTGTTGATACAGCATAGTAAGTAATGCAAAGAAAGTAAATGATTTCAAGTTTAACCTTAAACGTTATTCATATGTAAGTTTTGATTATACATTTTGTTGAACCACATAATCGCTCGACTAGACTATTTTAATTTAATATTTGAACGTCAGTAGTAGTGCCAGGGGGGAGAAAAGAGAAGCACAAACACACATTCTTCTTTACGACAAAGTCCCCTGGCGGTGGTGAGCCTTATGCACCTGGAATGGTTATGTGGACCGAGGAGGTCACCCAGTGAGTCGCGATTCGTTCGTTGCGGTCTTTCGCGCAGTTAGAATCAATATTCAGTGGGTTGAAGATTGTCTTCTCGTTTTCCCACGTCTTATTTTTAGGTGGTCACCGGTATCTTTTGCTGCGTTGAGACCGAGACGGGGATGTCGATGAAAAGAGGCTCGGGAAACTGAGAAAGTCAGTGAATACAACATTCTGGAAGGGAGTGGTTTGGATAACAGATTCAATCATCAGACTTCGAGTGGAGAGTTCGCAGCTTCCTCACCTTATCTTATCGGAGACCGGAAAGACTGGCGAGTTCCTCTCTCATAGATTAGTTGTCGTCAAATTTTTCATCGATGGGTGACCACCATTGAAAGCCAGGAGCCACTGATAGCACAACCTCACGTGACCGTCTGTAGGTGCGTGGGTGTAAGACTGGTCATTTACTCAGTAATGCATTTAAACTCGTAGAAAATCTTAAGATTTATTTATTTGTGAATAATAAAGTCACCAAGTCCACCTCGTAAAAATCAAAGAAACATGAACACGGGGGTTAGTTTTGTTGTCTTTTCATCTTGTGAAATTTTATATCCGAGTAATCAGTTTAAGCTTTGGACGTGAGAAAACGAAAAGGCAGTAGTAGACGAGAGTTACAGTCTCAATAATAAGTCGCTATTTGAAATTGTATATTGAAGTTCATATATTTTTTCGACGAATTGCCGTTTATGCAAGAACGTATTTATCTTTGTCAGTGCCTCCATATTTTTTTTTTAATTAACTGTCATTCCCTGATTCTTGGATTTTACCTGATGAATATTTGGATTTTTTTTCCATATGCTGGTCATTTTTCGTTCCCGCTTCAAATGAGAATGATCTTATTCACACTCTTAAGTGTCTACGCAGATGCTGGCTTCTTGGAAATAGAGATAACTGAGGTAAACAAAGAAGAGAAGGCGCATTCCCTCCCGCTCAGGCTAATCACAGCTAACTCAGAACAGTTCTCAGAAGTAGTAAGGTGTGTTAAGTTATTTCCTAAAGGTCGTAGCCATTTTGCGATGCGATGGCTACGAAGGGATATGAAGCAATTTCCTCTGTCGTCTGTTCAAAGGAAGTGTCCTCGTAGAAGCCCCATTGTCAGGCCGTTTTCCTTTTGAGCTCCAAACTTTCCTATTGTGTCAGTCACATGTTTATTTGGATTTGCTCTTTTCATGTGTCGCGTATTTGTTTCTTTTATTGGTACTTTCCACACTTATTAAGTGTCCTGTGTGTGTGTGTGTGTGTGTTTTTATGCATTGCACGTCACTTTTTTATGGAATTTCTCTCGTGAGAATATCATACTGTTTTATTTTGAAGACGTTCCGTAGTTTTCCCTACATTTATTTTTGTTTCACGTATTTTCTTTGCAATTTCCAACTGAAATTTTCATGATTTTATTATTTGCGTTGCCGTATTTTCGATTTTTGCTGTATCTGCCCCTAATGCTTTGAGATTCCCAGATGGCCATCTGTTAGTGCTTTCCTGTCGTGTTTAGTATTTTTGTGCTGAGAATCTCTTCGTCAATTGATTTCCCATTTTTCATAAGGTAATTTGCTGGCTCCGAGGGCAATGATTTTCAAGTGTCACTTTACCATCGGATGGAATGGGCAAACTAACAACTTTATCGAGAAGAGCGCAAGTGTATGTCAGAAAGTGAAGGTTAAAAGAAAAAAAGTAAGTAAAAAAATTGAACCTAACACCAGAAGGCGACACTACCGCTTCTGTAAAGAAGTAAGGATGTGAGAAAGGGGAAAATAGAAGCCGATTTCGAATTCCAGAGATATGGAAGTAATCAACGAACCGAATTTCCGAAGGGGGTTAGTGCACTTCAGGTGGTGCACTGTAGGCATTACTTAAGGGTCTTTGCAGCGTCCCTTCGGCACCTAACTGCAGCCACTTTCATTCGTTTTACTGTACCTCCGTTCATATTCTTTCTTCCACCTGACTTTCCACCCTCTCCAGCAATTGTTTCGTAGTGCAGCTGCGAGGTTTTCAGCGCTGAATGACCTCACATGTTCCAGCGCTTGCCCTTTGGCCTAAATTCTTTATGCCTTTACCTTACCCTCAACGAACCGAACAGTCTAAGACAGTAGTAGCTTACTCTTGGTGGTGGCTCGTTTGTACGTTGGGCCCCTTCCACAGAGCGAGCGAACACGGCACCCACTTTTATGATGATAATCTGGAGTCTTAACGGTTGCTTTATCGACCTTGTTGTACGTCATCTACTTCTTCCAACGGGACTGCAAATTATACATATATATATATAATTATATATAATATATATATATATTATATATGTATATATATATATATAGTGTGTGTGAGAGAGAGAGGAGAGAGAGCGAGAGAGAGAGAGAGAGAGAGAGAGAGAGAGAGAGCCTTCATGATGGCCAACTGCCAGTGTCTGTTCATGCAGAACGCCCATTAGATGCTTAGCGAGGAGCGCCTTGGTTTTCTGTTCGGGAATGTGTGTGAGCTTTCCCCGATATAAATGAGCACCTTTTCGTCATTTAAAAAAAAAAAAAAAAAAAGTTTTCCTTCAAGTTTTAAAACGGATGCAGCGTTTGTAGATGTAATTGTTAAGGAAATTATATAGTTTTTGTTTATATAAGTTTTAGATGTTCATTAACAGAAAATAATTCCTTTTTCTATTGGCTTTCAAGGGTCGATATGACCCATTGTGTTCACTAAAACGCTAAGGTTTTGTAACAAATTCCAATAACGGCTGGTTTTGTATTGAGGCCTCGGCGTTAATCATTCGCTTGAGCATCCTGGATCGTCTTATGCACTCGCTCAGTCCAGTTACAAGGAGGTGGCCTGTCATGGGCAGTGAATGAGAAATGTGATTTTTTTTTTCCTTCTTACAAGATTTTGCTTTAGAAAATACTGCTCCTCTCACTCAACGAGAATCCAATAAATTTCATGTTACGTATGGTGCATAATAATGTGTATCACTAGAAATGACGTAAGTCCTTAAAGCAACACCTATGATCTTTCATGCAAAATGTGGAAGACATTTGTATACTAACAAACATTTTTTATGCTAAGAAAAGAGAATATGCTTCGTATAAGAGTCCTCATGATCTTTCATTATTTAGTGTAGTGTGCTTTATGCAAGTTGGTAGTTAATGTCAGGTTGAGGAGGTTATTTGAACAAAGGCAAAAACTCTTGCAGTTGTTATATTCGCCAGAATTCATGATTTCAACGCCAGTGTAAGAACCGAACTGGAATGAAGGTGATATGGTAGACAGAGGATGACGACGTATAACTGTGAATATCGCGCGATATTGCTGAGAGGAACGTGTGACGATTCTTGAGAATGACCACCACTGCGTCCCTCAGAATGGAGTTGTTCGCATTACCTTTGACATCTCCGTGAAGTGGTTGAACAAATGACATTTTCTCTGTCTGAAGTTTTGTGAGCTCGTTCTCAACATCAAATTAAACAGGAAGACACAAAAGCGTGCTTATAAGTCTGTGGTCAAGGTTAATCAAATACGCCTTGATTTTAGAAACAACGTTCGTAGTTAATTGATGTTTACGAACACATTATTGTTTTTGCCCTCTATATTAATATCCGGAGAGAGAGAGAGAGAGAGAGAGAGAGAGAGAGAGAGAGAGAGAGAGAGAGAGAGAGAGAGAGAATATATGGTCCGTAACTTGAATAATGACTTGTGTAATAGGGCCCCATTCATTCTGTGGCCTAAAAGAGAAACTAAGGACATTTTTTTTTGTTAGGGGGATGTAATTGCATGTCATTACTGAGCTAAATGCAACGCTACATGTACTTTTTTCTTTCTATGATATAAATAACCGTAATAGTAAACATCCAAATTTGCTGTGGACACCCCTCCCTCCCCATATCTCTCTCTCTCTCTCTCTCTCTCTCTCTCTCTCTCTCTCTCTCTCTCTCTCTCTCTCTCTCTCTCTCTCTCTCTCACCAGACTCCAGGAAAGCAATTACCTGGCCAGTCTTCCTGCCTTAGGAATTCCCTCTATATCCGTCGCTCATCAAATAAGTTTTCTTCCTCAACCTGGTATAGAGAACGTCCTCTTTTTCGCATTGTTTCGTCAGTGTTCCATTTCAAAAGCTTCTTGGTATATCCACCTTCCGTTTTTTTATCGTCCAACGTGGCTGTCCTCCCTTGTTCTTGCTATCATTGCGTGATCATCTACATTCATTACACACACACACACACACAGACACACACACACAGACACACTAATAACGACCACAGTTACGCAGGATGGGATCTACCGGAGACGTTTATTCAGAATAAGTTAAAAGCTTTCCAGGCTATCAGACGAAGAGGACAGTTAGTACTGTAAAGCTTGTATTTTTCTCTCGAATAAACATCTCTGCTGGGTGCCTTCCTCTTTAACTGAGGCCCTGTTATTAAATGTACTATTCCACAGAACAATTGTGCAAGTGATAAAGATTTATATATGTGTGTGTGTGTGTATAATATATATATATATATACATAATATATATATATATATATATATATATATATATATATTATATATATAATATATATAAAGGTTTTTGCCACGGAGGCAAAAACCTTTATTTATACATAGCATCACGTTTTATATACTTCGTGATCAAGTTATTTTTATATATATATATTATAATATATATATAATATATATATAGATATAATATATATTATATTATATATCAGATAATAATATAATTGTTGTGTGGTGTTATGAATTTCTGTGAGCAAAGTGACCTTTATTCGGTTTCATTTCATTTCAGTAAGAGGCTTGAATACAAAAGTTAAATAAAGGTAGGCCATCTTACTTCCCCGTGTGATTCGAACCCTGGTAAGGTAATATTCTACGAAGAAAGCAAAATCCATATTTTTTCCTATTCCCCTCCTGTATGGTAAGGTGGTAGGCCTCTCTCTCTCTCTCTCTCTCTCTCTCTCTCTCTCTCTCTCTCTCTCTCTCTCTCATTGGAAAGTAGTTTTGCATAAGTACTTGGACCGATCATTACAAGGAGAGTAACTGTTCAGAATCTGATTCAGACCGGTTTATAATTGTTAGTAGCATACAGAAGTAATTTGAATTATTCTGTTCAAGTTACCAACCCCTTGATAATCATCAGAATTACGTACATTGTGTCGTTTACCTCTCTCTCTCTCTCTCTCTCTCTCTCTCTCTCTCTCTCTCTCTGTTTTCTCTATTATCGCAGGTGAAGCTTTTTATGCAGTTGACGGTGTTACAATGTTTACCCATTATGAATGTTTACACATTCAGAATACTAGTAATGATTAAATATTTAAGTCGTTAATGAGGTCATGGCTTAATTTAGCGAGGAAAGTGTTTCCTTCAATTTGCTACGTAATTATTTTATTATTATAAAGCGAAACTGGATTGATAAAGCATCAAGCACTTACGCCTGTACCGATTCCCGGATAAAAGAGAGTGCAGGAACAAAGAGTTTAGAGAGAAAGCCTCTTTGTGTGTGAGTGTTCGGGTTGGCATTCAAAGACCCAATGATGGATGGAGGGATTTTGATGCCCTAGAATTGAGCGGCGTGAAGGGGGGGAGCTGGCGCACGCGGCAGTGGGTCACAAGGGGGCCAGAAAGCTACCAGATTTGGAAAAATCCCCCCAATATAACCATATAATTCTCTTCTGAAACTATCGCCCTTGAGTTTGCGCCCCACGTTATTCTGGATGCATTAACTGTTGTTTAGAATAATTTGATTTGTGTTTTTATTCTTTATTAAAGGATAGTCCTACCCCGATTGGAACCTTACAAAACCTTATTCTTTCTATTAGATCCTTGATATGCGCAGAATAGCTTTCGCTTGAACGGTTGCTTGTGCATCTAGTAACTATTTAATCCCTGTAATTCTTCAACAAAACTTTGTGTTAGCGCAGTAGTGTAAAATTAGAGTAACCCTCGAACATTAAACACTAAGGTAGTTCAGAATCACGTGACCCACCCAGACAGACCGGCGAGAGATGGTCACGTGAAAGAGGGAGAAACCCACTCCATTTTGTTACTGCCTGGCTGCGAGTAGGGGGTCGATAAGGAACGGATAGAATACTAGAATACTGATTGCATAAACAACTCTCTCTCTCTCTCTCTCTCTCTCTCTCTCTCTCTCTCTCGTGCATCCCCTAGGCTAGACATTTTTTATACAAGAGATGGCTCCCTGGAGAAACGATTGTGTGGTTAACCACACGAGCATGAATTAACCATCACATAAGTATTATTCTTATACAACTATTATGCCTTGATTTTTTATTATTATTATTATTTAACCATGATTGTATTATTGTATTATCAAAGATAAGAGCGTAAACAGTTGCTTCTTAAAAGTAATTCTCTCTCTCTCTCTCTCTCTCTCTCTCTCTCTCTCTCTCAGACGCTTGGGCAGATAAAACATCGATAACGCACGAACTGGCATTCTCGACAAGTATGACCGTTAGCGACGTGTATTGTGTAACGGGGAAGAGCGATTGCTAAGAGAACGCACAATATGTGTATATAGAAAATACATAGATATATGATATATAAGTATATATACGCATATACATACATACACATATATACGTATTGTTCATACCCATAAAAATCGCTGTTTCCCCGTTACACAATACACGTCGCTAACGGTCATACTTGTTGAGAATGACGGTTCGTGCGATATGGGTGTTTTATCTGCCCAAGCGTGAACCAAAAGTAGATGCACAGAAGATGGAATAGGGTTTGTGTTAGGGTTATACTGTAACGGTGGTTATATATATATATATATATATATATATATATATATATATATATATATAATATATATATAATATATAGTACATATATATAACATATATATCATATATATATAATATATATATATCTACATATATATATATACACACACATATATCTATATATATAATATTAATATATATAGCATATATATATTACACAATATATATATATATATTAATTATATTTTCAATGCCTTTGTAATGTATTATTGTATACAATAATATTAAATTGTAAATGTAATAATTGTTTAGAAAAATCTCATTGTATCAGTAAATGTAACTTTATGTAAATCTCAAAAATAGATGTTGCCGTCTACTGTCCACTTACTTTTGATTCACTAATACATACAAATATATATACATATATAACATATATATATATATATATATATATATATATAATATATATATATATATATATTATATATGTATGTAATATAGTGTGTGTGTGTGTAGGTTAGTGCCTACCCGAGAAGACAAGCTGTTTGCTGTTTTAACTCTTACTTCGTGATGGGTTTGAGCGCCGGAAAAAAGACGTTCATTTTGGTCATGTTTCAAGCCGTGTAACTGTATTTGAGAGGGACGTGAGGGAGGCTGAGAAGCTAGGAAGCTGCATCGGTTTTTCCTAAGGATGTTTGATTCAATTTTTAGCGGATTGTTTTCACATTGTCTTTAGATACATCTCATTTCAATTGTCTCAATTTTGTCCGAATTTTGTTCAGTCTTTGGGAATGTCATTTTTTGTCTTTAAATTTTCTTTTATACATTGAACATCTCTTCATTGCTACGGTATTTTTTTATTTTTATTTCCTGAGTTCCTCATCAGTGTAGAGGTATATGAGGTATCTGTTTTCAGTTCTATCCGTTTTTCTTAAATTACCATATATTTCAATGTTATTTCTGCCTTTAGATTTCTTATTTTGAATTTCTGCATCATTTTGTTTTTCTGATTAATTAAAATTGTTTTGAAAGACATAAGCATCTTCTCTTCTTAATGTAATTTGCCAGCTTATAGAGCTAAATTTATTTACTTACCACCTTGTTTTGAGTAGCTTATAATTAGAATAGGTGGCATTGCTGAGATCTTGATATTTATTGTTTTCATATCTGGCATCAGTATTTGTTCTGGTGTTGAATTCTACCCAAAAATGACTGCCTTGCAAGTAAGTAGCTTTGCCTTCTCTATCTTACATGGTTTATTCATTCACTGTTTCTCTGCTACTGCCAGACTTTTGAAAAAATCTTTCGCAGCGTTTTCGTATAACTTCTCTTCGTTAAAGAGGCAGATGTGGGCAAGGCAAGAGGGAGGCATCGGTATGTCTGTACAATTGGCCTTTGCTCTTTATAACAAGTATATGACGACTGTTTTGTGGTTCATGTTCAAAATGCTGTTATAGTGTTGTAAGGAAGAGGAATTGTTTTGTTGTTACTATGATTTCTCTCATAGCTTCTGTGAAAACATTTCGATGTCTTTGCTTTAAGGAAAGGAATTTACTTTTCGCCTTCGCTTCTTCAGAGGGAGGAGATCTCGTCCGGAGAGGACATGACTCCTCTCATTTGTATTACCCTCACGTCTCCTTTCCTCTCTTATGGTCACTTGTGTACGTAAAATGGTTGTTCTTCATGTACCATTCTCTCTCTCTCTCTCTCTCTCTCTCTCTCTCTCTCTGTTGTTTTGTGACGGTCTACGTATGAAGAAACACGTTATGATGATGCGTCGTCGCGTTGTCACTAGATGGGACTTCATCGTCTTATTGTTGGTTCGCTATCGAGTCATTTGTCGAGCGTCATGGTCATTTGTGTAACTTATCACTTTGCTAATGGGATTTGTATGCACACCTGGCAGGCCCGTTTTTACATGGCCCCGAGGTGCCCGCGGGACCTGGGCACGCTTGCTGGCTCCATGGCAATAGATCAGAGACAGACAGAATTTGCATTGTCAGTCGATAGGAATTTCGCCATTACGACCAGCTGTGGGTTAGCCTTTTGTTTACATAGTTCATTCACCCTTGAGTCCACGGCTGTTCTGCTCCAAAGTGGAAGCTCTGGGATCTTTGTTGTTTTATTGTACCACAGTCTGTCTGTTGGGCCGTATTGATGGTATTCAGAGTGGAAAGTGATGCAGGTGAGATGTTGTTTACATTCATGTGTTAAACTGGTAAGATACGTCTTGGTAAAATTATCAGTGCAGATTGCGTCAGTATGGTTTAGGCAGTTCTGCATTGTAATTGAATTATTTTGTATATTTAGGTTAATAGAATGAAACGGGTTCATGACTCTTCCGAGTGCTTTTCGACTTACAGTTAAAGTTTCTAATATTTCATTCCAGTATTCATCATTCGTTAGCTTAGTGGGCTCGTATTTCTTCATTTTCTTTTTTCTCTGCCCTAATCTTTTTCTTAGGTTAAGGTTAAAGTGCACTGACATTTTGTTAGTTACTTTATTCATTATATGTATTAACCAGTTTAAAACTCATTTTATTCATTACATATGTTGACCATTTTCATTGAGGGTTTAAGGCTTTAAGCAATCATCTGGTCATTTTTATTAAGGATGTAGTTAAACATGCATCGTTGGTTTGCCAGTTCCTGGGTCATTTTCATTTGGTGTTTGCAGACCTTCCCGTTTGACCAACCACACAAGCGCATCACGTGTAACATTAACTTAGAAATTCACAGAATGTGTTTTTCTCCCCAAGACGGAAGCAAGAGGAGATGATGATATCTGCACCTCGTGTAAAATGTGTTGCACAGCGACAGAGTCATACCTGCTTTCCCTGTGTGAGGTCAGCTCGGGTTAAAGATCTGGTTATTTCACTCGTCAGTACTATACGTTTTATGAGATACTTATTTTAGTTTGGAATGGATCTAGAGGAATTTGGATGCACTTTCAAATACAGGATAAAGGTCTTAGATTTGGAAAAGGGGAACCTGCGATGGAGGAGGACCGACAGCTTCGAAGAGTTTCCTGTCTATGTCGCCACTCAGTTGGACCAAAAATGAATAAATAAATAACTGTTATGTGGAGAGAAAAAAAAAAATGTGTGTCTGTATCTAACATTTTTTTTTTTTTTCAGTACATCTCGACTCTCGAGTGTTATGTATTGTTATTATCTTTCCCTTTAGAATTTGTATTGAACGAACTATGTAACGTAGCGCATCTACAAAACTAAATTTACCATACCTAGCGTGTATACCGGACATATATTATTATTATTATTATTATGTATTCTCTTAGGTACGTGAATGAGATGCCCAATGTACCGCATCTACAAAACTAGCCTTACATTCCTAGCATAATCTGTCAAACCATTTTTGTTGTTATTATTATTACTCTTATTATTATATTGATTGATATTACTGTTGTAGCTTTAAAGGTCCTTGTTCTTTTCTACTTTTAGTGTGCGCAGTTCTGAAAGTTGATGCAAAGATGATTTTTGATGAAACTTAAAATGAGTCATTTTATGTTAAGAATTTACTCCACTGCTGCCATTGACTTCCACCCTCTGGAAACAACTGAGCGTTAACCAGGGCGCCATTAAAGAAGCAGTTTCGAATTAAACACCACAGGCCTACTAGGTACGCCTTGGCCCAACCTTTGCCCTCGTTGGTTTTTAATACCCGCACATCAGTGTCACTTATACATTAGTTAAGCAAGTCTTGTTAAAGTCTTTGTTAAACCCTTGATGGTTAATGGCGCTAGGAAGGAGGATTATTGTTTATGATTCTTACATTTTTTAACATGGATCCCTGTGTGTATTTGATGAGTTCAAGATTGAGTCTGGTGTTAGGTAGGAGGGAAAATGAAGCTTTGCCTTAATAAGAGAGTCTCTCTTTAATTTTGAAGTTCGAACGAAACGTTTTTGACCTTGGCAAATTGACAAGAGAAAGACTCGTTAGTTCGAGCACTTCAAGAGGAAGTTCTTGTGAATTTGAGCAGTGATGAGATAATTATAAGTAAAATAAACAGTTGTACAGATAATATATTATTGATTGAGTGCTCCTGTGATAATTTATCGATTCAACCGAACGTATATTGTAAATAACTAATAAATGATTTGTTCCATTCAACAGAAAGTCGCTTGTTAATTGAACGAGAAAAGTTCTCTTGTTAGGCATGAGTTGTTAGTTTGAACCGTTTAGAACTTTAGTGGAATATCTCGTGAAAGTGAACACACACATGAGAAATTTGTTCCCATAAAAATGATTTTTGTAAGTCTTCTTGATGCAGAACATCTGAGTAGTTTGAACACTCCAACAAAAAGTCTCTTGTTGATCTGAACAATCAAAGATTTGGTCTTCACGGGAACATTGTGCTAAGACTGTGTCGGGTCTGTCACAGTAATAGAGCGTTGTTTATGCGTAAGTGTGTGTATGCATGTATATGTGTATGAAATGTCATAGAGGTATGGGGTTACCGGGGTCATACCCACTCGTGCTTCATACCTGATGCCAAGAAGGGCGTGGCTACTCAAGCGTTCTCTTCTGCCCCATTTGTCTTGTGGCGCAGCCTCCTCCAGACGATAGAGAGTGCGTGATGAAAAGCCATTTTAACCAGATGCAAGGTTTTTGTCCAGAGTTAGGTGCCGTAAATAATAGAAGACTCTTAACAGAGTATATGCTTACTCTTT
>NC_087208.1:72559703-72579703 GCF_015104395.2 Macrobrachium nipponense | reverse complement strand
TATTTGTGGACTAAAAAGATAAGCTGTGTATGACAAAGCATAGATATAAAGAACAAAAATGTTACGAAGTCAGATTAATCATTTAAGGAAAGTATAGGGAGGGGAACAAGTTTTATTACACAAGAAATGAAAGAATTTCTGAGGAGTATAACATAAAATTGAAAAGGAGGTTTATTTCCCCCCCCCTAAAAAAAAAAAAAAAAAAAAAAAAAAAAAAAGAAAGAAAGGATTGAGGCAGTAGACCATGACCGACCGTGAACCAGGGTGTGGACATAGTTTTATAGCCTCAGAATCTGATCATTACACATTTTCTCTCTCTCTCTCTCTCTCTCTCTCTCTCTCTCTCTCTTCTCTCTCTCTCGTCTCTCCGCTCTCTCTCTCTCTCTCTCTCTCTCTATACCCCTTTTCTCAGTACCGTAAATTTGAGAAATCGTATAAGGAACAGAGTGAGTATAAAAAAAAATTTACCGGCAATTTAACTGCTAAATGAGTGAGGGCTTCTCGAATTGACATTAAACCTGAGGTGACTATGTGATACACACATACATACACACCTGTAGGCGAGCTATAAGTGCCGACAGTGCACCTTATGCGGTGCTTTGTAGGTATTAAGGTTCTTTGCGCGTCCCTTCGGCCCCTAGCTGCAATCCCTTTAATTCCTTTTCATTCCTTTTACCTTACCTCCATTCATATTATCTTTATTCCATCTTGCTTTGCAGCCTCTCCTAACAGTTGTTTCTAGAGCGACTGCTTTGAGGTTTTCCTTTCAAACCCTTCTACTCTCAATTTGAATGATCATCTTTGACGATGATCATAACATGATCATCGCCACCATTTTCATCGCTGTCGTTATTATCTTATTTATCGATCCGCATCAAGATACTTTTCACAGTGTCGAACATAATCTTCATCTAGAGTCATACTTCCAGCATGACCTTTCATGATTGGGATCACGTATTCACCCTCAAAAGTTCTTTCCATACACACACCACCAACTCAGGGCACTGGCGTCGTCACTGCTGTTGCCATGACGCTCTCCAACACTCTTACCATCATCACTTTTATCTCCAACGACATTTCCCCTCCGTCAGTTGCGGCCATCGTTTCTTTGAACTCACTTTATCTCTGCGATGGAGTCAGTTGAGGGCTGTTGAACTGCGCATCCTCACCAGCCTCCGTCGAAAGCCGTGTATCTCAGGTGTTGGCCACTGATGGAGAGGGCGTGGTCCTGCTGCCGAGAGACGATACAGTGCAATCGCCAATGGAGTTTTTTTTTTTTTTTTTTTTTTTGTTTTTTTTTTTTTTTTTTTTTTTTTTTTTTATTTTTTTTTTTTTTTTTTTTTTTTTTTTTTTTTTTTTTTTTCCCTCTCTAGAAAATCGTACATCGCAAGTTTTCGGTTTTTCAATTGTGGTACAGTATAGTGTTTTTCGTGATAGTGATGAGTGTTTGAAATTGCTCTCCTGTAATTAAAATATGGTTTGTGGTTGGTCAGCTGGGATTATTATAATTCAAATTGAAAAAAAGCTGTGAGGAAATTATTAAAACTATTTATAAATGTTTACAAATGGCAGAGTATTCCAAAGACCAGGGTTAACCCCATTGCCTCGATAGCAAAACTGATGACTGCCCCCTACTACCTATAAAACATTTTAAATTTGGAACACTCCCCTCGCTTCCATTTTTCCTGGTTCTTATCATTGTCCACACTTGTAGGGCAGTTCTAGTTTCCTACAGGCTTAGACATCCTTTTGTTCCAGCGTGGTTAAGGTAAGACATTAGATACCCATAACGTGGGCCTTTACCAAAGACTTTTGGTTTACCTGTCCCGCCGAACTTGCATATAAGGGATAAGAATAGGGACGCTTCCTTCATCCCTCCTTTAAGGACTCGAATTTAAAGGACATTCACAGGCAGGTTCGTCTTTTTGCGTTTCTCACTTCGTCAGTTTTAACTTTTATTTATTTCCTCTTATAAAAAACTCTCTCTCTCTCTCTCTCTCTCTCTCTCTCTCTCTCTCTCCTCTCTCTCTCTCTCAACTGGAGGACCCTTAATTAAATCTCAAGTTAGGCGAGAAAGGACGAATAGGCGACTTTCGTAAAAATTCGTCTCGACCTAAGCAATGAAACAGGTACATTGTTGTGAGAAGGGTGTTGTGGGTCGCAGCTATGGTTGAAAGAGGCAATGAAAGAAAATGGACGTGAATGTTCAATGCTCTTGTCAAAATGTAATACCATCAAAGCAGGTTGGCCTCGACGACGTAATCATCTCTCTACTGGTGTGAATTCATTCATTAAATTTTTGATAACCTCTGCTTCTTCACTTACCTACAAGCTACAGCGCTCGACCTCTCTCTCTCTCTCTCTCATCTCTCTCTCTTTCTCTCTCTCTCTCTCTCCTGGACTGGCTTCGTTTAACTCGCCTTATATGGGTATAGAAGTAGTTTTAAAGGAAAGGGATGTGGGGGGGGGGGGGAGATTGATGGCTGGAGGTGTTCGAGAGGAATAGTGAGCGAGTGAGATTGTCCTCGCCCGCCTGCCATGTTGTGTGCTCTTTGTACTCTTCTGGCCCCTGAAAACCACGGCGCTATTTCTTTCCGCATTTTTATTCATAGTCACTACTGGAGAGTTTGTGTGATATATATATATATATATATACATATAGTCTGTGTTAATGTATTATGATGGTATTTTCATTAAAAAAAGGCACAGCTAAGAAAATTGAAGTAAAGTACGTGTGACATTATTATTATTATTATTATTATTATTATTATTATTATTATTATTATTGTTATTATTATTATTTATTGTTATTATTATTATTATTATTATTATTATATTATTATTATTATTACAGAAAAAGCCCAAATTTCTACATAACTTAGGCAGTAAGCTATCAGCGAGTGGCTTGCCTAGATATAATACCTACATATGATAAAAAGATGAAGAAGCGAGGGCAGAAAATAAGTGTTGTAAAAAATGATGAAAAGATCACAAAAGTCGCGTGCAACAGATTCGGATATTGACAAATAACTGTCGTTGAAAAGCGTGCCACTTTAATGAACACCAAAATAAGTGAACAGCTTATAAGTAAGTTGGGAAGATAGGCACCATTAAACACAGATTTGAAGTGGCTAGAAATAAATCAAGGTAAAAATTTATGTGTTAATTAATTGAATAATTATTTTTAGCTCAAATACTAATGTTATTTTAATAAACTTCCTGGTATATATTGTCTCAGATTTTTGTTCACATAAAACTGACGCAATATACCAGCATATGCAGATGTCGTGATTTGGCCACTGATGCCATAGTAGAAAGTTCCTTGAATGTGATTAAACCATTTTAAAATTAGGTTTCTTGATTATGTGTATTATTATGTAATAGTATTGCTATCATCGTCAGCGTCAGCATCAGCAGCTGTCACGTCATCGCGACCATTTCACTTGTTACTACCCTAGTCTTCTCGTCTTTGCAGACTAGCACAGTCAGAGGATTATCTGATGCACTAGGGGAAAAAGTTGTCGTGCACAGCCAGGGTACCTAACCGTGGCCTAACCCTACCGCTGCGTTTGTTTGTTTACCAGATAGTCTGGTGTCATCACGAGACTTTTCGTCCCATTCATTTTGTTTTTGGGGGATTACCAAGGTGTAATCAGGCCTAAAGAGGACGCCCTTCTAGCGAGAGAGTATGTATGGGGGACATCTGGGAGAGAGAAGGACTGGGGAAGACTTGTACAAGAAAGAGAGTTTACTCTACTGTGGGTTCCTTGTCCCTTAAGCATGCACCTTTTCATGACTGGAATTGATACCGAACCCATATGATATGTCAATGGTATATATATATATATATATATATGACTGGTAAAAGTGTTCTGTAACAACAGAATTCCATCTAATAAAAGGAGCCCATAAAAACACCAAAATGTAGAGAGAAAAGTACTATATTTCAGAGACTGCTGTCTCTCTCTTCAGGTATATGAATGAGAAAAGTTTACAGAAAAGGTGGTATTTATACCAAGAGATTCGTCCACAAGTAAGCCAATTTAGGTCACCCCCGCTGATAATCTTCCTTTAATCTTCTTAAGCGTTGGTTGAATGAACACTGCGTCGACGATGTCCGATGTCCAATTCCCTTTTGAGATGTTCATTACCTGCTTCTCTTTTATTAAGGCCGATTCCATCATTTGACTCTTGTACCGGCAGTTGCTGCTATAAATTACACGTGACATATTCCAGTTTATTCTATGGTTAGTTCATATATGATTGAAAATAGCCGAGTTCTATTGTCCATACCTAACTGACCGTTTGTGTTGTATTAATCTCTGGGGAAGTGATTTACCTGTAAATCCGATGTAAGATTGGTCACAGTCCTGGCATGGGATCTCATATACCCCAGAGTCTTTGGGCGGTGTCTTTTGTTGGACGTTAATCAGGGATTTGGCTAAGGTATTTGGGTAGGTAAATGCAAAAGGGTTGGATTTCCCAAGGGTGTGAGTTACTCTCTTAATCGTCTCCAGGTGGGGAATTTTTATTTTATTGTTGGGTGTGTCTCTGGTCTTGTCTTTAGGGGGTCGGTAGAAAATTACGTTTGCTTTTTGAATTGCTTTCTCAATTATATGGTCAGGATACGTTAAAGATGAAAGTTGCTTGCGAATTAGTTCAAATTCTTTTTCCAGGAAATCTGGGGAACAAATTCGTAAGGCTCTTAAGAATAGGTTGCTAGCTAGACCTATCTTGATAGTATTGTCATGATAGCTAAAGTAGTGAATATATGAAAGTGAGAACGTTGGTTTTCTGTATATGGTAAATTTGTATTCTGTCGTGTCTCTGATTATTAAAACATCAAGAAAAGGAATTTTGTTGTCTGTTTCCCATTCAACTTTAAATTTGATGCTGGGCACTAATGCGTTTAATTTTGAGAGGAATTCATTAAAATTACCCCACTTATTATCCCAAAATGTTAGTATGTCATCCACGTATCTCATCCACAGCATGTTTTTGGGTTTTATTGCATTTTATTACTGTAGTTTCAAAGTATTCCATGTACAGATTGGCTAAAATAGGACTTAAAGGACTACCCATACTACACCCCGAATTTTAATTTTTGCTTGTAGAATGATTCCCCGAATGAAAATACGTTATTAGATGCACATAATTCAACTAACTTTATTATTTTGTCAAGTGCCAAAGGGAAATGATCTGAATAGGGGATAATTTTCTCTTAAAAACTGAAGAAAGTCCTATACTGGTACTTTTGTGAATAGGGAGTCTACGTCAAGGCTTAAAAGTTTTTATGTTGTGAAGTGGTATATGTGCTTCTCTGAATTTGTGACAAAAGTCTTCCGAATGTTTGATGTGACTGGGAGAAAAAGTGCCTAAAAAAGGAGAAAGGAGGCCAGCTAACCATTTAGAAATTTTGTAATTGAAAGCTCCGGCGCATGAAACGATGGGTCTGAATGGAAGATTGTCCTTTGTGAGTTTTGGGAAGACCATAAAAAGTAGGGTAATTTAGGATTATTACTTTAAATTTCTCTAATAGTTCAATACTCTTTTTGTCTTGGCCAATTAATCTTACTTTCCGAAAAAATTCTGTGGGAACGTTCTGAAGGGATTTTTCGTCAGTTTTTCGTAAGTATTTGTGTCGCTAAGGAGCTGGTTGATTTTGTCGAGGTAGAAGTCTTTGTCCATTATTACAATTTTGCCGTCTTTGTCGGATCTACTTATTATAACATCTAACTTTTTTTAGCGAGTGGATGGCTATCATGAATCTGCGGGGAACAGGATATTTCTTATGAAGGTCAGTTAAAGCATTTAGTAACACTCCTTTTAAACATATCTCTTCACGGCTGTAGTTTTTGTCAGATATGAATTTATCAAAAGCCACTATGAAGTCTAGGTTGTTTTTGCGGTCTGGCATTAGGGCAAAGGATAAGCCTAAATTTAAACTAAATGTTGATTTACAGTAAGGGGGGTGTTGGATAAGTTTAAAACTTTGTCTTGTTGTTCAAGATTATTCCATGCGAGATATCTATTAGGTTGTTTAACTTGCGTAAAAGTCTGTTGGAATGAGTCACGCTATTATAGGCAGCAATGTCGGAACAGAATGAAATCAGATACCTGTATACGTGGTCCGTAGTGAGGAGGCGAAGATTAGATTGAGTTCCATATATCACTCTGCGTAGCACGAAGATGTCGTTTCTCGTATTGGTGATTCTTTCTTCCAGGAAAATCTTGTGTGATAGAGGGAAGGGGTTTGATTGCAGAGTCCATCTCCCGAATCCGTACATTTTGGAAGTACTTGTTCTTTGAGGCATTCTTCCAAAAAGTGTTTTTGGTTTTCAGCCGGTGTAGTCTGTTCAGTTCTTTTTCAAACTTGCGGAAAACTGGCTTGACTTCTGGAAGTGAGTGAAGAATCGTGGAAAGGCGGTTGAATTCCATAATGGGCTGACAATGACTGGTAAAAGTGTTCTGTAACAACAGAATTCCATCTAATAAAAGGAGCCCATAAAACACCAAAATGTAGAGAGAAAAGTACTATATTTCAGAGACTGCTGTCTCTCTCTTCAGGTATATGAATGAGAAAAGTTGACAGAAAAGGTGGTATTTATACCAAGAGATTCGTCCACAAGTAAGCCAATTTAGGTCACCCCCGCTGATAATCTTCCTTTAATCTTCTTAAGATTATATATATATATATATATATATATATATATATATAATATATATATATATACATATATATACATATATATAATACATATATATATATATATATATATATATATATATATATATATATATATATATATATATATATATATATATATACACACACACACACACACACACACAGATAATGTCTGTGTATTTGTTGCATATGTATATGTACATACACAACTATAAGCATAATGAATCCTCTTATATTCCGACCCAAAGAATAAGGAAATTCCGTTGCGTCTCCCTCTGTCTCCTCCACTTTGCATTGTTCTAATAAGTCAGGTAGCATTAAAAGGAGCTAAGTAAACCTAAATCGTCCATGAGTGCAGTAGGGATTAGGAAAGAGCGCAACCGAAGTACGTACCTACTTGCTCTCCACGTGCAAGTGAGCAGGTAGTCCGTCAAGGTCCCGGGTTAAGCTCTCATTTTTGGGGCCGGGCCATTGAGATGGGTGGTAAATATTGACGCTTGCTATATATAGTTAAGGGCGTACCACATGAATATATGTTTACGTCCCGTTGACTCACACTAGTTTTGCGGAACCGTTTAGTAAGCTCATTTCGGGGGTTCCTATTGTTTATCATTAGCCGTCAGCAGTTTGGAGTCGAGAACTCTTGAGAAGCAGCAGAGATTGAAATTGAAGGTGGTCAGAAGTCTGCGTAGTTATTTCGAGTTGAGTTGTTTTTAGTTGTCAGTGAGGACGGATAAGGAACAATACTGTATATAACTGGTTTTTCACTTCATTTTAGTTACTGAAGTATGAGTGCGGTTATGTACATTTAAACGGATAGAAGTAAAATTCGTAGTCCCTTAATTTTATTTGCTGTAGTATTAAAGTTAAAAATTAAACCTGTAATATAACTGGACTTGAGTAGTTAGTTGTATTGTTATAACTTAGAATACATGAATCAACAAACCCGTAAAGTCTTGCAGCTTTTGTTATTTTGGTGTAATGTTGGGATGGATACAGAAATTAAGCCTTGATAATCTCTTGGGTTCCGCTTTTCTTTAAGACCAGATTGTTTTAGCTTCAAATAATTTTGTAGTAAACTTGTTTGGCCATTTAAATTTATTTTGAAGTCTCAGTTACGTTATCTTGTGCAAAGTTCCAGGGAATAACATCGGGTAATGCCAAAAAGGAAATTTATTGGTTGATGCTTCATAGTAAAAATTTTGAAGTTTTTCCGACTATGCTGAATATATTCGCCGTGCGAAACGATTTTTGCATAAATATTTAATGATGTTATGACCAAAATACTTATATTTTAGTATTTGTTTCTATTTAACCACTTGTACTTGATGCTTTTATAGCGTTATTTAGACTACATATCTTTGCATACCTCCTCGTCATGGACATCTTTTGGACTGAAGGGTCATTTTTTGCAGTCCTCATTCACGCTGTTAATAGGAAATTGATCGAAGTGGCTGACTATTGTAGTGGTGCGATTCTTGACTTCTGAAAGTTAAATGGGGAAATGGCAAAATTAGTGATAGCTCAGTTTGATGGATGATATGACCGTTGGGGGAACATGTATAATGAAACCAACCATGTTTATGTGATAATCGTGGATAATAATCGATAATCTTTTAAACAGACGAAATTCAGGCTAATTGTACATAATTCGAATAGGAAATCTCATGTTGTTTTATGGTTATTAATTACAATTATTATTAAAACTTTCTTACAAACAAAGGATATTTTAAAACACGGAAGTTTTATTTTTAGCTTTCAAAAAATTCGAGACGAAAGTGTGTACATATCCCGACATTGCATTAATATATCTGTACTGTGGTGTTTATATCTTTCAAAGTTAGGAAGCTTTGTTCGTTTTAAGAAAAGAATTTTTAAAAAAATTACAATAAAAAGTACTCATCATATACTTCAATTATCATAATCCTTGTTGTTCAGTTAGCACCGTATCATATCCATTTATAAGAATCTCTTGGGCAATAAAAGTCCCGGATAATGGAAGAAATGGCGGTAGCGTCCTTCGCATGTGGACAAGCGATATGGAGCGTGTTTCAGAAACTCAAAAAGTCTTATTCAGTTTGTCAAGAATCTTGTTTATTGCCTCGTCTGTTACCCAGTTGCCTAAGCCGGATAATGAGGAGGTTGTGTGTGTGTGTGCGCTTGAGTTGAAGGTCCCTTTCCATGTTTTATGAACGTTTTCGTTCATGTTATCGGCAATTAATGTTCTTCATGTAGCTATCGGGCCTTGTGTGTGCGTTTTTTTAAATTGTTTTTTATAGTAGCAGATGCTTTGAAAGTTCTTGGTGATTAATGTTATTTTTACTGATGATTCTGATAAGAGTGAGTGTTACTTCATATTTTTTGTCAAAATGTGTTCTCTCTCTCTCTCTCTCTCTCTCTCTCTCTCTCTCTCTCTCTGAGTCACCTAACAGGATGCCTTCCGCCAATGAAATGGCCCTTCAGTGAACCTTTAATGCGTGTTCACAGTATGGCTCTTGTGTGGTGGTGTCACGCTGTCCTTGTGGCCCAGTGGTAGACTTCCTGAATAGGTCACCATTAACTAACATGGGCCTTTGAGTTGTTTCAAAATCCTCTTTTATTAAGAATTTTTGTCTGTAGTATATTTTATTGATATATGTATTGGCATGTGAACAACACTCCAATACATTTGAAACTTTTGCACGGCTTCTTTCAAAAGTGTTCCATTTATCCGAATTCCATTCAGCATATTTTGTTATTTCTGTCGTCGTTTTTTTATGTGTATGGCTCATTTCAGATGTTTAAAATTCAGTGGATTTAAGTCAATTGCTTTGTGACTACTAAAGGAATATATTAGATGAGAAAACGATACAGTTGATCATTATATATCGTCTTGACTGAAAATATGATGCCAAGGGTACAGTACAGTACGCCGTTTAAAAACAAAGTCGATTTGGCGATACATGACGACAGCCATCAGTCCAGGAAGAAGCAGTTACAGTTTGTGGTGTCTTGCATCGCCTGCCTTCGAGACTCTTACAGCCTTTTGTTTAGAAACCCCTACGCCTCCGTAAATCCTCAAGACCCCCCTCCCCCCAACTTCCCTCTCTGCAACCCGAAAGGGCATCCCGCTCCCTGGAACTCGCCACAACAACAGCACTTTTATGAAGAAGGGAGCAAAACAAAAAAGTCGCCGTCAAAGGGGGCGACCTTGCACCTGTGAAGATGATGATGGTGGAGGGGCTGCTATAGGCGGGGGGGGGGGGGGGGGGGCAAGGGGGGGGGGGGGGGGGGTGGGGGGGGGGGGGGGGGGGGAGGGAGGAGGGATCAGGGTGCATTGAGGGAGCTGCAGCTGAAGGTCGCGGTGTTGGTTGTGGTGATGAGAGAAAGAGAATCGTGAAATGTTTGATTCTTCTCTCGAGAAACTTAATTATTCAGATGCTGTCTCGAGATACTACTCATTTTTCACATTCTGGTGTTGTTCCTCTCTTGTGCTCTGTTCTCTGATGTTTAGATAATGAAACGCATTATTTCTGAGCAAATATGCGCATGAGACCACACATTCGGTTTTTTTTTTTTTATTATTATTATTATTATTATTATTATTATTATTATTATTATTATTAGGCGAAATTTTTGGAGATTTAATTTTTATAAGAATATATTTGAATGAAAAGTATATAATCCAGACTACCTTCACTACGAGCTCTTGCTAATCTTCGGAATTGACTCCCAAGTTATATTTTCCCTGACTTACAATGTATACGTATGTTGCCCCGAATTGGGAATTAAAAATACCATTACCTCTACCCACCTATCAAGACTGTTACGTGACCTTGGGACGGTGATTAAACGAAAGGGTCCGCCAAGGACGTTTGAAATATTGAGAAAGTGACCTTAGTCTCTTTCTCCACTTTTGCCCTTGCAAGTTGGGTCCTCTCATTAGGAAAGCCCAAGGTTGGTTAATTCGTATACGTGACTTGGAAATTTCTGGTGGTTTTTCTTCGCATCTGCCAATAAATAGTAATGGGTTTTGGTTTTGTTACTTGTAGACTTTTGATGAAGGCAATTATTTTTTTGTGATTGAGGTTATGCAGAGAAGTGCACCTGAGCGCCTCAGTGGCGTGATCAGTATGGTCTTGGCCTGCCACCTCGGTGGCCTCGAGTTCGCTTCTCGGGCATTCCACTGAGGGGTTAGAGATGTGTATTTTTGGTGATAGAAGTTCACTCTCGACGTAGTTCGGAAGTCATGGAAAGCCGTTTGTCCCGTTGCTGAATGACCTCTGGTTCCATGCAACGTAAAAACACCATACAAACAAACAAACAGAAGTGCACCTGTCCCGTCAGAACTCAGAGCAGTATTTGAGTGATTTTGCAATTGTAACTTACTTCTAGTATATCAAGATGATAATTTTACACTACATTCTGTGTTTTAAGCTTTTGTGATCACATATAGTAAGCGGGACCTTTGTCCTGTTATCCTCTTCTGGGTTGAGCCTTCGCCAAGGTCATTATGTTTGGCCTGAGGAAGTTGTTATGCAAACTCCTGTATTTTCATTGTCTGAATCGTCAGAATATAAAGAGAGAAAAAGAGACTCATTCATTAATGTGTTCATATATTTGTGTATCGGTTAATTACTTTGATCTTACTCTAGTATAATTCTCATCTTTTTTTGTGCCAGTTTTGGAATTAAATCTGTTTTTTTAACATTATGGGGTTTATGTATTAACTTCTCTTTTCTGCTTACAACTGTTTGCAGAAATCAATCAGTCTTTCTTTTCCCAAAGTGGTTTCCTAATCGTTGAAAGTAGTTAAAGGCTTATTTTTTAAGTAATGCCACATTAATACCTACGCATGGTGAATAAGGAAGCACAACTTTCTTTTCTATAAGAGGAAACTATCATTAATGTGTTCATATATTTGTGTATCGGTTAATTACTTTGATCTTACTCTAGTATAATTCTCATCTTTTTTTGTGCCAGTTTTGGAATTAAATCTTTTTTTAACATTATTGGGTTTATGTATTAACTTCTCTTTTCTGCTTACAACTATTTGCAGAAATCAATCAGTCTTTCTTTTCCCAAAGTGGTTTCCTAATCGTTGAAAGTAGTTAAAGGCTTATTTTTTAAGTAATGCCACATTAATACTTACGCATGGTGAATAAGGAAAGCACAACTTTCTTTTCTATAAGAGGAAACTATCTGA
Source organism: Macrobrachium nipponense (assembly GCF_015104395.2). Lineage (NCBI taxonomy): Eukaryota > Metazoa > Arthropoda > Malacostraca > Decapoda > Palaemonidae > Macrobrachium > Macrobrachium nipponense. Next base: position 72,567,830 of record NC_087208.1, on the reverse strand, counting down.
TTGCATGCAGTAGAGGAAAAGAGAATTGCAGTCAGACATGCAAAATTTGACTTTTTCAATTTTGAATTTACTGCTCTTTGATTTCATCCACATTGAGCTCAGGAATACATTACAAAAACATTAAATAAAAATATACTCAGTACTGAGTTCCACTAAATGAAATACAGTCTGTAATGAGAGCGCATTCAGCTCAGGACCTTGAACACATTTAGAGTCAATCATGTTCTAGTCTAGTAATTCTAGGGCCTCATTGTGACCAGTTGCAGTTGATACGTGATGTTTGTAATTACAGTTAGTGTTTAACGTTGCTATTTGTATGAAATGATGTGCTTGAACTCCCGCCTTTTTATCCGGGCTTAGTGTATATAGACTATAGGGCCTCTCAAGGGAAAATGAGTGAGCTAGAGAGCGCAGACTGAAAAGAAGTAAAGAGAGCGCGCGGTCTGGATTGCTTGCTCGCCTGAACATTTTGCCCGGTAATAATGGCGTTACTGGAGATTCCTGCCTCGCGCCTTCTGAATTATGTGGCATAGACGCAAGTATCAGGCGCCGCCCACACACGCCCTCATTTGCTTCTCATGGGCGTAATGAACTTCGAGAGAATCTTACCGCCCACGCTGTCTACATTTTGAGTTGTTCCGACTAAGTACAAACCGTCCGGTTGTCTAACAAAAGGATATCCGCGGGAACGCGCCGCCGCTACCGCATACAAAGAGTTCAAACTTGAATCGCGTACCTGGGTCTGGGGTAACTGCGCGGGGTGAGCCCGGGCCAGCTTGGGTAGGTCATTGTGATACCATTCTTTTTCGCGGTAGCCGTCGTGTCAACACCTACTCCTTCCGCCTTGACCCGACTTGAGATAAACAACACATGACCGCCGACTGTAGTCTTTCTTTATCGTGATATATCTTTGACATCCTGTGCTTGAGTGCTTCCCAGTGCCCTTTTCCTATCCTTTTATTTATCCTTTAGTATTACCTAGCATCCTAATTCTTTCCTGTAAGTATGGAAGGCGGATCTATGGTGGGTTTTTCGGGGAGGAGGATTTGTGTGTGTTTCCGATGGCATGCGTTGCGGTACATCTTTGCCTTCGCCAACCTCGGATCCTCATCTGTGGTGTATTGCTTGTAGGGGGTTTTTGAATGTTCCCTGATGCATCGTGTTCAACCTGTGCGCAGTGGAATAATGATCAGTGGAGGCTCTATTATGAGGCGCATGAGAGTGTTTTCAGTGACGCTAATGTTGATGCCGATAAGCCTAGGCCTAGGCCGACTACTGTGGGGCCTAAGGCCGTGTGTGAGGGGGATAGTTGCCCAATTGGAGAACACTAGGCCTATAATCCTTCCTCCTTATTAACGGGGGACCTAGTTAGTGAGCCTAGTGTCCTTCCCAAGAAACTTAGGCTAAAGAAACCTTCATCGTCGGGGGCTAGGAAAGCAGGTAAGAGGAAAGAAGCTACCTAGGGGCTGGGATCCATGTTCCCTGCCTCGAAGCGTAACAAGAAGGGGTCTTCAACCGAGAGCTTGTTCCCGCCTAGCCTAAAGGCGGCCGAACTATCTAGGTATGACCATAGCAGTACCGAGACACAGCCGGGTGCCAAGGTAACACTGTTCCTCTCGGGCACAATCAGTCCAGCCCAGGAGGGATCCGGTGACGGACCTGATGCCTCACCCTACCATCCCCTGAGGACAGTGCTAAGGAGCCCGGAACGGGACCCAACTCGCAGGAGCCGGAGGCCCCTCCCCTCCAGAAGTTGCGGCAAACCCGCACGCAAGAAGCCAGCCAGCCACAACGCTCGGAGGAGGAGGGGGCATCAATGGAGACCTTTCGATGCCGCAAGGCCTAGGTCGCGCTGAGAGACCAGTGCCAGCGTTGATGCCCGAAAAAGCTAGGCCTAGGCATGAGCCTAGTACTCCGCACCACCTCCATCAGTTAGCCTAGGTACAGTGGGGGCCCAGGTCCTCACTCCCGCACTGGACATTGCGAACCTGGTCAAACAGGCGGTGGAGGACTACTTAAGCTCCAAAAAGGAGGTTTCCCAGCAAGTGGAGAAGAAGAACACCAGTCTAGAGGAGTCTGCCCGTAGGATGGAAGAAGCCAGGAAGAAGTTCCTTTTGGAAAAGAAGTCAGAGGAACTGTTTCCAGATTTGGGTGACAGTTCTGACTCTGATTCCGAGCCCGATTCATGCTCCGAGGGGGAGCCCGATTCTGACCCGATTCGGACGCAGTCAGACAGCTCACCTGCGGAGCCCGAGCCTTATCATTCAACCAGATTCTGTCGTTGATTAGAAGCGCCAATGGCCTAACAGAAACTGAGGAACTGAACCAGGAGTTTCAGTCAGAGGTGCATAAGGTGCTCAACCTGAAGAATTCACAGCCCCCCCTCGGTCAGCCTCCCCTGGAGCAACCAGGTTAGGTTAGCCATGGCTAGAGCGTCCCGAGAAGCCACGACTTCACCAACTAGGGTATCTGAGAAACAGAGGTGGCTTCCTATCCCTGCTCAGGGGGCCAGCAGGTATTATAGGCCAACAGGTGACAAACTAAGGGAGTCTGCATATTCCAGGGACCTTGCAGATCTCTTAGATGTCAGTCTGGACGCCCTTCAGAAAAAGCACCTCTTGCTCTCTCCCTCAGAAACCGAAGGACTCATCGCGCTCTAGCTCTGGCCCGCGCTACGAATTCGTGGATGGAACGTCTACTGGCAGCACTTCCGCAGTTCTTACCGAGCTCCCAGCCTCAGCAGCAGCAGAACTTGTCTTCGTTCATGCAGTGTGGGATCAAGACACTCTCGCACCAAGCAGGACAACTTAGCGGTCCTGTGGGCTAATATGGAGGTGGAAAGGAGAGAGAATGCCTTCAAGGAGGCGAAATCGCCAGTGGTGAGAGACCTCCTCCCGGACTTACGGAAAAACCCCCGCTGTTTCAGAAAGAACTTATTCCTGCGGAAGAAGTTCGCAAGGCAGCGGAGAAGAAGGAGCGATCTCTCCAATCTAGGGCTCTCTCCAATTCCGCAACCCGGGCCATAGACCACGGCCAGCACCACAGATTAGCCAACAGGTAAGAGAAGCGCAGAGACCGGCTTTTCCCGTGCGTAGGCGAGAGTGAGAAGAAACCTTACTCTGTGTCGAAGGACAAGTTCCATAGGGAGAAGACTCGTCCCTTTCCATCAAAGGAGCGGAAGCAGAAGGGCAACAGAAGAGAGGGAGGTCCCCGCAAGGAAATTTCTAGGCCAGATCCTGCCCGTCAGCGGAAGGTAGGGGGTTTGCTTGGCTGCCAATTGGCAAGTGTGGCAGCAAGCAGGAGCGGAAGATTGGACCCTGCAGGTTATCAAGTCAGGCTAACCGTCTTCCCTTCCAGTCTATACCCACTCTATCCCCTACCCCCATCCGAGTCCCTTCCTATCGACCGGACTCGGACGCGGACGGGCCCTGGAGGAGGAAATATCCAAGCTACTTCAGAAAGGGGCGTTGGAAGAGGTTCAGGATCCAGGTCCAGGGTTCTACTCCAGACTCTTCCTGGTAGAAAAGGCAACAGGGGGTTGGAGGCCGGTCATAGACCTTTCACCCCTCAACAAGTTCCTTTCTCTGACAAAGTTTCGGATGGAAACGGGCAAGACTCCGTTCGAGCTTGTGTCAGGGAGGGAGACTTCATGGCCTCAATAGACCTTCAAGATGCCTACTTCCAAGTCCCTGTTCACCCCTCCTCCAGGAAATTCCTCAGGATTGTCAGCAAGGGAAAGACTCTGCAGTTCACCTGCCTGTGCTTCGGCCTCGCCACAGCCCCACAGGTGTTCACCAGGGTCTTCAAGATAGTGTCAGTTTGGGCACACGCAAGAGGCATCCGTCTCCTCCGCTACCTGGACGATTGGCTCATCTTAGCCGAGACGGCTGCGCAGTGTGCGGAGCACCTTCAGCTAGTTTTGTCATTCGTTCAGGAACTGGGAGTGGTGGTGAATGTCGACAAGTCGGATTTCACTCCCAGACAAAGGATGGTGTACCTCGGAATGACACTAGATTCATCCTCATGAAGGCCTTCCCCTCGAGAACAGGGTCTCCGGCCTAGTATCTCAAGTGCGGAGAGCTTTGGGGCCCAGCCCTCCCACGGCAAAACTCTGCCAGTCCATCTTAGGACACATGGCCCTCAATAGAGAGACTAGTGCCTCACAGCAGAAGGCGTATGAGGCCGCTTCAGTGGCTGTTTCAAGAAACAATGGTCTCCTCAGGAAGGGGACCCCAACAGCAAAATTCTTCTCTCCCAAGAAGTAGGAAGTCCCTGGAGTGGGTGATGGTGCCTTCCAATCCACCTCCAAGGGGGCATCTCTCTCAGTCCGAGAACCCCAGAGATTCTTCTCTTCACGGATGCAATCAAAAGAATGGGTGCGCACCTGACGGAGGAAGAAGTGAGCGGCCTGTGGTCGGAAGAAGTAGAAAGCAGCTCACATCAATGTCTTGGAAATTGAAGGCAGTCTTCCCTGCCTCTCCCTTCAGCACTTACTGTCTCAACTCCAAGGGAAAACGGTGGGGCCTAATGTCAGTCAACTCCACGGTGGTGGCATATCTAAACAAACAGGGGGGCACAGTCTCACTGGATCTCTGTCGCCTGGCAGTAACAATCCAGGATTAGCAGAGGAAATGGACATCACCGCCTCAAGCAAGATATATTCCAAGGCAAGAAAAATGTTTGGGCGGACCATCTGAGCAGGAGGGGACAGATAATCAACACAGAGTGGTCCCTCCCATCAAGAAGTAGCAGATGGCCTGATAAAGAGGTGGGGCTCTCCGTCGATAGACCTCTTTGCCACCGCATGGAACCAGAAAACTGCCAGTGTTTCTTCGGGTCCCACGTCCCAGACCCGCAGGCAGCGTGGGGGAGGATGCCCTCCTGCAAGATTGGAAGAACCTGGACGCTTACGCCTTTCCGCCTTTCCACCCCCTCCTCCAGAGATCCTTCAGAAGATTCGCTACTCGCAGAACCTGCGAGTAACCTTAGTAGCTCCTTGGTGGCCGGAAGCCCCTGGTTCCCAGGAAGTGCTGGATCTTCAGTTAGAGGACCCGGTAAGCCTACCAGACAGAATAGATCTCCTCGCCCAAACCCAACAACGGATGCCTACACCCAAATCGTCGGCCCTCCGCTTACACGGGTTCAGACTGTCATCAAAATCCTCCGCGATAGAGGTTTTTCCAGGCAGTTAGCTGAGGCCATGGCCAATCCTGTGAAACCTTCCTCAGGCAGATTGTACAGGGAAAGTGGCGACGGTTTCAAGATTGGTGTCAAAGATAAAGGCATTGCCCCCCAGACGAGGCCACCCAATCCCTCAACTAGCAAGTTTTTTCCCACCACCTCAGGAAGGATAAACGACTAACCATATCGGCAGTGGAGGGTTATAGAGCGGACCTTAAATCAGTATATTCGCGTTGAAAGGCATGGACCCTCTGCTGCATCTCCAGAAATTTTGTTGCTCTTCAAGCACTTTAGGAAGACCTGTCCCCGAGAGAGCTAACGGGACTCCCCACTGGGAGGTAGCCTTAGTCCTGGAATCCTTGAGAGGTCCTCCCTATGAGCCCTTACATTCAGCTTCCTTGAAGAACCTCACCTTGAAGACCCTTTTCCTCTTAGCCCTGGCATCTTCGAAGACGGGTCAGCGAACTACACGCGCTGTCCTACGAAGTGTCACACACCCAGGCGTTGGAGGGAGATGGGGTTTCTCGTTTGTCCCTGGCTTTGTAGCCAAGACTCAAGACCCATACAAGGCCAGAGGAGATGTTTTCCTCTTTTACCATTCCTTCCTTGGGGATTTTTACCGGCTTTGACAAAGAGGAACTGATTCTATGCCCGGTCAGAGCCATGAAAGCCTACCTCAAGAGGACGAGACAGTTCAGACCGGCTATCAAACGGCTGTTCGTGCCACGGGCAAGCATCCGAAAGAGGTGGCTAAGAATACCATCTCCTTCTGGATCAGACAGGTTATAAGAAGGGCCTACGAAAACAAGGAAGTACCAATGCCAAAGGTGAGGGCTACGAAGTTAGGGCATAGGCTCCTCTATGCTCTTCAGGAAGAACCTCTCAGTGGGTCAGGTATTGAGAGCAGGCACCTGGAAGAGTCAAACCACCTTCACCTCCTTCTACCTACGAGAAGTTACGTTCAAATCTCTAGAAGTGTTCTCTCTGGGCCCCATTGTCGCAGCCCAAGAGATCCTCTAGGCGTTGGTCACCCGCACTGCGTACCTCAATAATTGGAAATACACACACACACACTCCCAGCAATTCCCGCCTAAGTCTGGCCGAATGTAAGGGGTATGAGTGAGTTTTCCTGGTAATATCCTATGTATGACCTGTACTGTCCATGACACGACTTGGCCACTACTGACTTACCTGGAGAGTAGAATGATGGCTAAGAATCCTTCAGGAACAGCTCTCTGAGTGAGTATTAGTACCATAGGTTTAGGACAACAGCCGGAGCCCCTTGGGTTCTCCCCTATTGAATCCTTACCGTGTAAAGTGTCATGAGGAGTAGGGGGTCTGGGTTTAACATCAGGTCGTGTGAAGTTATTGGCGGCTCTTTCAAAGGGTACATTCAGGTCACTCACCTTCCCATCCTCAGTTCGAGTCTCCTTTTGTTAGACAACCGACGGTTTTTTTTTTTTTTTGTACTTAGTCCGGAACAAAAGTAATTTTGTCGAAAAATTAGTTTTTCCTATATACAAACCTAGGTTGTCTAACAGATTAATGGCCCTCCTCATCCACCCCTCATTGAGTTATGGCCCCCCCTTTTGAAGAGTGTGTCTGTTAGACCTAAGTATTCTAACGGCTCAAAGAATGGTATCACAATGACCTACCCAAGCTGGCCGGCTCAACCCCGCGCAGTTACCCCAAGACCCAGGTACAGCGATTCAAGTTTGAAACCTCTTTGTATTGCGGTAGCGGCGGCGCGTTCCCGCGGATATCCTTTTGTTAGACAACCTAGGTTTGTATATAGGGAAAAAAAATAATTTTTCGACAAAATTACTTTTTTGCTGTGTTTTAGGGTAACTCTCTCTCTCGGGTGCGTCATCTTACTTCTTGCTGATTAGTGACCGGGTTAGCCGTCATATCTTTATTGTAAGTTATATTGTTTATCAATATTTTTTCCTCTCGGACACACGCACGGATTCAGGAATGTATTGGCAATACCCAGACTCAGTGTTGCTGTGCTTCGTTGATGGACTACCATCGGTTTAACGATGCAAAAGTTGAACTAAGTACTAGTATCCGTCTCTGCCTTTTATTTTCTCTCCCCGTTGCCTCACCGCATCTCTCTCGCACGCCTTTTATACACTGACGATGAGCAATATTTATTTTTAAAATTTCATAATCATGGATGTTCGCCGGTATATGTCTCTGTAGATGTACAAATGTGGAAATAAAAATAGTCTGTTTTGGAGTCGTCACGACTTTTATATTGCTGGTGTGTTTTCAGGGAAAGCCTATGTTATCATTAATGGGAAATATGTCACTTGAGAAGTTCGAAGACTTGAATTTTATTTCTGGATTGTCACTTAAAAGAATCTTAGCGCTAACAGAAAGAATAACTTTGCTGTTATTTGTGTAAAGTAAATTATATCTATATCTTTATATATGTTACAAATTCAAAGGAAAAGAGAAAAGAATATGTAAAAAGAAACTTGGTAAAAGATAAAAGAACTTAATATAATTAAGCTGGATATAGTGAATGATGTAAAGTGAAGTCAAATGAGTTTTGAACCATGCAAATGGCCAAAGCCAAAACTGAGCAGTCAAAGAGGACACCTCCGAGTAAATCTCGAAAATTGGATGAAGGATTCCTGCTTGAAAACACCGAATTTAAAGTATAAAGATGGAAAATTTCAAGAGCATAGTAGCGATGATAACCGATAGCAATAAAAAAAAAAAAAAAAACAGTAAAAATGCTGCAAAGCCGTCGAATTTTCTGTACAGTGTATAATGCTGTATGAAACTCAGCCGCGGGCCATGAAACTTTCAGCTACGGCCCGATGGTGGCCTGTGTCGTTGGCACCTATAGCAGTGCCACATGCACGATCAGGACTAGTTTTAACCTTAGATAAAAATAAAAACTACTGCAATTTGGTATGTTTGATATTTGGAGGGTGG